>NW_028327174.1:122962348-123280639 GCF_987537825.1 Furipterus horrens | reverse complement strand
AAAGCTCAATTAATTCAACAAACTCAGAGAAAACTACAACAAACTCTAGGGCAACTGCAAAGAACTCCAGGGAAACTACAAAGAACTATAGGGGAACTATGCCAGCATTAAAAAAGACATAGAAATTATCAATAAGAGCTAGGAAGAAATGAAGAACACAATTTCTGAACTGAAGAACACAATAGGGGCAATCAAAAGCAGGGTAGATGAAGCAGGGGATCAGATCAGCAAGCTAGAGAACAACATAAAAAAAAAATGTCCAGACAGTGCCACAAAATGAAAAAAAAACTGAAAAAGAATGAAGAGAGTTTAAGAGAACTGCAGGACAACATGAAACATAATAATATCCTTATAATATGGATACCAGAAGGAGAAGAGGATGAGCAAAAGATAGAAAACTTGTTTGAAAAAGTAATGACAGGAAACTTTCCGAACTTGATGCAAGAAAAAGTCTCACAAGTCCAGGAAGCACAGAGGGTCCCATTGAAGATGAACCCAAAGAGGCCCACTCCAAGACACATAATTAAAACAGCAACATTCAAAGACAAAGAGAGAATCCTAAAGGCAACAAGAGAAAAATAGCAAATAAAATACAAGGAAGCTCCAATAGGGCTATCAGCTGATTTCTGAACAGAAACACTACAAGCCATAAGAGAATGACAAAAAATATTTCAGCAATGAAAAACAGGCCTACAACAAAAACTACCTACCCTTTCAAAATGGAAGGTGAAATAAGAAGTTTCCCAGACAAAAAAAGGCTAGAAGAATACATCTCCACCAAACTAGCATTGCAAGAGATGCTAAAGGGAGTGCTTTAAGAAGAAGAAAGAGAGAGAATGAGGGGGGAACAAGGGTACAAAGGGGAAAAAAATCACAATGAATAGGTATCTATCAATAATAAACTTAAAGGTAAATGGATTTGGTGCTCCAATCAAAAGACATAGGGTAGCTAAATGAATAAGAAAACATGACCCAAAAATATGCTGTTTATAAGAGACTCACCTCAGAACAAATGGTCTACACAGACTGAAAGTGAAGGAATAAAAAACAACATTTTAAGCAAATGGACATGAAAAACAAGTGGAGGTAGCAACACTTATATCAGACAAAATAGATTTTACAACAAATGCCACAAACAGAGACAAAGAAGGACATTCATAATATTTTAGGGAACTATCCATCAAGGAGATATAACCATGGTAAGCATATATGCACCCAGCATAGGAGCACCCAAATATATAATAAAAATTTTGGAGGACTTCAAGAAGAATACCGACACAATGCACTCATAGTAGGGGATTTTAACACCCCACTGTCATCAATGGACAGATATTCTAAGCAAAGAAACGCCAAGAATATTGTGGCACTGAAAAACACTCTAGATCAAATGGACTTAGTTGATATATACAAAACCTTTCACCTCAAGGAGCAAAATATACAGTCTTTTCAAGGGCACATGGGACATTTCCAAAGATAGACTACATAGTAGGACACAAAACAAGCCTCAACAAATTTTTTAAAAATTGAAATTATATCAAGTATCTTATCAGATTACGATGGTTTGAAACTGGAAACCAACCTCAAGGGAAAAACTCAAAGACACTCAAACTCATGGAAAATGAATAACATGTATTAAATAATGAATTGGTTAACAATGACATCAAGGAAGAAATCAAAAACATTCCTGGAAACAAATAATAATGAACACACAACAGTCCAAAACCTATAGGACACAGCAAAAGCAGTCCTGAGAGGAAAGTTCATAGCAATACAAGCCTACCTTAAAAGGACAAAAGAAGCTCAAATAGAAAATTTAACCCTACAGTTACAAGAACTAGAGGAAGAACAACAAGCAAAGTCCAGAGAGAGTAGAAGAAAGGAAATAATCAGGATCAGAGAAGAATTAAATGACATAGAAACTAAAAGAACAGTTCAAAAGATCAATAAAACCAGGAACTGGTTCTTTGAAAAGATAAACAGAATTGTAAAACCTTTAACCACTCATCCAGAAAAAAAGAGAAAGGACCCAAATAAATAAAATCAGAAACGAGAAAGGAGAAATTACGACCAATATCACGGAAATACAAAGATTGTAAGAAATTAATATGAATAACTATATGACAAGAAATTTGATAACCTGGGTAAAATGGACAAATTTATGGAGACATAGTCTTTCAAAACTGAATCAAGAAGAAGCAAAAAGCCTGAATAGACCAATGACAACTAGTGAAATTGAAGCAGTGATCAAAAAACTCCTGGCACGCAAATGCTCCAGACCATTTGCTTCACTGGCAAATTTTATCAGACATATCAGAAAGAAGTAACTCCTCTCCTTCTCAAACTATTCCAAAAAATTCATGAAGAGGGAAGACTCCCAAACTTTCTAGGAAGCTATTATTACCCTAATTCCACAACGAGGTCAGGACACAACAAAGAAATAAAACTACAGGCCAGTATCACTGCTGAACATAGATGCTAAAATCCTCAACAAACTATTAGCAAACCAGATCTAGCAACACATTAAAAAGATCATACACCAGGATCAAGCAGGATTCATCCCAGGGATGCAAGGATGGTTTAATATTTTCAAATCAATAAATGTAATACACCACATAAACAAAACGAAAGACAAAAATCACATGATCATATCAATAGATGCGGAAAAAGCATTTGATAAAATACAACACCTGTTTATGTAAAAACATTCAACAAAGTGGGAATAGAGGAGCATACGTCAACATAGTAAAGGCTATATACAAGAAACCTGCTGCCAATATCATACTCAATGAGCAAAACCTGAAATTTTTCCCCCTAAGATTTGAAGAAGACAAGGATGTCCATCCTCTCCATTTCTATTCAACATAGTTTTGGAAGTTCTAGTCACAGTGTTCAGTCAAAAAAAAAAAAGAAATAAACGCATACAAATTGGAAAAGAGGAAGTAAAACTGTCATTATTGGCAGACAATATAATAGTGTACACAGACAACTGTACAGACTCCACCAAAAACCAACTTGGACTAATAAGTGAATTTGGCAAAATAGTAGGGTACAAAGTCAATATTCAGAAATCAAAGGCATTTCTGTACATCAACAATAAAGTATCAGAGATAGAAACTAGAAAAAAATCCCATTTACTCTAGCAACAAGAAAATTAAAGTACTAAAGACTTCTGGCCAAGATAGAGGCATAGACCAACATGCTCTGTCTCCTTCCACAATTAAGAAGAACTACAACTACCACAAAGCCAAAAATAACCAGAAGTTCCAGAAAATAAAGCTACATGGAAGTCCAACATATAAAGTCATAAACAAGTGGTGCTCATCCAGATGGGTAGGAGGGGCGAATCCACAGCTGAAAGATCAAGCTGTGCTGGAGGTGGCAGCTGCAGCAACGAACAGCGGGATGCAGTAAGCAGATACCCATATTTGGGGGGAGGAGAGAAATGTCTGGGAGCCAGCCCTGACTGCAGACCAGACCCATCAGCTCGCAATTCCAACACCGGGGAAGGCAGACCCTCATTGTCTCGAACTGTGAGGCCCAGAGGGTGTGGGGATGGAGGAGGAGGCTCCCGGTCTCTCAGTGGAGAGTAACAGCAGGAATCCATCTTGGACCATCACCCCCACGCAAAGCGCCACATTGTGGTGAGAAAGGTTGCAGGGCTGTGACGAGTAAATGGGGCTTCGCCCAATATAGCATAGGAGGTGTGACAGCACCCTGCTCAAGAAGGAAAGATAAACAAAACAGTCTGAATGGCAGAATTTATGATTGAAATACCAATCACGCAGCTAACCAAAAAACAAATAAAGAACTTGACTGATGAACAAATAAAGTATCTTCCTGAGGCTCAGTTCAGAGCTATAGTCATAAGGCAGCTTACAGACCTAACAGCAGGACTTAATCAAGACAGGGAAGGAATGAAGGCTAGTCCTGCTGAAGTGAACAAAAATACATACAAGACAAGTAGCGAGGAAGGAAAAGCCAGGGATCAAATCAACAAATCGGAACATAGGGAGGGAACAAACAGTCAACCAGTGCAGAAAGAGGAAATGAAAAGTGAGGAATATGAGGAGAGGCCCAGAAACCTCTGGGACAGCTATAAGTGAACAAACATTCAAATTATAGGACTGCCAGAGGGTGAAGAAGAAGAAGAACTAGAAATTGAAAAATTATGTGAAAAAATAATGAAGCAGAAATTCCCTAACTTGGAGAAGGAAATGGACTTACAGGTCCAGGAAACTCAGAGAGTTCCAGATAAACTGGACCCAGGGAGAACCACACCAAGACACATTATCATCAAAATGTCAAAAATTAAAGATAAAGAGAGAATCTTAAAAGCAGCAAGGGAGAAGAGAAGAATTATGTACAAAGGGGTCCCAATTAGACTATCAGCTGATTTCTCAAAGGAGACCCTGCAGGCAAGAAATATTCACAGTAATGAAAATCAAAAAACTACAACCACAATTACTCTATCCAGCAAAGCTGTCATTCAGGACAGAAGGGCAGAGAAAGTGCTTCCAGGATAAAGTAAAACTGAAGGAGTTCATTAGATCCAAACCACTATTATATGAGATGTTAAAGGGACTTGTTTAGAAGGAGGATCAAAACTATGAACATTAAAATGAAAAGTGTATCACAACAGCCAACCACAGAAGCTAGGGAGTGAAAACAAAGCCAGACTAAGTAGGCAACGAGAGTAAGGAAAGAATTATAGGTATGGGGAACATATTGGGGGAAGGTCAGTGGGGAGGAGGAAGGGGGAAAAGGAAGGGAGATGATGCAGGAATTAAGAAGCATAGTAGGAGGGAATGGAGTAGATAGGAAGATGTTGAGAAAAACTATATGTACAATCAATGGACATGGACTAAAAGGGGGGGATAATTGGGGGGTGTCACAGAGTGGAGGGGAGCAGAGGGAAAGGAAATTGGGACAACTGTAACAGCATAATCAATAAAATAAAATAAAATAAAGTAAAGTAAAGTACTTAGGAATAAACTTAACCAAGGAAGTAAAAGATTTGTAGCCAAAATCTAAGTGTACTGAAAAAAAAAATTAAGGAAAATGGAAGCATATACCATGTTCATGGATGGGAAGAATCAACATCATTAAAATGTCCATACTACCCAAAGCAATTTATAGATTCAATGCAATCCTTATTAAAATACCAATGGCATATTTCAAAGACCTAGAACAAATACTTCAAAATTTATATGGATGGAACCAAAAAAGACCCCAAATAGCCTCAGCAATCTTGAGAAATTGGAGCAAAGTAGGAGGAATTACAATACCTGATATATAACTATATTACAAGGCCACTGTAATCAATACAGTCTGGTACTGGCATAAGAACAGACATATAGATCAATGGAACAGAATAGAGAGCTCAGAAATAAACCCAGGTCTATAGGGCTAATTAATACTTGACAAAGGGGGGAAGGAGCATAAAATGGAGTGAAAATAGTCTCTTCAACAAATAGTGTTGAGAGAACTGTACAGGGACATGCAAAAGAATGAAACTAGGGCACCAACTTATACCATACACCAGAATAAATGCAAGATAGATAAAAGACTTAAATGTGAGCTGTGACACCTTAAAAATCCTAGAGGAAAACATAGACAGTAAAATCTCAGATATCCCACATAACAATATTTTCTCCAACATATCTCCTAGGGCAAGAGAATTAAAGGAAAGAATAAACAAATGGAACTACATCAAACTAAGAAGTTTCTGCTCAGCTAAAGAAAACATCAGCAAGATGAAAAGGGAATCAACCATATGATAAAACATATTTGCCAATAATTTCTCAGACAAGTGTTTGATCTCCAAAATAGATGAAGAATTTATAGGATTCAACACCAAGAAGGCAGACAATCCAATTTAAAAATGGGCAAAGGACCTGAACAAACACTTCTCCAAGGAGGACATACAGAGAGCCCACAAGCATTTGAAAGAATGCTCACCATCACTAGCCATCAAAGAGATGCAAATAAAAACCACAATGAGGTACCACCTCAAACTGGTCAGAATGGCCATCATAAACAAATCAACAAACAACAAGTGCTGGCGAGGATGTGGAGAAAAGGGAACCCTACTGCACTGTTGGTGGGAATGCAGACTGGTGCAGCCACTATGGAAAACATTATCACATTTCCTCAAAAAATTAAATATGGAACTGCCTTTTGACCCAGTGATTCCATGGCTGGGATTATATTTGAAGAATCCAGAAACACCAATTCAAAAGAACCTATGCACCTCTATTTCATAGCAGCGCTATTTACAATAACCAAATGCTGGAAACAGCCTAAGTGCCCATCTGTAGATGAGTGGATCAAAAACTGTGGTACATTTACGCAATGGAATACTATGCAGAAGAGAGAAAGAGGGAACTCCTACCATTTGTGACAACATGGATGGAGCTAGAGAGAATTATGCTTAGTGAAATAAGCCAGGCAGCAAGAGACATATACCATATGATATCACCTAATACAAGAAACTAATGAACAATACAACCAAAATTGAAGCAGAGGCATGTAAACAAGGAATAGACTGACAGTGACCAGCAAGGAGGGGTAAGGGGGAAAGAGAGGAAAGAAGGGGAAGGGTCTAATCAGGGAACTAGTATAAATGACCCATGGACATGACAACAGGGTGGGGATTGACTGCAGGAGAAGGGGTGGGTGGGGTAGAGGGGAGCAATGGGGGAAAAATGGGACAACTGTCATAGAAAAACAATAAAATAAATGTAAAAAAAGAATACAGTAATGTCTCTTTTGTGACACTCAGTGTCTTCAACATGATTTACAAAAAGAAGATGCTTACAAAGATAATACCAATAAAACATTGGTATATTAACTTAAAAAAGGAAAGGAAGAAAAAAAGAAACACAACTGGAAATAGTACCTGATTTGCTAGGTAAGAGCAGAGAAGAAATCTGTTAGAAGTTGAATCACATCAGTCAAATGTTTTAAGACAACTATTGGCTCCTTTTTGCCCTTGCGATAATTCAACCTCTTAAATCTGGCATATGAAGCCCTTTATAATCCAGTCTACTTTAGAGCCTCCTCTCCATCCAGCTCCATGCTCCTCAACTCCTCAAGTGTCCCCTTTTCTGTAACATCATATCCATCTTTCCCCAGGTCAGGCAACATTTCCTTTCTCTGAGAAACTACAGTATACTATTCCCATATCTATGAAAACAAGTATCACATATGTCATAATTATTCCTTGCCCTGGAGTTGCTGGTGTGTTTCCTTTCTTATTGCATACCCAGCCTGGTGCCTGGCACCCAGCCTGGCACAGAAAAATTGTTGTTTAATACATATTTGTTGAGAGAATGTATAATTATTTGATGGAATCTTGTTCTATCACTGATCTTTTTAACTTAAATTATCTCTTGGGTTTGCTTAAATGATGGGATTTCATGCACCTGTTTGAAGTAAGTAGCATGAACAGAGCAGACAAGGTTTTAACACTCTGGGGAGTTCTGTGGTCTAGGGTGTAAATAATAGCCTACTAGAGTATTGCAAGGCCACCTCAAAATCCTCTTGGCTGAGGTTTGCCTGCCAGGCCTGAGCTAGAGGTGAGAGTGTGCCAGAGAGAAGGAAAGAACAAAAATCTCTTTGAAATCAGTGTCAGATCCACCTCTGTCTTCAAATTTCCTGAACAGCAAAATCCAGTCTACTGTAGAATGGACTCTAGTGGCTCTCTGGGCAAGGCCTTTGATGTGGTCTAGAATCTTCGTGTGTGGGGAGCAGGGCAGAGAGGTGGCAAGTGGGGGGAAAGCAACACATGGGGCATAGGATTAGGAATGGAAATGTTGAGAAACATGAAGGTAGACAAGGATCCTGCAGTCCAACTTCAGACACCACCTCATGTGGCCAAGCCTTCATGGCAAACACTTGGCTGTGAATTGAAGTTTTGGCCTTCAATAACCTTACCTCCATGGCTTCATAATTTTGCAGTGACCCCCAATAAGAAATACACTTTACAACCCAAGCCAAAAGAATCACAAATAGGCCGTAACTATAACCAAGTTCTCATATTTTCATATTTGCCACATAATCTGGTATTTTCAACTTTATTTTATTTTATTTCATTGCTTTTTTGAGAAACTCTGGTCATGACCCATTGCATTCATTTCAAGGCCTGCAGTTTGAATATCACTGCCTGAGGATAACTGAAGAAAGAACAGTATCTCATTCTTGAGAGTAGGAGAGGTGTTTAGCGGCCAAACGTGAGACTATTAGCCACAAGGACTGTCATTAATCTGAGGTAGGTGATGAAGGCTTTGAGTCCTCAGTTGTTAGGAAAACACCAGCCATAACCTATTAAGTATTAATAATGTCACAGGAAGAGAGAGCAGGTGAGCCCTTGCAAGAGCACCCACCCTTGCGCTATCATGAGTGGAGGGCCTAAGGCAGCAGGATGGAGACATAAAAGACACAGGAGAATGTCAAGCCTTTCTGAAAGAGAAATTACACATGCTTAGCTCTCTGTTAACTACTCCAAATCAGAATCTGCTAATTGAATTAATCTGGAGATGGAAGCTCATTCTTGATCCGGAGAAGTGAGACGCTTGTAAGTAGAAACTAAGCGGATAGCATGAACTTTTTAATAACACAAAGTTCACAAATATTTTTTCTCCCACTCTTGGGAAAGTAGAAGGAAATAAATTAGAGGCAAATGCCAGGACCTTCAACCTCCTTGCTTCCCACCAACTTCTAGAACAACTAAACATCAAGCATCCCTTAGTGGTTTCCTCTTTGTGTGAACATGCATGAGCGATGAGAAAGAGATATACTTGAGGCCAGTACATTTTTAACTCCCTGGGAGGTATTTTTTATCTAAACATGCCCTCATTTGGGCCTTCAAAGATGAAATAATGAAGCAACTTTCCCTGAGTGCAATATCTTATTCTATCATCAACTTTTTATAGACTTGAACACTACATCAATTAACACCTTTTAAGTCAGGACAAACTCCTCCTCTGGGAATAGTTCTATCGTAAAGGAAATGCAAATATGAGACGGGTCAAAGTTATACTGTAGTTCTGGATTTAAGCATAAAAAGAAACAATAAAATTTTCTGTGGGTATAGAGCATGCTACTCCCAAAGGCAACTGTACAAGAAAGATTATTTTTACAAAGCAGAAGCTTAACCTTAGTCAATACAGGATAAATTCTGTTCAGCCTTTTCCCCCTTTCCACTTCTCTCCTGGGTTGCACCTTACATTCTGGAGGGAACAGGCTGGACTCCTCTGACATTCTGAGGTGTCAACATGCCCACCTCTGTCCAGGCAGGCATTCTGCCATCTCTGCTGCATGTCCTCAGCTGGATGGTAAGTTCTTAGCAGGTCTGTTGTTTCTCACTTTCTTCAGCATCTATTCCTTTTTGGTGTTGCAGGAACATTCAACTGCTCTCCATTGAAGTGGGAATTCTCATGAGATCCTAGGAAAACATGCTTGAAGCTCCAGGATGAGGTACTCCAACAGTCAAATTTCCTTTCACTTAAAAACACGTGACATGTAATAAGCAGAGAATATGCTACTTTCTTGGGCACCAAGTTACCTAGGGACAAACGCCTCAGAAAGAGGAAAGTTTTAGTGTGATGAGTATCTCCTGTGTCACTCTTCACCCTTTCCACCACGTTCTGTGCCCTGGAAGACTCTCTCCAAATAGCCTGTTTGCCCTCTGGCTCCAGTGTGGTTCAGTCAGCAAGAGGCATTGGCGGTGGATCAAAGGGCAAGAGGAGAGGGAGGGGGAGGTGTTGATCATCCTGGCTCCCTTCAGCCTGAATCACAGGTGGGTAGAGGCTGCATTCCTTTTCTGAAAGCCTTATTGCCATCAGGTGGCCCTCTCCTGCAGACACAACCACAGTGATGCCTACAGCAGCTCTCTGTGGGCTCCAGTGACCACTCCCCACCCTGCCCGTTAGGCCTAGAGATGGTCGTGGCTTCCCATGCGTCACCATCTCTTGTTGGCTTTCTTTCATCCGGCCCACCCAAAGCTTTGTAAACAGATGCTTCACTGGACTCTTTCAACTTACCCTGCATGCCTGTGCCATCTGTTTCTTCCGGGACCTGACTGACTCTGCTGGCTTTAGAAATACGAACTGGTAGGAAGGTATCCCTGCCTCTAGTCCTAGAGTGACATTTCTTGGATCTGGAGTGGGTCAGGTTGTGCTGTGGAACAGAAATACCGTTTACACCCCATGGCATTGTACTTATCACGTCCATTCCAGTGACTACTGTATTGGCGGCCCCTTCAAAGGGGACAACACTACCTTCACCCCTAGGTGGTCATCGCATTTCTGCTCTGCATGCTACCCTCTTGCACCCATCTATCTCCCCAAAGCTGGCTCAGGTCCAGATGTCTTGGCAAAGGTTGGCCAACAACCCATGCCATGCCTAGCTTGAAAAGATGAAACAGATTTAGCAAATCTGATTCCCAAAAGTAAACCAGAAAAAATGAAAAGAATAAAGTGATTAATAGCTGCACCTGGAAAGGAGAGGCGATGAGAGTCATCAGGCAGAATCAAGTCCACGTGTAAGAGAAGACGCCAGGGGTCCTGCCTACTTGAGGTTACTAGGAAAGTAGGAGCTGTGATAAGCAGATGGGAGGTGGAGGGAATCTCTTGCGGGTTAGGGGGAGAGAATGTGTGTGTGTCGCAGGGGGGGTGGAAGGGGAGCTGGAGGCAATGGAGCAGGGTCAAGAACAGAGCAGGGTCAAGAACGGAGCCTCTTTGCACTCCAGAATGTCCATCTAAAAGAGTCAGGGCTGGCCCTCTGGACTACTTGTCATGAAGCCTCTGTTTGCATAATAAGAACATTGTTTTTACCTATGTGTTTTGTCTTTAGAGTGACTTGAGAGGAGCTGGTAGCCCTAGGTACTAGTCTGAGAACCCCAAATTCCACATGCTCCCACATGCTCCCATAGCTCTGGGTCCCGTCTGAACAGCTACCCTGGGTGCCTGGGAGATAGCTAAGCAGAGTCACCCAGAGCATGGTCTCTGGAGCCAGCCAGTCTGGGTTTCTATCCCAGAGCTGCCACTTATTACCTATGTGGCCTCTGGGCAAACTGCTCTCTGTCTCTGTATTCTCACCTGTAAAATGAGGATAATAATTTTACCTCTCTCACAGGGTCATTGTCAGGATTAAATAAATTAATACATAGAGCAGTAATTGACCCACGGTAAGTGTTTCCTAAAATTGTTATCATTTTCACAGCCTGCCCTACCCCCCTTGATCTAACACAGCAGCCAGCAGTCAGTGCTGGAATGTGGAGGCTCTGCCATCAGCCCCTTGGGTTCACAGCCCTTGAATGACTTTGCAACTTACTCATTTTCAGTTTCCTCACCTGTAAAATGGAATAATAATGCCCACCTTGAAAAGTTGGAGAGGTCAGATCAATGCATAAGAAGAATTGAGCAGTGCCTGGTGCATGCGTAGTAAAAACTGAGGGAAGCTGCAGTGTTATCAATACTCAAGTTGGTGGATGTAACCTTCTCTCCACTAAAGCAGTCTATCTAAAGCAGGACTTCTTCATTTACATGGAGCTCTTCATGCCAAAGTGTACTTTCATCTTTGCAGTAATTCTCAAGGTGAGCTTACATTAATACCTATTCCCCCAAATATAAAATCTTGTATGTTATCGGTGATTTCAATTTCTAGATGTCTTCAAAATCTAAGACAAAAATATATATATTTATCAGACCCTAGAGTTGAATTCCTGTCTTGTTTATTGAGCATCTGTTGGACTTGATCTATGAACTAGCATTATAAAGCTGAATAAGATCTTATCACTGACCATGAGGAGTTTATAGTTTAGGAAGGGAGATGGACATGTGAGCAGGTAGTTGCATTACATGTGATACTTCCTCTGAAAAAGAAACTCACCAAGGACCAGTGACAGCTCAGTGGGAAGAGGTGGTTAACTGTCCCTGAGGGTAGAGGTAGGAGCAGCTTCAAGGGAAACCTCGATATACCACCTTTGAATTGAGCCTTGGAAGATGCATAGAGGTTCACCAGAAAAAAAAGGAGGGGGCTGGAAGGTAATTTAATGACTGAATCTGCTGGCTTTATAGGACAGGGAGCAATGCGTTTACTGACCTGGAGCTGTTTAGAAAGAAGCAAGGGGAGAAGTGAGATTGGAGGGGGAAGGAGATGCAAAGAAATTCAGACCGTATGTGCAGGCATTGGAGGAGCAGGGGATCAGATGTTTTTAAAGAGAATGTAGCTAATTTCTTTTTTCACTCTGACAGTAAGTACAGTTGGACACATGACTAGAGTGGGAGAGGAAGTGAAGGAAAGAAAAGGTATGATGCGCAGAAATGACTGAGTCCTGGCACACCTGAAATACGTTATGTGAAGAAATAGAAAAGCTTAGAACTTTTCAAAGGAATGCCTGAGACCCAATCAAATGTGGAGTTTTTCAATGTGAATAAGAATCCTCTTAGGACAGGTAGTTAAGTGAAGTGTTTGAAGGAGGAAAAGAAAAAGATGGACTGAGGCCCCTGTTCCATGACCTTGTTTCAGTCAGAAGTTCTGTTATCATTCATGGTTTCCAAGCACCCTGCAGTCAGGTAGTGATTAACCCAACTCAAGTTCAAAAACACCCGCCATGACACCAGGAAGAAAGAAACTCTTGGGACTCTTTCCTCAGGGTCAGGCTCTGCGCTACTCAATGCAAATCTACACTTTATCTACAAGACATTCCTAGGAGTTTCCAAGTGAGTTGAGGTCTCGGATTCTGTGGAGGAAAGGGAATCTTTAGGCAGCAGGGAATCAATCCCATGAGATGGGCAAGTCTGGAATTCAACAAAATTAGAAGGAGCAAGGAACAGCAAGGTGTTCATGAAGGTGGTCACAGCTCTGCTCAAATTCTCTCTGGTGAGCTCATGAGGAAACCAGCAATGGGTCGCCGTAATTGGTTTCAAGTGTCTTTGGTAGGTGAACGCAATCAAATCCCAGTGGAAAGGGCAATACCCTGGAGGCCCCTAGCCCAGGTGCAGCTTGACTGGATCTCTGCCACAAGAGGGGTCCCCAGCTGCTTGCTGGTGGAACTTGAACATGCTCACTGCCTTTCTTCTCTAGCCTTAGAATACCCCACAGGAAACACTGTACCAGTTTTTCAGAGAAAAATTATGCACCGTACTTTACTGATAAGAAATGCCCAACATTGTGGTTTGTTCTTTATAAAGTCATACTAGCAACTGTTGTCATAGCAATCTAATTCTAAGAGATCAGAGACCCTCTAGAATTTTTCTTTCTTTCTTTTTTTTTTTTTTGTAAGTACATCTGTATACCAATTACCCATCTAAGACCTACCAGGTCACTTTCTAATTCCTAAACTCCAAACAACCATTTCAAACTGGAAACGGCCCACAAACAGCAAAATGGACCCACATTTAGTTTTGGATCTCTCAGGCAAGACCCCATATCAACACCACACACACACATCTGTGTCCCCATATTACAGCTGCATCAACAGAGGTGCGGAGTTAAGGGACAGCCAGGGATCACCCAGCAAGCCCTGGTCTGAGCCAAGAATAAGATCTGGGCCTCGTGACTCTTGCTCTATTCCCTTAATGCTCTCTGCCCTTATAAGGTGATTGAATGGTTCTTTTTCTCCCTAAACAGGAGTGGGGGCAGTGAGGGTAGGGGGGATGGGGAGAGTAGAAGGAGGCAAAATTAATCTGAAAGCAACTATTTTGCCCAAGTCTCGGAACACTGTAGTCCTTTTATTCGTTTGGAACGAGTGGGTATACAGAACAGCTTTGTTTTTCAATTCATTAACTTCCACAGAAAAAGGCCATCCTTTCTGTTTATACTAAAGGAACGGGATGTCAGAGCCATCGCCATGTGTGTGGTGTAAATAAGAAAGGCCACCAGTGGAGATCCGTCCCTTTCATGATGAGAAAATAAAAGTCAGTCACTTGGGTTCCAGGAGAAGTTTCTAACTCACCAGATGTCAACTTTTATTTTTTGATTTCAAGAAGAAGGTAAAATAGCTGTGGTTTTAAATTCATTCCCTGTAATTTTTAGAGTCCTGGTAACTTCTAAAGCACTTCTACGGACATAAATGTTTTAATGGAAAAGGAAGGCATCCAGAAAATGCTCCATAGATGAGAGACCTCAGAGAACAAAGGACTCCAGGTTATCATGGGATAATTACACCCTGCAGCCTGGAGAACAGAGCTGGTGTCAGTAATTCCTCTGCCGAGATCACCAGACCCCCAAGGAGCTCTGTTATTCTGTTATTGCAGTTCTAACATTTGGACGCAAAGGAATGTGACATTTGCATATATATGTTGCAAGAAGATAACTAGTTTTGCATGTTGGCCAGAGGTGACAAGGGGATACCAACAACAGGTCTGGACCTTTCAAATGTTCTCCTCTAATTTGCTCTGATTCATGCTCTTTAGTGCTCTTGCCCCAAACAGCAATTTTTTAACAAGGTTTGCAATGAATATGATGGGGTTACTATTTCATCCATCCAGAACTCTCTAAAAACAAAACTCTTAACTACAGCATGTTTATTATTCATCTCCAGTTATATTTGCATAATTAAAATATATAGTAAAGAAAGCATTTTGGTAATGTCAGTGTTGACCTTTGAACTTGCACTTTGCTCCATCAGTGTTGTTTGATTTACAAGGAAGTGACAGTTTGTTTCTGTCTTAAGCTTGTAATTTTCACCCGAGTCCAGTAGTGACCTCAAAGACACAGGACAACTTCTTGTGATGAGGGTGGATTAGTGACTCAGAGAAACAGGCTTCCTTTCTAAGTGGTAACACAGGAAGCTTTGATGGGCCTAAACTTCTTCCAGGCTGAAAGTTCAGAGGCTGATGTGGTTAACTATAAGTTTTAATCTGAGTTTGGAGTAAGTCTGCCAGTCTCCTGAGCCCCAAGACAGCACACCACCTAGGATGGGTGTGAACTTGAGGAATGAATCTCCTCCCTGCACCTTTAAGTCCATTCCCTTCACTCAGCTGTTTTTCGTCTTGCCCTGGGGCTCTGAGCCACCCAGATGGCTGATCAACTGGCTAGAACCTTGTTGACTTGATTAAAGAGTAAATGCCAGAAAAACCTTCTTGGAGAAACCATCTTATTGTTTGTGATTCTTCACTTTGACCCCAAAAACAAGTACTGAAGCCTCAGAAGCAACCAGAACCCCATGTCTCCTAAGGATTGAGCCTCCCATGGCTAGTAATGTCCCCCAAAACAGCATCCCTCGGCATTCACCAGATCACACCCCTCTGCCTCATCCCCTTCATTCAGCCCTTTAACCAAGATCCCTCAACTCTACCTCCACTGTCACCCTCTGTCCACACTGGGAGCCGCCTCTTGCTGGGTCACCTCGGGCTCATAGCTGGCTCTCTCCATGCAGCAGGCAGCCAGGGTGATCCTTCTGAAAACATAAATCAGATGCAGCTGACATCCGCTTAGAATCTTTTAATGGCTTTCTGTTGCACAGAAAATAAAACTCACAATTTTCAACATGACTCCTAAAGCTCCAGATAATTTGGTTCCTCCCCACCTTCCAGCCTGGTCATGGGTCTGTCTCCCCCACCCGCAGTCCTGACCAGCAACGCTGACCTGTATATTCAGTTGCTAGACCATGTCGGAGCCAAACTCTCTCTGACTTACAGGATTCGCCTGTGCTGGGCTCCTGTGTCTATGCCCAGAGGACACCTACACATCAATCAAATGCCAGCTGAGAGGCACTTTTTAAGAGCAGCATTTCTTAAACACTTTTCACTCTCCCAACACAGACTTTTTATCTACCCCAAGTAGTTCTTTATCTCTTTTATAGCACCTCCCATGACTAATTATTATATTTTCATCATTATTAAATTAATACCTGTCTCCCCTGTGGGTGAATACCTCTCAATATCTATTTTCTTCTTTTAAGAAAAGAACTCCAGCTTTTATCTCGGCACATTGTTGCCTACCTAAAAAATCTACATTTCCCACTTTTTCTTGTGTCTAGTGACATGTACCCTTCTGGCCAGTGGCATGTACCCTTCCTCCTCCATCTTCCCTTTTGCTGACTTAAATGGAGACGTGATGGTTGGAGCTTGGGCATCCATTTTGGACCATGAGTTGTAAGTCATAAGCCTAAAATGTACCAACAAAAAAAAAGGAGCCTGGGTCCTTGGTGATACCAAAATCATTTTCATGCCACACTTGGGTTGTCAAATTTTAATCTCTTCTTCATTTTAGAGAAATAAATTTCCATCCTGTTTAAGCTCCTTTTGTTGTTCTCAATACATATTGAATGACTATTTACAGAAAAATGAATGCATCATCATTTTAAAGGAGAGACTAATAATTGAGCCCATCATATCTTCTCTGTGGAGCACAGGCAAGGTCCTAGGTCTTCAGGTTTGGAGTCTTAATATGCCATGGATTTTTGGATCTGTTCAACATCTTTTTACAGTCTCACAAATCTTTGGCAAAGATTTCTTTTCCCTCTTTGAAAACTACAATTTTAGAATTCATGTACATTAAGGTTCTAAGCTCTATGTTGCATATGAATATGCTCTAAATATAGCATCATTACATGAATAAGTGAATTTGCAAAGAGAACACCTCAAAGGAAATGTACCCTGCAGATCATGTCTCAATCAGATCCTGACATCCCCGTGAGAAAACTGGCATCCAGGGAAGCAATGGGCCTTATCCAATGCCAGGCTCATGTTGGCTCAGAAACAAATGCTTAAAGTAAAGCTAAAGTCAACATAACATTGTACCCATAGAGTTGTCACCCACAGGTTTCTTAAATTAATTTCTGATACCAATGAAAAAAGGAACTAGTGTTTTAGAAAGGTACATCAGGGGTCAGCAAACTATAACCCATGGACCAACTCCAGCTAGCTCCCTGTATTTATAAATAAAGTTTTATTGGAACACAGCCAAGCCTCTTCATTCATCTATTACCTGTGGCCTCTTTGGGACTTCAATGAAAGTAGTTTCAATAGAGACCATATGGCCCACAAAGCCAAAAATATTTACTACATGACATTTTACAGAAAAAGTTTGCTAACCTCTGTTTATATGATAGTGACAGATCTTTCTCCACTACCTTCTTTTAAATTGCTCATTATGAGAAAATAACGATGTTCTCTGAGCCATACACCTTCCTTTCCCACGTGAATTCCTAAGGCCCTACCCATCCTGCAGTGTTCTTTGGTAAGTGTGCACTTATGCATTTTTGAACCCTGCCCTGTGGAGCTCCTACCTTTGCTGCATCTGGTACATCTCTGGCCCTTCTCTGCAGAGAGGGAGGAAAGGTGGCCTTTGTCCTCTTGAGGCTGAGTCCTCCCCACTGTTCCTCCACAAGGAAGAGCTTCTGATGCCCAGGGAGCAGGAACTTCTCCCTATCTGTCCTGATAATGACCTCATCCTTTCCCTAGACTAAAGCCATACTCTGTCCCTATGAAGGTGGAACTTGATTTTTGCTGAAGGGTAAAACTGTATGGAGGAACCTCCCTGAAAGGGGCCATCAGGGACAGAGTCTCTGTCTAGCAGCTTGGCTCCTCTCTTCCCTGCAATGGTAAGGCCTCTCTGGCCCCCAGGAGAATCCCAAGCGCCAGCACTCCAGCCTGGGGATGGTTCATGTGGAAGCCCTCCTCTTTTCCATGCTCTTCCTTCTCCTCACTGCCAACATGCATTTCCTGTGAACTCTCCCCAAGCTGGGTCCTCCTTCCCCACTTCCTCTTCAGAGGGTCTCAGGGAAGGACATGAGTTGGGGGGAGCTCCATCCAGCCTGCAGCTGGTCTTCACCTAAAGTTTCTGAAATCAGACACATCTCATCTCTAGAAAGCTTAATTCCCTCCTGAATGTGTCCACCAAACACACCAACACAAATTAGTAAAAAATCTGCCTCTCTCCCTTTAGCATATATTTGAAGTAAAACCTTCTTATCCTAAGGACGCATTTGCTCCCTCCTGTACTGGGTGACAACTCAGAGATTCCCCACAGTAACTGGAAACCGGAGGCACTGTCACTTCACTTTACCTCCCAGGTTTCTTCCCCGCCCACAGGGACCTAATCTCCTCTTTCAGTAGCTTCACTTTGTCATTCCTGCAGAAACTGCTCTCTTTGTCCCTTGTGTATTTTATCTTCTGAGGCTGCTAGTATGAAGTGAAAGGTTAACACTGGCAACCCCAAAAGTTTTCATTTGGCCCGATTTCTTTGGAGCTCCCATCTCTGGGAAAGGTTCGTAATGAGCCCTCCCAAGTTACAGGGAGAATAGCCTTATTATACCTTCCTTTTCTGAAGTCCACTCTTCACAAGTTTTTCCCAGCCATTTCCAGTCTCCTTGACATCAGCAGGTGGCAGGGATGTGGAAGCCAGGTGTAGGAATCCTTTGGCATTTAAAGACCTTGGAATTATTGCTGAGCATGAAAGAAAATGATGACGATGACGGTGATGATGATAGTAACCACAACTGGCATTTGTTAAATGTTTACTATGTAAAGCTTTACATATATTCTGTCATTTGACCTCCAGATCAACTTCATGATGGGGAACCAGTATTGTCTCTATTTGACAGAGGCACTGTGATTAAACCGTCTTCCAGGATTGACTCAAATGTGAGCACTCTGACTGCAGATCCACTTGTAACCCCTGTAGTACTCCTGCCTTCCCAGAGCCCCATGGGCAATTGCTGCTGCTGGCAGAGGTATGCAGTTTAGTAGCTTGTTTCAAAGGCCTTTGACAGTGGGGAAAGGGGGTCGGGGGAGGCTGAAGAGGGTAAAAGTGGGTCAAATACATGGTGACAAAAAGAGACTGAATTTTTGGTGGTGGGCACACAATGCAATATGCAGATGATGTTTTAGAAAATTTTACACTTGAAACTTACATAACCTTATTAACCAATGTCACCCTAATAATTTATTTAAGAAAAAAAACCCTTTGATCGGATAGTTCTACATCTTGGAACTTTTCCAAACTAAAGAATGAAAAGTGTGGGCAAATATGTCTGTATAAGAATGTTCATAAATATATTTCTTTTTATTAATGAGAAAAATGAGAAACAACTTGAATATCCAAAAATAGGGTATTAATTAAATAACTTATGGAATATATTATGATAGATGATCACAAAGCCATTAACAATTATGGTGTAGAAAAATACATATTTATGGAAACGTGAAGCTGTTTATACTGTGAAGTGAAAGCATCAGATTATAAAACAGTATTTCATAATCATAGGAAAGAGGCTCAAAGAAAATACAAACAAAAAACAAAAAACTGGAAGAGCTCCAAAAATTTTTAACAGTGGTTCTCTGGTTATGGCACTTTAATACTAGTTTTGAATGAAATTCTATGTTTTTCAAGGTTTTGAATTATGATTGAAAAAAATCAACAAAAAACTTTTTTTATCTACCTCAAAGTCCATTCATAAATCTTTTGCACCAAAAGAGATTTGCTATATCACTCACTTTTACTTCCTTTATCACGTAGTATGGAAATTGAAACTCTTTGGATGCTATGTGACAATTTATTTTCTCAGCTCTGAAAAAATCAAAACAGATTTTTTATTGATTAAAATAACCTTATGGCTGTGGTTGAAGAATAAAATCGAATCACCTCCAACACCAAAATCATATAATATACCCATCTATTCTAGTCTAGCTCTGCCAGAACCAGAGTTACTCAAGACAAACTTGATCTATTTACACAAAAGGTAAACGTATGCAAAAAGAGAGAAACAGTTCAGAAGAAATATGCATGCAACTGTTTACAATGTCTCTGGTTCTCAAATGTTTGTTTCATAAATAAATATTAATGCCACTAGGCTAGATTTCATGAGGAAAAGCTATAATAACAAACATTTGGGAAGGTAGCCTTTCAGACAATTGAGCTCAAAGTAGAACTGGCAGAAAAAAAATGGGAGAGAGGGAGAAGGAGGGGGAGGAAGGAAAGAGACAGAGGGGAGAAAGAAAATGGGAGGAGGGACATAGAAGGTGGAAGAGGAGGGGAAAATAAAAAGAAATATGAGACAACTTGGATGAGATGTAATCTCTATTTCCTGCAAGGGAGCTGAATTGAGGCAACGTTCCATTCTGAGACCTTGGATTCTTTCCAAATAGCCTTCCTTCTAGCACTACCAGCATCAGCACAACCTGGGAGTTGGATGGAAATGTAGAATTTCTGGCTCCACCCTCGACCTACTCAATCAGAATCTGCTCCAAATTCCCAGGTCATTCATACAGTCTCCAGTCTCTCTTTAGTGACCCCTAGTGGTAAACCCAAAAGATCCATATAAACATGATGATTGAATTTTGATCTTCAACAGGAACCAACAGCTTTCCAACCTTCAACCAGGTGATCTACCCAAGGTCTCAAGCACTTGGAAGATTAGGATCCTAGCCAGCCATCCTGTAGTCAATGCAAGCTGGGAGGGTAATATTTTTCTGTATATCACTGCCACTCGATTGAGAAAACAACATACCTGAAAGTGATTATTCTCTGTATCTGAAGAACACTGATAACTAATTACTTTTGGGTGTCTTGCCTGGAGACACATCAAGATCGTTCATGTTTCACATTACCTCATATGATGCCTCTTGGATAAGCCCTCAGGGGTGTTAGATTAAAAAAAAAAAAAAAGTGTTCCTTTCCAGGCTGATCAATGTTCAATTAGCCACTCAATTTATACTGTGGTTTGAGTTTTATGAAGAAAGTGAGAGTTTGGGGTCTTAAAGAGGTGAAAGGACTAACCTAGATATCACCTGGAGCATTTCCCAAAGTATGTTTCATTTTCAGAATATTAATAGAACTTACAAAAAAAGATTACAGAGTCAGGTTAGTTTGGAAAACTCTGAACTGAACAAAGTTGGAAGGATTTTTTTTTTTTTTTTTTTTTTTTTTTTTTTACTGTAGGACTTCTCAGAACTTTTATTTAATTAAGATGCTTTGATGATCTCTAAAGTTACTTTCCCATAGAACACACACACACATGCATGCACAATTTTTGTTTTGTTTTGTTTTTGATTTTTTTTTACTCTTGGGAAATCTGATCTATGGAGCCTCAGAGCTGTTAAGTATTTCACCCTCACTCATCATACTTGCAGAAATGCCCATGCCTCCTGACTCTCAATCCATTGCTCTGTGTACTGCGTTACGCTGCACCCAAACATTGTTTCCCATTATTACCAATTCCGATCTCATCCACCGGTCCTCCCACCATTTTGTGTTCTGTGGATAAATGCGTAATTGTGGAGGACAGAAAAGAAGCAGGGATACGAGAAGGGAAAGAAGAAATAGAAGAGAAAAATAAAAAGAGAAAATGAGGAGAAGTTGAAATGAGAACTTTGCATCAATTTGGGAGTGAGGACTTGTAAGTAAATCAAACAAATGGAAACTGATTTTCTTTGATGTTTTTCTTCTCAAACAATAAGTTGCTATGAATTGGTCACAATGATGACTCACATCAGACCACTAATGTATGGTTCAAGTAGTCCAGACTGCTGCCCCATGATGACGGACTCAAAATATCTACTTTTTCAATTTACAAAGAAGCTGTGGACAGAACTTCTATATATGTCACTGCTGGATTCTTCAATACTCTTGTTGACATCTCTTTAGTGGTAGGGTCTGTGTTCTTCAAAGAAAGTCTGTCTACCATAAGTACTCTTCAAAAGAAATCTTGGAGATTAAAACGCCATGTTGTCTAGCATTCATGCCTTTTATTTGAGTTAATTCCCACCAGATGATTTCAGAGTTGTCCACTGTGTGTCGGATTGTTCTATTGTCAACTTCATGTCCCTGAATAGCCTTCCCAGGGTGAGTCCAAGTTAGAGTTTACCAAAGACAATACTACACAAGATTTAAGAGAAGGAAGTGAAACAACAACCATCATGTCTTGAAGATAATTTTTTAGTGTGGGGCAAGAGGTGAAAGTAGGTTCTACTTTGTCCTCATCCCTCTGCACTCCACATCCACCTGTCCTTCCAAACTACCAACCATTGCACTCAGTGTCGTTGCCAGGCCCACGCACCAGCACCACTGCTGTGGGCTCCCAGAGGGGTAGCCTAGAAGAACCAATGACTTCCTTCCAAGTCCCAGTGCAGGAGCTGGATGTGCTTTGCTTCAAAGTTTCCTGAAAACTCTGACTCATTAGCACTGGGCTTTGTGCCAAATCTTCAATTTTCCTATTCAGACCTTGCTTCCCTATCTCTGCCCACAGCTGTGTAAGGTCCGATCTCTATATTAAATTCTTCATGCCATAATAGTGATCATGGTTCAGATTCTCTGAGCCCTGATTGATACACCTCTGAACTCTAGCTCTTGTGTTCTTCTGTCAAGATATTGATGTTCCCTGGTGGGGTGCCCTTAATATCAGATTCTGGCTGCACCTCTTTCTTTCACAGACCAGATGGTACTTCTGCCCATCCTTTGCTTTTGCTCTGAACTTACTGTCCTGGAAATGTCACCTTTAGATACTGCTTCTTGTCACAAGCCCAAGATTTATTCTATTTCTCAGCCTTTCACCAATGTTTGATAAAGGTCTCCAATCAAAAAGAATGCTGTAACTTAATGCTACATTCATACTACTAAAGAGTTTAAAGGCAGCATAAAGGTTTTACTTTCTGTGATTGAAAATTTGCAGTTAGGAGTTTGTAGTAGAGATAAAGATAATAATATGTGGTTCAAAGAACAGTGATCTTTCTGGCTGGGACTGTGAAAATAATTAATTATAGGTTACAATTTAACTTGCTTCAGGTGTTAATTTCTAGCTCTTAATAATATGTAATGTTGCAAACAGTTCTTCTCAATCTTGTTGCAGTGGTGGGATGCTAATTTCAAACATTATTCTCAAAACAACCATACAGTCAAAAAATGCTCAGGAGAATATGAGTGCTCTGACCTTGTCAGAGTTGCTGTGCTGTGATGCAATGTTTTAAAGAGTAGTGGACGAAGGGGTGCGTATAGGATGTTCTGTCAGTGAAGTGCTGCTGGGCGTGTCCCTCTGGTTTTTTATTGACTAGATGATCTTATCAATCTTACAGCTCTGAAGGGAAAGAGATTAACTTGTCGAAAACTGACAACAGTGCGAAATGATTCTTGTTTGAGAGCAGTGAAAATTATTTCTGCTTATTAAAACATAAATAAATTTTGTCCAGTAGAGGTGCACTTGGTTTCCACCTGATGGAAAAGATAGCCCCAAACACCCACAGACATTACAGTTTATTACTTTGTAAAATATTTGGTAATTATGCATCTATTAGCAAATTGATTTCAGCATTCCTTTGACTGTCTGACTATATAAATCAGTTCTTCAAAATCTCTTTTGGATCAGTCTTAACATTTTACAGGTTCCCTCATCAATTAATGAGCTACATACATATATATATATAATTTATATTTGTAGAAGTCATGTTTTGAACTTTTTGAAAAGTATACTATATCAACAGCCAAAATAACAGTTATTGTTTCACTTATACTTACTTTATGGTATTTATATCATGTTTTTATAAACCAGGTTTGAGGTTCCAACTCACTGAAAAATAATTTCAAAGGACAGTTCCCCTGGTCTTCACTTCTCTTTCCATGCCTCCTAAAACACTTGGTCTTACCACCTAGTCTTGCTCAATATTCTAAGTGCTATACACATACTCCTGGAGGTTAAAGACCTGCCTGAGCTAGGCTGGGCCATCTGTCTTGACTCAACTCTCATTACACTGATGAGAACATGTAGCAACTCCTGCAGTTGGAAACACCTAATTCTCTTAGCTCTTCCTTTAGGATACAACGGTAAGGAGAAGATACCAGGCAACCACAGCTGACATGTTAAAGTAGATTCAAGCCCTGGCTGGTGAGGCTTGATTGGTTGGAGTGTTGTCCCATAAACCAAAAGGTTGCAGGTTCGCTTCTCCATCGGGCACATGAGTGGGGTGTGGGTTCAGTCCCCAGTTAGGGCATGTGCGAGAAGCAACCCATCAATGTTTCTCTCTCACATCAATATTTCTTTCCCTCCCTTCTCCTCTCTCTAAAATCAATAAGCATGTCCTCAGGTGAGGATTAAATAAATAAATAAACAAACAAACAAACAAATAAATAAAGTAGACTTGAGAGTTACAAAGTATCACAGTATTTATTTTACCAAAAACTAATAAATGAAATAAACAAATTAAGCACATAAATTGCACAAGGAAATTTAATCCATGGGAATTCACTTAAATTCCTCTTGCACTTCATCTTTACCTCTGTAATGGCGCTTGTCACTCAATTCTTTACTAGACTCATTTGTGGTTGTACATTTTCCACTCCTTTCTACAGCAAGTTCCTTGATGTTGAGGAACACAGTGCCTCATGTCTCAGCTTTCTCACAGTCTCTTTCCCTCCCTTCTTTCACATCCTGCCCTTCTTCTGCATCCTTGAAAGTGACATGCTCTGTCTCTACCTTCTGGAAAGTTCTGAACACACACACACACACACACATTCACGCACACACTCCATGACTCCTACTCATCTGTCAGCTCAGATGACATTTCTCAAGGAGGCTTTTGTAGTTACTCCAGACCAGAGCAGACTGTCCTGTTTTGCACCCTCACAGACTCTGTGCTGCTCCTTCCCTGCTCTTGTATGTGATTATTTGTCTCTGTCCCTCATTGTCAATAAAGCCCAGGATCATTGTATCACTACTGTATCCCAAGGCCTGGCAGAATGCCTGGTACATAGAAGGTGTTCTTGAATGAATTAATAAGAGCTCAATGCCTATTTGTTACATGGATGAATAGATGGTTGTTTGGTCTCTTATAGTCCCTAAAAGCAAAAGAAGCTGTTAAAATAGTGTGACTCTGGCTTACTATTAATATATGAATAAAAGGAACCATTCAAATTTTGAACTGAGTTTGACAACGTGCTGTGTTGGTGAGCTGTGGAGTCATTTTCCTACATTTCTAAAGGGAACTGGTAAACCTCTTTGGAGAACAATTTGGTAAAAGCTTTAAAGATTACAAAATTCACATACCTTTGGCCTAATAATCCCACTTTCAGAAATAGTCTCTTTAATGCTTGCATATTCATGAAATAATCTGTGTTCACTGGTGATTACTATAGCCTCTTACGTAATAGTAAACTACCAAAACAACCTAAATGTCCAATGACAGGAGACTAATTAAGTATGACTAAAAAATAATTAAATAATGTAATGAAAATTCCAAGCAATGGAATACTCTGCAGCTATTTAAAAAAATAATATGGGTTTGTACATGTTGACAAGGAAGAATCTCAAGGTTTATTTTATCATTTAGAGAATGAATTGCTAGTATGTATGTGTGCATTTGTGCTTGCCTAGAATGTTTTTAAAAGTATGTATAATAGACTGGTCATTTTGGAGAGGGAAAATATGTAGCCAAAGGACAAGGATAAGAAGAAGATTAATGTTTCATTGCATACACATTTTTAAAAATTTAATTTTGTGCCATTATCATGCATTACTTATTCTAAAAATTGAAAAAAATGTTAATGAGAGTTACATCTGGATTAAGTGTTGATGTTTCTCTGAGTTATTCAAATTCAAGTTTTCACACATGTACTCTCAATGTGTCACTGATATAAGCAGCCCCTTTTGTCATTCTTTCTCTGTTATTTCCCTTCAAAGCTTTCAGTCTTTCCAACATTTCCAAAGTCTTTTCTAATTTGGAAATAAGAAATCTCCTTGTTTGGAGGCCCAGAAGCAGGACATCATCTAGATGAACATGGAGGCTCTTGATATAAAATTTTGCTGCCCTTGTGAAACCTGCCCAGCATATCCTGGCCTACTGTGTTGACCCTAACAATACTAGTTGCCTTTGTCATGCCCATAATGTTATTGCAATTAAATTAAATGAGCATGCAACTATATCTTCCAACTGTTTTCTGATACAGTTAAATGGAAAACTGTACATTTTATTTATTTATTTTGTGATAAACCTTTTGTTTATTTTGTTGGTGATCCAGAAAAAGTAGTCTTTTACAACACGATATAATATAAACAATGACAAGTTGAATTATTATTTTATTTACTGTAGGAGACATTCCACCATGTGTTTCAGAGAAATAATTTTTGACAAAACTTAAAAAATTATAAATTACACCCAACAAAAATAAAAGAGAAACTTGGAGTTTCATAGTAGGTGATTGCAAAGAAAACAGTTATTTGCATCCCTGTCTCCCACATTTTCAAAAACAATGTACTTAAAACAATGTATTTAAAATTTAAAAACACCAAGAATAGTAAAAAACAATTTCATTTTCTTCTTGTAATTGGAAACATTTGGAAAATGCACTTTGTCTACTCAAGCTATGTACTTATGACTTAATTTTACATAGGGAATATTACTATACCTTTTCCTCTAATTATATTATCTCAATTTTCACAAATGACCAGTATTACTTTATTACTGAAACAAATAAAGTAAGAAAAATAGCATTTTCATATATGCATGCACCAGTATAGTCGCCTTTCCTAGTCCACTGAAGTGTTAACTTAGTCTGCAAGCTTATGTATTAGAAGGAAGCAAGGCTGGAAATGCTTTCCTCAACCCAATCAACAATAATAACAATTGTGTGGCCAAGTTACATGAGGACAACTTGACCTTCTGGTCATTGATGCTTGCAATAAACCATCATCAAAACCAAGACTGATATGAAAACATTCACAGAACATCAGTACATCAAAGAATAACTAATTGGTTTTAAACAAGCTTGTGATGTTTTGCATCCTTCCCTTGTTTTGAATTCTTTTCTCTTAAAACTGTTTTGAAAGGAACTACATGCATGTCACCTCATCAATGAGACATACTTTTTTTGTTAATAGCTAACACTTAACTTATATTTTTTGGAAATAATGACTTTAGAGCTGCATTAACTTTTTGAAAGCTAAAATCAATATCTTTAACAGTTTCCAGAATTATATCTATTTATATTGACTAACCCGAAGCTGAATACAAATTAATTCAATATTCTTTATCTCAATTACCCAAATAAGTTCACTGAGAAGCGATTTTTTTCAAATCAGTTGATGCAAGATAGTTACACTAAAGGTATATATGGCTCTAATGAGTGACTATTCCTGTTTTAAATCTTTAGTGATCAAAATCACTTTTGGACCTGTTTTAGGACATCATATAATTGTGGACTCAATTAAGCAATTATCCCTGTGTTATAGTTGGCCCAAGATTATTTCCTGAGGAAAATTCTGACTTCATGCACATCCCACCTATGTACACATATGAATTCGTATCCCCAATTAGACAGTTTAGTTCAAAATAGAATACTAATCTTGTCAACTGCTTCTCTGTTTTCATAAAGTACAGATTCTCTCCTCACAAAGGTTAAAATGTAAAACTGCTTTTCATAACAAGAAATGGAAAAACTGAAAAAACCCATAACCAGTATTATAGATCATAGTTACTATTTATCATTTATTATTATTATTATTATTATTATTATTATTATTTTATTGTTGACTTAAGAATCTGTAGGTGGGCAGTCTCAAGACTGAACTAACAGCTCGATGTCAGCTAAGACCCAGGAGCTCTCTATATTTATTTTCTCAATACCATCCTCAGCTAGTTGGCTTTTCAGTCTTATGCTTTTTGCCTCATGATAGCTACCACTGCACCAGACATCACATCCATGTTCAAGATAGGAAAAAGGGAGACAAGGCTATTACAGAAAAAACAAGCTAGAGAAATGGAGTTGAGAAAAACTGTTGCATTACCAAGCAAAAAATGGCTGCCTCAACAAGCAAACAGATTGCCAGGACTTTCAGCATTCATGGGAGTACTGCCTCAGGCAGTCTGATACTCATCTACCATTGAACCTATATGAGACTCAAATATTCACTCTAGAAACTCTGAGATCTATCCTTAAAACCTGCTGAATCACTAGAGATTATACATTTTGCCCTGTTTAGACCACTGCCACTTAACTGAATGTTAGTACTGCATCTTAAATGTTCACGAAATCTCTAATACCTAAGCCCTTGAAATCCATTATAGGGGATTTGCTGTAAAAATGTTCTTAAGGACAATTTTTATGCACTGCTGCATACTCCCAAAATTAAGCCCAAAGAGATTTCTTGGGAAAGATTTGCTTGCTCCGGGGAAATTGGCATGCTGTCTTATTTCTCACACAATGTAAGCAGGGCCCGTCCACTTAGCCTTGTTGTCCAGGGAAGCACAGCTCTAACTTTGGACCACAGCTGTAACTGCATGACTCCGAGAGAGGCTTTATTTGTCTTCTTCTTCCTGATCTGGTTTTCATTTTATTATTGCTTCATTGTTTGTATCCTATTGTAACACACCTCAAATTGTCTGTGGAAAAGGGACAATCTGTAGACAGAGAAGAAATAAATAATGTGTTGTTCTTTCAACACATTTTATCGAATCTGACTGAAAAGGCTGAATATACACCACAATGGTGAATCAAAGAAGCCACCTGTGGAGAATGATTTCGCTGAAACACAGCACATTTTTTATTACTACATAAAACATTCCTGGCTTAAATGGATCCGTAATGACCAAGGATTAGGTTCTAAAATTCCTATCTTTATACTTTTTATATTGTTTACATCTGTTTATACTTTCACATGTTTTATTTCCCAAGTTTTTCTTTTCACTAATTTAATGCTTAAAAATTACCAAAAGATCAATATTAGCATATGTTTATCTTCATTTTTACAGATGTCTTTGTCAGTGACAGAACTGGCTAGTCGTCTACCAAAAATGCATATTTTTTTTCTTATTCCATATGAACAAAGCCTAAATTTAGTTGGAGGTGTCAAAGTGCCCACCTAAAAAGCTTGTACTTCCCAATTTCCCTTGCAGCTCAGAATGACCATGTGACCTGATTCTGGTCAATGAGATTAGTATTTCTAGGAAAGCCCCTGGAAAGGGGCAGACTCAGCTAGCATCTCAGTTTTCGTTTCCCAAAAGAAGATCCTGAGACAAAAACTTGGGTGCAGGTGATTTACTCAGGAGGTGATCACAGGAATCATAAATGGAGGGGAGAATGGAAAGGAGAAGGGAGAAAAGCAAATGAAGCATTAAAGTCCCAGGTACCAATATTAGGAGACTTCCAGCCAAGATGGAGGCTTAGACTGACATGCTCCATCTCCCTCTACAACTAAGTAGGATACAACTATCTCAGAACAAAAGATAACCAGAAATTCCAGAAAATAAAACTACATGGAAGCTCAATGTATGAAGTTATAAACCAGCGGTAATCATCCGGATGGGTAGGAGGGGCGAGAAACCGCAGTCCTCTCTGTGGTAGCAGCAGGGTTGGCAACGGGACTGCGAGAAATGCCAGGGGAGCAATCCCAGCTGCAGTCAAGACACCGCAGCTCGCGATTCCAATGCTGGGAAAGGCAGCCCCCCCATTGCCTCGGAAGGTGAGGCCCAGAGGGCAGGGGAATGGATCCTGGTCTCTCAGCAAAGAGTAATGGCAGGAATCCATCTTGGACCCCCGCCCCCACACAAAGCGCCACAGCGCAGTGAAAAAGGTCTCTGATCACCTCCAGTCGCCGGGTAGTGACAAGTGCACAGGGATCCGCCCCTTATAGGCTGCCCAGGAAGCAAAGCTAAACACAAGACTGTCAGAATGAAGCAGACAACGATTGAAATCCTGGTGATGCAGCTCACCAGGCAGCAGATGCGGGACCTGACAGATGAACAAATAGGAAACCTTTCTGAGGCACAGTTCAGAGCAATAGTCATAAGGTAGCTTACAGAATTAACAAAAGATTTGGAACAAGACAGAGAAGGAATGAAAGCTACTCATATTGAAATGAATGAAAACATACGAGACAAGTGGTGAAGTATGGGGGACAGATAGACATGGGGAAATGTGGGAAGCAGACAGGCTTGGTTTAAAAGACTCTGACCGCTGTATGGAGCCACCCCCAGCTGGGCCCTTAGCTGGCAGGTTGTCTTCCAGGCCTTCTCTGAATCCCACCCTCCAGGGGATTTTAAAGATACAATAGAAATACAAAGTGGCTTTTAAGGAAAAGGGAACCTGCTCTGTTTTTCTCTGTAAAGCCTCAAGTCCTTGTCAGTAAAATGTGAAAAACAGAACGATTAAGTAAGAGGAAGTGCTTTTGACCTTGTGTAAAATACCTGAGTGTTTCAACCCTGTATTAATCTGCATTTCCCTTTCACTCCATACCATTTGGGGAAGTGCTGCATATTTTCCTTAAGTACTTCCGCATGTGGAAAGTGGATAAAAACCCTGGCTAATAAAGAAATGGGGGCGATTTTCCACTAGAGAAAACCCCCTCCCTTCCTTCCTCAGATGGAGAGTGTTTGCATAGTTTCTTTGTCCACTCTGAGGGACCCAGAGTCTCTCTCAGTGAGGAAATAAAATCCAGAGATCAAATCAACAAATCGGAACATAGGGAGGGAACAGTCAGCCAGTGCAGAAAGAGGAAGCAAAAAGTAAGGAAAGTGAAGAGAGGCTCAGAAACCTCTGAGACAGCTATAAGGAAACAAACATTCAAATAATAGGATTACCAGAGGGCGAAGAAGAACTAGAAATGAAAAAATTATGTGGAATAAATAATGAAGCAGAACTTCCCAAACTTGGGGAAGGAAATAGACTTACAGGTCCAGGCAGCACAGAGAGTTCCAGAAAAACTGGACCCAGGGAGAACCACACCAAGACTCATTATAATCAAATTGTCAAAAGTTAAAGACAAAGAGAGAACCTTAAAAGCAGTAAGAGAGAAGAAAAGAATCATGTACAAAGGGGTCCCAATTAGACTATCAGCTGACTTCTCAAAGGAGACTCTGCAGGCAAGAAGGGACTGGCAAGAAATATTCAAAGGAATGAAAAGCAAAAACCTACAGCCACGAATACTCTATCCAGTGAAACTGTCATTCAGAATAGAAGGGCAGAGGAAGTGCTTCCAGGACAAAGCAAAACTGAAGGAGTTCATTAGATCCAAACCACTGTTATATGAGATGTTAAAGGGACTTGTTTAGGAGAAGGAGGATCAAAACTATGAACATTAAAATGAAAACTGCATCACAACAACCAACAACAGAAGCTAGGGAATCGAAACAAAGGCAAACTAAGTAGGCACCAAGAGTGGAAAAAGAACTATAGGTATGGGGAACATACTGGGGGGAGGTCAGCAGGGAGGGGGAAGAGGGAAAGGGAGGAAGATGGTACAGGAATTAAGAAGCACAGTAGGAGGGAGTGGAGTAGACAGGAAGAGGTTGAGAAGAACTATATGCACAACCAATGGACATGGACTAAAAGGGGGGGATGACTGGAGGGAGGGGGGCCACTGGGCAGAGGAGAGCAGAGGGAAAAGAAATTGGGACAACTGTAACAGTGTAATCAATAAAGCATTTTTTTAAAAAGTCCCAGGTACCAGTGGGGGCCCCAGTCCCCCTTGAGACCCTCTGAGGAGCTGTGTAGAGCATGCCTTACCACTGTCTCACTGAAGGACAAGTAGTTTGTGCCTCTTGTTTTTTATTGGTTGGGATCACTCTAGGCTTGTTAAGTCCTCTACACTAACTGGTTGTGTAGTGGTTGGGGTGGTTGGGTACCCTTCAGTGGCCCCAGCAAAGCAAAGAGATGTTGCCGTGTGGCTGCTGTGTGATACTCCCAGTGTGACTGCAGCAACGTACAGCTGGCTGAAATGAAGAGGCCGGGGGATGTGGCCCCGGCACCACAGCGTCTACCAGAGCCCATGCACCCATGGCACCCCCCTTCCCCTCCTTTCTTCTGCCCAGAGTGTAAATATGACAGCTGAAGCTCTAGTGGCTGTGAGCACGAAAGAGGGTTGCACTCTAAGAAGGGCTGACTGCAAATCCACGAGAGGCCTAGGCTCCCGGCATTACCATAGAGCTAATAAAGCCTTAAACAGTATAACCCTGAGTTTGTTACATTAGATAAATAAGAAACTCACATTGTTTAAGCCTCATCAGTTTCCTTTTAAATATTGCTGAACTCGATGCTAACTGATACATATCCCTGATGCCAGCCACACTCATCAGAATTAGCTACACGAGTACCATTAATAAATCACTGTTTTTTCATTGTGCCTCATTCCTTCTGATTCAGTTCAGCCTGGGTTCAGTGAAAGTTAGCCAGAAAAACTCTTCCCTACATCGAATTTTTTCTAAACTGCCTGGAAATCAAGTGGCATTTTTCTTACCTATGCATGATATCAAAAACATCTCTTAACTTCTGAGGTCACTGAGTTTTTCTTTCTAACAGATTTTGTAATAGTCAGCAGAGACTAACAATCCCAAATGCTCATATTATGATAAAGGTTTATTACTTGATCATGTCAAAAGTCAAAGGAGGTCGGAGGGAATTCTGCTTCATGAAGTCATTCAGGGATCCATGCACCATCTATTTCATGTTTTTACTATCCCATAAGGCCTTGGAGGCCTCCACTGGACCACCTGAGGAGCAAGAGAGAGAAGAGCAAAAGAGTGGGGGATCCCACAGGCAGTTTCATTGTCTAGGCTTAGGTTCAGTGCAGTCACTTCTGCCACATTCTTGAGTCAAAGCTCAGTCACGTGGACCCAGTCACATGGGAATTAAAGTCCAGCCGGGTGCCCAGGAGGAACAAACACTAGAGCATTTAACGTGCCTCTGCCACAGATCTCAATGTTTACAAAAGGTTCCAATGGGAGCTTTCCAACAGTGACCATGATCAGCAGAGTCCTCCATCTCCAGAGATTTGTGCTGCCTTCTCTCTAAACATGTTTTCACGAATTTTGTACCCCCTTGCATCTTAAAGTTTACACCTAAAATTTTTCATCATAAGTGTAAACAGTTGTAAAAAATGTAAGTTCTGGCCTATTATAAATATTGACACTTGTAATGGTGGTGGTGATCCATCACCCATATCTCCCTTCAAGGAAAGACTAGTTGCTGCCCACCACTCTACTGGGGGAATGCCACCAGCCTCACCCACAGCACTATCAGGTCTGCACCAGTTGCAGAGCTGCCTCCTCCAAGGTCACACCTTTTACAGGCAGTCCACATCCCAAGAGTGATGGGGGTGAGCAGGGTGGTATAAAGGAATAGAGTAGGAGTTGGGCAAATCTGACAGACTCTTTCAGTGGGAGTGCTCCCGTGGGGTCAGCCAAATTTGCCATGGGGCTGCATCACAGTCCTACTGGCCCCTCTGTTTCCTCCCTCTTCTTCCCAGGTTCTTCCCAAGGGCACCGCCTAGTGAAACCCCATTTCACAATCCCTAACCCACAACAGCATTTCAAATTAAAATGATAATATTCCTCTATGGCAAAATATATAAATAAAACTAAATTCATTTTTTAAAAACATTTCTTAGTATCATGAGGTTTCAAGCAATTAAAAATATGTTCTGAATTGAAGAGAGAAAGTAATTCTTTTGGAAATGTATCTCTTGCTGTGACATGTTATGGTCCCTAAAATGAAGGATCAACTTAGGGGTTACCAATATTTGAATTCCATCCTTTTTAGGCACTCTGAAAGTTTCATATACCTTGAAGCAATCCACTTAAGGATATTCAGGAAGGGCAAGGATATGCTTTACTTTTGTAATGTGGGAAAGGACAGTTTTTAAAGTAAAGATGAAAAAGGAAAACCAGCAGAGTACCTCCTGATTATTTTTAGGAAAGAGTGCAATTGCAAGTTGTTTCTCCAGAAGTCATGTAGGTCAACATACAGATCACAGAGCTAGTGTACCCTTTGGAAAGTATGTGTATCCAATTTGAAGACTTCTCTTCGCTGTACAAAATTCTATTTCTTTCTTTCATTTCTTCATTTCTGTTCTAGTCATGTAGATTATATCACTCAATCGCAAACCACCTTCCAAGAGAAAGAGCCCTTCGCATGGAGTCTCCTGAGATGTCATTCCCTGTGATTGTGTGGATCTACACAGTACCTGCCACAGCTGATTGGACCAGGGATGGCATCTGATTTGACACCAGCCTATCTATAGACCAGCTAGCTGGCAATAGATGCCCTTGCGTGAAACGATGAACTGAGCCAATCAGAGGCCCTCTTTTGGAAGGGTTTGAATTTGGGACATGGAGAAAGCCATGCTATTAGAAGAGAGAGCAAGAGGGGACTTTCGGCCAAAATGGAGGCCTGGACAGACACTCTGGGTCTCCCTCCACAACTAAGGAATACAACTACCTCAAAACTAGGGACAACCAGAAGTTCCAGAAAATCAAGCTGTGTGGAAGTCCAACAAACAAAGATATAAAGAAGAAATAGTCATCCAGACAGATAAGAGGGGTGGAGCTAGGACAGAGAGGATGAGATGTGATGATGGCAGCAGCGGTGGCAATGGCAGGCTGGTGGAAAGCACGGTGATGCATTTTAAAAAGTTGAGAGGGACACCTGGGGAGTGTTCCTAGCTCCTGACCAGACTGCGCAACTCACAGCTTCAGTGCCAGGAAAAATGAAGCCTCATTGCTTCTTACTGTGAAAACCAGAGAGGGTTGGGGCGGAGGCAGAAACTGCCGATCTCTGAGCAGAGTCTGCTTGTTTAAAGGGCTCCCACGGTCCTAGAATGTCCACAGACCCACCCATTCTGGGGACAATGGCCAGGGCAACAGCAAGAGAGTTGGCAGTCCCATACGAAAGTGGGAGAAGTGCCTGGAAATGGACAAGTGCTAAGCAAGTGGCATTGTTCCCTCTCAGACCCCTCCTCCACATACAGTGCCACAACGTGGTGAAACAGGTCACCCTGTACTGACGAATACCTAAGGTTCCACCTCTTACAATGTAACAGGAGTGACAGCTCTACCTAAGACACAGAAACAAACAAACACGGGAGCCTGTCAAGATGAGGAGACAGAGAAGTATGGCCAAAAAGGGGGAACAGATCAAGGTTCCAGTGGGAGAACTAAGCGATGATATAGCCAACCTAACAGATCCAGAATTACAAACACTGGTGGTAAAGATGCTCACAGGCTTGACAGATATGCTTGAGTACAGCAAACACATAAGGGGAGAAGTGAAGGCTATGCTAAGTGAAATGAAGGAAAAGCCACACAAAACCAACGGTGAAGGGAAGGAAACCAGGGTTCAAATCAATGAGTTGGAATATAAGGAAGAAACAACAGTCAACCAATACAGAATGAGGAAACAAGAATTGAAAAACACAAGAAGAGGCTTAGGAACCTCTGGGACAACTTCAACCATTCCAACATCTGAACCATAGGGGTACCAGAAGGAGAAGAGGAAGGGCAAGAAATTGAAAACTTATTTGAAAAAATAATGAAGGACAACTTCCCAAATTTGGCAAAGGAAATAGACTTACAAGTCAAGGATGTACAGAGAGTCCCAAACAAGGTAGAACCAAAGAGGACTACATCAAGACACATCATAATTAAAATGCCAAAGGTGAAAGATAAAGAGAGAATCTTAAAAGGAGCAAAAGAAAAAAAGAGAGAGTTACTTACTAAGGGGTGCCTATAAGATTATCAGCTGATTTCTCAAAAGAAACTTTGCAGAAGAGAGAGGAGATAAAGTGAACCAGAAGTAGAGGAGCCAAAAGGCAGAGTCAGAGCTACAGAGCCAGGGCAAGTCAGAACCATGCAGGACAGCAGGCAGCAAGTGCAAGTGGGGAAAAGCCTCAAGCCTGGGTGGACTTTGATTCTCTGGATTCTCAGAACTGCTGAGTTCTTCATCATCCATTCAAAATGACTATCCGAGCTCTCTATTGCTGTATAACAAACCACCCCAAAACTTAGTGGCCTGAAAGAGATTTATTTGTTTTTGCTTATGAATTTGCAATTTAAGCAGAGCTTGACAGGAACTACTTGTGTCTGTTCCATGATGCCTGGGGCCTCACCTGCAATCACTGGGGGCCCAGGTCATAGCTAGAAGCCCAAATTCGTGTCTCTTAATTCTAACTACAGTACTATTCCCATCCCCCAGGTTGCTTATGTGTGAAAGATGAACATCACCGATACGTGCAAGTTGCTGGCATCCCATCAGTCCTTCCTTATTCTTTCTGGAACCACTTTTACCTTACCCTGGCACAGAAATCTCCATAGTTTGAAGAATACAGAGTAATAGCTGCAGTTAAAGTCCAGTTGTCTCTAATTTGACCTGAACTATGCTGATTGAAGGCACAGATGGAGAAAACGTCCTATGGGGTGGCCCAAGGCTAAATGTGGCCAAAGAAGTTCCTGCTGCACCCTTCAAGAATTATTAATGGAAATGCGTGGAACCCTGAGGAAAGAAGACAGAAAGATCATAGTGTTCTATAAGATGCCCCAATCATTCTTTCATCCAGAGGCCTCAGACTGCTAAGCTATAATGTGGTGACATTTTACTTTTACATTTCAGAAATGCTTTCCCAGGCCCCAGCAGTTGTAAATAGTTTTGTTTCAAAGACTTGAGCAGGCACAAGTGATAGGGTCAATGCATAGGGAACAAAATGGAGGTTGGCCTAGGAGGTCTGAAAGTGTCATTCACTCTTGGGATGAAGTACAAGTTCTCCCTTTTAAATGATGTCTAATGAATGTGTAGACTGGTGGGTTAGTTATGGAAAATAGGTCTACATGGGTCATGGTTTAGCTTAAATATTGTCTGAAGGTTGGGTATGAGGATTCTGCAAGTATAAAAGAGGCAAGTTGGTCATATGTAATTAGCTTTTCCTAGCCTCATATTTTTATTACTTTTAGTACATTCCTCATAATCATTTTATGACCTATTAAATTCAGATTCCCAAATCCTAATCTTTCACACTATGACAGCATTGTTGGCATTTAGTTCATTGAGGCCATTTAGATCAGCCCCCATGCTTGCAGGAGGGGAGTTCCTTGTCAAGGACCCTGGGGGCCACAAGCCTTGCTTTCAATCTGGGCCCCAGCAAAAACAGGGGGCTCCAGAACTGGAGCTTAAAGCAATGTTCTCACCAGGTTTGGTCTTGTTTGCTCACGACACATGTCCTAAGGTAGAAGTAACACAGTATTTCTCTGGCTCTCCCTCTACCAGAGGGACTTGACAATACAGTTTGCCAGGGGCTCCCTGGGAGGTATCTCCTACATAATAAACAGCTTTTTCAGTTGCCCCCTGGCATATGCTATTTTCCTCCTTTTATGCTATGTTTCTCCTTGGTGGTACCTGCAGCTGAGGCCATCCAAGCTCCTTAGAGGCTGTCACAGCTACCCCATGACACCCATGGCATGCTGGCCTCATGTGACTCCAACAGGGACCACCAGAGAAAGCACTGTCATCACCCACAGCCCCACAGCTGCATTCTGTCACATAGAGCAGTGCTGTCTGAGCCCCGCATCTTAGACTCTGAATATTGCTGATGATCGCAGCCTCCTCTCCCAGGATTCAGCAATGGTGCCTAGAGCAGACTGAGGACAGCTTGAGAGGTCAACACCATGATGGATATTCAGAACCTCCTCCCTTTCACTGGCCCTTTGTTCCTGAGTCAAACCTGGACCCTCAACTCCTTCTGCAATGAGCATTTCCTCAAGTCTCTCACTTCTACAAACTGTTCAGGATCTCAGGTCTAAACATAGCTCAAGTTCCCACTGGAAGCCTGGTCATGGGACCACATGCCTGAGGCTTTCCAGAATATCAACAACGTAGGCAGTTTTCCTGACCCCTCTAGGTAAGAGAGTTTCCTCACCCCTCTCAGTCCCTAGTCCTCTTCCTCTGCTTATGTTTTTATTCTTATCATGTCCTGTAATATTATAGTTTTATTTTTTGTTCATTATCTACTGTCAGCTAGAATATAAGAATCTGGACTCTTAATTTTGCTGTATTTCTAGAATGTAGAATAATACCTCACTTACTGTAGTTGCATAATAAAAATGTTGAATGAAAGTGGGAGATTTGTCCATTTCACAAACACAATTTATTCTTTTTATTTATTAAGAAACAGAAAATATGGAGAGTAGAAGACAGGATAAGAGAAATTTATAGGGCTTTGTCTACTTTTTGAAATCTGCACTGGCAGTAAAAATGGCCAGTAAGGAGAGGTAGGTGTTAACATTCTTTGCAAACTGATATAAGCTTGATCACTTTGAATGACGATGGCATTCCTGTGGATGAGTAAAGATTTAGGCCTCCTAGCCTAAATGTCGTGGGTTGTTCTATGTCCAGTTGTGCTGCCTCTGAGCATGGACACATTTGTTATTGTATCTCAGGGTACAATCTTGATTCCTAACTATGGTAGAATGATAATGTGTAGGCATTATAACAGGTTTGGGTATAGAGTGGTAGATACTTGGAAGTGAGATGACATGATGGGGTGTGGCACCTACTGGGTATTGTTAACTATTTATGGTAACTTGACTCTTAGTCCTCAGATGAATTTGATTTAGATTATGGAATTAAGCCCTTTAAATTGCATTTAAAAATATCTAAGACCTGAATTTTAAAATATCTAGGACCTGAAGCCCAAGAAATTTCCACTTTAAACCTTCATAGCATTTAAAAATTCATTGAAAATCCAGTGGCACCTATTATTTTCTTTTTGAAAATGATTCATAGGGCAAATCTAAGTTCCTGATTTATCCCACTTAGCTTACTCATTTCCAATTTTTTAATAGGCTCAGTCCTAATGAATATTTATTAAGGGAGGAAGAGACATGGAAAGATGAGTCTTCTTAGTATTGAATACTTGGTGTGTGGGCTTTGTTATCAAGAAGACCTGGGTTGAGATACAGGTTCCTCCCCTTCCCTACTAGCTGCTAAATCTTGCTTCTTTGAGCCACTTTTCTCTTGTAAAAAAATGACATGAAGTTTCAACAATGGTGTCACATAAAGTGTGGTCCATAAAAAGAGGCTATTTTCTTCCTGAGACACCCTGGTTTCCTGAAGCAACAGGAGCTGGAGCAATTCAATGGCAGATTCTCCTGAATAGAGACCAACATTTAAGAAATTGTTATACATGGAGGTTTCAAATGTCACCCAGTTTCCAGAATAGTGGGGCAAAGGAAGCCAGGGTGAGGCATGTTCTCTGTGCTTGGGCATAGACCGCTCACCTGAGGCAGCTGGCTTCTCCGGGAGCTATGGCTCCCTTTGGGTACAATTATTGTAATTCATTACAATACAAAATATCTAATAATAGTCCCTTTCCTCCCAAAGAGCATGGGGTTGCTTTGCATGTTTTGCATCCTTTATAAAGCTCTTGCATCACTTTGTAATGTGAAACATGTCTATAGTGAGACTTTGTGTTGTTCATTCTTATGGTTTCATGCAAAGATTGAGCAAAAAGAATTTGTCATAAACAGCTTGCAATTATTTAGTGAAAAAACATAAAAGTAAAGTTGGGTGGGCATCAGTCAGAGTTCTGGAAAAATCCAAGATCTCTCAACAAGAATGATCAAGTACACTGGTGCACGAACGTACCGGCCACAGACCTCCATTCTGAGGACTCTCTGCTTTGGCCTGTGCACAAGTGGCTTGGAACCATGAACAGGTGAGAACGCCTCTTCAGAGCCCACTCACTGGGACATATTCACCCATGTGGAGAGACAACCTCAAAAAGATTTGGAAGACTGATTCTCAGCTTTAAGAGACCAGAGGTGGAGAAATGAAAAAAATTTTGTGAAAGGGTTAGTGTGGGACTTTCCATCTATTTTTTTCTCTGTAATTTCTGGTTCAAATTTTCATGTTTATGAGTTGCAAGCTCAGTGTGGCTTATGAAAATCCATCTGCTCCTTCTGCCACCTACTTCATCACTAGGAATCTCCTGGTGGAAAAGGACAAGCAATGTGTGTGTGTGTGCATGTCTGCGCGCAAACATGTGATGGAGAGTCTCTCATGATTTCATTACTGGGTTATTCCTTGAGATTAACTGCAGTAGCACAAAGTCTTGATTGGTGTGTTCAGTAAATCATTGTGATCGAAGAATCATCCAGGGAGTTGATCTCTTGAGATCACAGTCAGCCTGCCAAGTGCAAAAATACTTTGCTAATTGTGTCCATACTATTTTTGATAAACAGATTGTTCTTTTCTCTACCCTGACATAGTTACTGCAATTTGCATAAGTCATTTCCATGGTTCTGCTGAATTTATTAACTGAATTCTGTCTTTACAAACTTTATAAACTACCTTATAAATAATTGTATAAACTAAGAGTGAACGCTATTTCCATTCTTACTATATTACTTTTCTGTTTCTGTTGAATGTTTTTTGAATATTTGGTGTCTCTATGGTACATACTTAAGTGTAGCATGTTCTGCTGCAGTTGCAGTTTAACATTTTTCTTTCCACAAATGGAACTATTTCCCCAACATTTTTCTCAAATGGAGCCACTAATGCAGACAATCTAAATGACATAATTGTATGTATACTGTGTGTATATGTATATTTTGACTAACCATGGGAATATTGTTCTGGTATTCCTTAGATTGATTACTTTTACCCCAAGATTTTGCTGTCAGCTCCAGGCCTCTTGTCAGAGGCCTTTCTGGTTGAGTGAGAAAAGCAAGGCAGCGATGCACTGTGTGGAGAGAACATGTGCTTTGTGTTCACTGATGGGAAAGGCTTTGCCACCCCAAAATGACAACGTGAAGACAAAGCAAAAACAGTCTCCACTTTCCTAATGTAGACATTAGCTTTGGAAAATGTGTCTTCTGAAATGCCACCTCCCCCACCTCTGCCATCCAAATGGGAGTTTTTTCTAAGAAAAACATTAGCGGCTCCAGCTCTGCTTCCACTCTCTAAGACATGAAGTCTCTGTTTTATTAGAAGTGTTGCTAGGTGTGTTTCAGTGTTTCCAAGGGTAGAATAATACAGTGTGTCAGCAATCAGCCTTATTAGTAATTGATGGCAGGTATCTGCCATCCACAGAGAAATACATAAAGATAGAGGAGACCAAAGCACGTTCTTGAAATGTTTTAATAGCATCCTACCACGCAACACCACTTACACACAGGCTGAGTCAGTGATCTATCCTCTGCTCCCAGAGTTCTTATTCATGCTGCAGCTATGGAACTCACATTTACTCACATCTGCCTGCACCAATTAGCCATGAACTCCTTAAGCTTAAAGATGCAACTTGTTGACTTTTGATCCTCGGTGCTTACAGCAATGTCTAGGACATAAAATAGATGCCTGCTGATTGAGTGATAGAAATTCAACTCTTTCATTATTACAAGGATTTCTACATACATTCATGTATCTGAAGGTTCCAGAAGTTATGACCCTTCCAGTCCCCCTTCAGCTTCAGCTGTAGCTGCGCTAATTCCACCACATGTAGTCTGAAGCCAGTTGTTTGGCACAGTACACAGCACACAACAAACCAGTTAACTGAATTTTCCACTATTTAATCAGTTGACCTATTTTACCTAAAATTTAACATCAATAATTTATAGGCATAAGTGGCTCTAGAATTACTTAGGTACCTTGGGTTTGCTCTCCTAAATTAAAAAGAAAAATAGAATTACCTTCTAAGAAAAATGGAGAAAAATATTCTTACATGTTTTGTGTCAACTGAATTTTTCTAGCAAGTGCTTTTTTAAAACACCTATTTTGACAGAAATAATTAAAAGGAGAGGGTGGAGTTGGTCTACCTAAGTGGTTCTCAAGCTTTAGCGAATATCAGAATCACCTGAATGCCTTTTTGAAACACAGGTGGCTACACAGGGTCTGAGAACTTCTGATTCTAGCACATTCCCAGGTGAAGGTGATGGTGATGGTGCCGATGCTGATCAGCAGAACACACTTTCTGAACCACTGACCCAGACAGTGAATGCAGGCAGTGTATCTCAATGGTTCAGAATTAGGGTTATCAGTTATTTGATGTAATTGGGTGGATCTCATTGGATATACAAAGTGTCTCCACTTGTGTTTGTCTTATTGCTTTCCCTCACTTTTTTTTTAAAAAGCATATATTTACTTGGAGGAGATACCAAATTAGTAGGATGGTGGAATTGTGTAGCGGTGAACAGCCAGCTGTCAAAAACAACATAAGTCCTGATTTGTAGCATTTGCCTCCTATGGTGTAAATCCCCCTACCATCGCCAATGTCAAACTGCCAAGGTAAATTCCTGGTCCTGTGGTTGGGAAGAGAAGTGCGCATTGGGTCAGCAGCAGGTGCTTTGAATCAGACAGGGCCCAGCACTGTTACCTACTAGTCATCTGTGGGCATGTTGCTTAATTTCTTTAACTTTGGTTTCCTTACCCATAGAAAGAGATAATCCAAGCTCCTCTTCCTGCTGGGAGAAGTAGCTAAGCCTGCTCCAGAGCACCTATCACAGAGGTACTCCACGGGCAGCAACCATGCTGAGAAGGGAACTTGCACCCTAATACCCACTGCTCTCAGACACCTGTGCGTTTGGCTGTTTTAAATGCTGTCTTTTGTAAGAATACCCCTGAGAGCAGTAATATCTCCTCAGTCTCTCTCTCTTGTAGATTAAAAAACCTTCCTGTGGGGTGTTCCCTTGGTCTGTGCTTCCATGCAATTACTTAATTTGCTTTAAGAGTCTGTTCAGCAACCAGTCTCAGCTCTGCAAGCACAGCATTAATTGCCTTGAAAAGTTTGCAGTGAATGTCCTATTTAAGCTTCTCGTTTTGATCTGCATCATTGACTTGGTTCTTTGTTCTATCACCTAGAAGGTTTCATCTTCTGGACCAACCACGATAAAGATGACTAGGGTTCTTTTTAGCTACATATTCCCTGCCTTTCTTGGGTAAATTCTAAATCTAAACATTGATTGGTGCTTGTATTGTAAATTATCCTGCATTCCTTTCACACAACAGCATGCTATGGAGTTGGCAACTTGTAGGCAGTTAAAAGTAGGCATGGGATTTATAATTGTGAAAAAACTGGAAACAACTCAAAGACCCACAATAGGGGATTGGCTAAGTAAAGTCTGTATAGCCACAGGATGCCCACTCTGCAGCAATTAAAAATGACATTTGTGAAGTGTTTCTAAGAATATAAGAAAATGCTATGACTTGTTCTCTGACAAAGAATATATATGTATACACACACACACACACACACACACAGACCCACACTGTGATCTCAACTGTATACAAACAACAAAACTATATGGAAAAAAGAATAAAAGCAAATACACTAAAATATTAAAATCAGTTGTACCCAGGTGGAACAATTAAGCATGTCAAAGATATAATAATAAACAGAGACACTCTGGAATGGAACCAGAGTTGCCACGTCAGAGGAACTGCCTTGCACGTCTTATGCCTCAAACACCTGAAATGTTAAAACTGGACAAAATAACCTCTGAACTGGGCCTAAGCAACCTTATGGCCCCAAGAATTGTTTGCAAAGATAACAAGAAAGCTGATATTATGACTACTGGACAGATGACTACCGGACTGAAAATCAAAAACACTGTTTAGAAATAACATCACTGTGTTATGTTATCTGCATCAATAGAAATGCCTTTCTTTTATTGATGTAATAGTTCCCCTTTCCCTTCTCATAAATACTTCTTGGTTTGCCTCCTAATCAGAACACTATTTGAGCTTTTACCTAAATCAATGCTTCCCAAATAGCTATTCTTTTGATCTCAAATAAATGTTTGCTGCCTCTCACTTTGAAAGGCTTTTATTTTTAGCTTAACAAGCAAAATCCTTGCTCCTCCACCTTATTCCTACAATTTCCAGGATTTACATAATAATAGCTCCTGTTCATTGAGTACATGTATGCAAGACACACGGTAGACACTTTGTACATATTGTCTCTCCTCCTCATGACAGAAGTCAAGGTAAGTTTTATTCCTACTTACAAGTAAGAAAACTGAGGTACAGAGAGATTAGCCAAGTTGCACAAGATGAGAAACTAGTAAACGTGAGAACCAAGATTTGAAGAAACATCTATGCTCTTTCCAGCACACCACACTTTGAAGATTATGCATACCTTTTATGATGTTAAAACCATGTAAAAAATGTTGTTTTTAAAAAGCATAGCATAAATTTTTTTTTTAAATAGTGAAGCCTAGACTAGAGATCATTTAAAGGCAGAAATGTATGGGTGGAGAGGGTTGCACTCAAGGCCATTGCTTAATACTGCTCCTATATAATTTTAAAAACTGCCTTTTCTTCCTGCCAAGAGCATCAGCCTCACACTGAGGCACATGGCTCCAATTGCTGAATGCAGGCTGGCTCAGCCTCCTTCCCCTTTTGGCAGAGGGCACTCATGCAGTGAACAGCCCATGCCAGTGCACCCAGCTACCCTGCTGGGCATCAGAAGCAGCACACTCCTAAGAGGTAGATGTTGCATCTCTTTTATCTGCATCTTCACTCTCCTCTCTCACCATATCTTTCCACATTGCTTATTATTTGGTTTTTGTCCTGGTTGCCCTCTATTTCGAGGTGCTGCATGCTAAGAGGGCCATGTGCTTGCTATATGCTGTTCTTCAATGCTCTTCCTTGGATGGTAGCATCTTTGTCTTATGTCTTGGACAAAAGGTTTATAGACAGAACCTGGCAGTGTTTACAATGACAATTATTTACTCTGAAGTTAGAAGACTTGAGCATACAGTGGTTAAATCTTTGAGCTTTGAACCAGAACTTAAGCCCTCTCTACTTGTGATGTGGCCTTTTAGTACTTCTCTTTGCATCATCTGTATTCCCATAATTCTTCATCCATCTCTATTACTGTACACACTGTGCTTTTCTGTCATAATCTATATTCCTGTTTCTGTGGTTAGATGAAGGAGCTCTTTTGGAGCATGACCATATCTTTCTTTTTATACCCCTGTCACATGGATTTGGTCAGAAAGGATATGAATGACCACATCTCAAAAAACTGAGAAGCTGCATGAAACCGAGAGCAATCACAGTGCAACCTTGACAAGTGTCAAACCATTCGAGACAACATTGTTCTTAAAGTCCTTCATGAGCTTAATCTCTCAGAGAGCACAGACTTCTTTCTGTGTCTCACCAAGTCCTCTCCAGCTTTGATGTGAGTCCCTTCCCTTCTTTTCAACCCTGAAGACCACAAAGAATATTGATTGCTATTTGCTTCATGAAAACACTCACACACATATATGTTTATTCTTACCTTATTCCAAAAAGAATTTCAACTGGCTTATAGGAACATAACTCCAACATACAGACATGAAAGTAGGGACAAAAGGAACAAAAGAGCAAGAGGGATAAGAGTAGAGACAAAACTGTTCATATATTAGATTGCAGAAGAGAAGTTCTTATAAAAAGGGTCAGCAACTTCTTAGCCATGGGAACCAGGATACAGTGTCAACTTTGACCCAGCTACATTTCCCATGATATATCCCTTCCCCAGTTAACCATCCCTCATTCCAAAGCATCCAGGTACAGTGGTCCTGTGACACAAACAGGATTATCCCAATGACCAACTGCCACCAAAGCTGCCCAAAGGAGGAGACGACCAGATTTCTCTCTGCACTGCTGCTGAGAGCTTTGAAGCCCAGTTAGCGGAGTGGCAGAATGAGAGCACTGACCCCAGTCTCAGTCCTGTCAAGTTCACCCAGGGAAGGGGGGATGCATAAGTATATTTGAAAATAACTTTCTACAAATTTATAAAAGGTAAAAATTTCATAGTTTGATGAGCAGAAAGACACCAAGAAATAATCACAGAGTATACTGCATTATACTAGGAACTATGAATGTTTTCAAAATTGTACTTTGCAAAAGTTCTTAAACATAAAAAGTGTTATAGGTGGAGGAAAAATGATGGCTGAGTAGGTAGCGGTGTTGTCTGCTTGCTCCCATCGGGGAAGGACTTGGAGTGCAAACACGGAGAGGAGTGAGCGAGTGAGGATTTCAGATAGTGCGAGCAGGGAAGGGAGTGTGGGAGTGGCATGAAGGAGGGTGGAAAGTTCAGCTGCACTCTCTAGGATGAGTCGCTGGGACTCCCAGACCAGGGCCTCTGCCATACTGCACCTGAAAGGGGCTGCTGCTGACCAGCTCATTAGCCGGGATCTGCTTGGAGGCTTCCCCCTGCCAACTGTGCACTGATCAGCAAAGTCCTAGAGGGAGTCAGCAAGAAGGTTTGGTCAAAACAGCCAGAGGTATGGGAAGACAGTGAACAGCCCAGACTGTGAGAAACTGTATGAACTGAGTCTAAGTGGGGAATCCCTTGGCTGCAACCCTGGGCTGACAGCTCTGTGCTCTGGGTACTCATGCCAGGGCCCCACCAAACAAAGGGGCAGAACTGAGCCAGGGAAAGGGGGCCATATAGGAAAGCGGCAGCAGAACTGCAAACTCAGTAAGGACCCCAGGCGGGCAGGTGGCGTGCACAGGTATACAGGCAGGGACACGAGCTGGTGCTGCAGTTTGGAGGCAACACAGAGAATTCTTTGGAGGAACAGAGACAGGACTTGAGGCTGGGCAGAGACTATAGGCATACACACGCTGGCTTACCAGCAGAAGAGCGTTGCTAGGCAAGCCTGAGAAGGGCGTGGGTGCCACAGGACCAAGGGGGAGGGGACTCAAGTAAGTGTGGCTCACAGCAGAGCGGTGGCAGGCCCACAAGTGACAGAACAGCAACCCCAGAATCAAGCTGGATCTCCTCAAAGCCAGCCAGCCAGAAAATATGTGAAATCCATGGGATTTTGACCAGGGATGGGTCCAGAAAAAAAAGACAACACCCAAAGGTTGTACTGGGTAAAAACTCTTCTTTAATCTGTTTTCTACCTTCTCTCCCTCCTATTCTTCTACTTTAATTTTTGTTTGTTTGTTTTTCTGTTTTGTTTATCCTCCCTCTCACACTTCACATATAGCATATAACTGCTACATAAACCTAATACTATACACTTGCACTTTCTCACTTCATTCTGCATTCTTCCCTCCTTTTTTAAACATACAATGTAAATATTACTTACTGTCTTGCATAGTCTTGACCCTACTTGCTACTATTATTATTCTATCATCTTCCCTCTCAAAAATCATCTTTCTTTTATTTTAAAAAACTCTTATCTGTTTCTCCTATAGTATAATAGTCTTAATCTCTTTAAATTTATATTAATACTGGCTCGTTTGTTGCTGATAGTGTGATTGTGGGTGGGGGATATTTTGGAGGATGTGGGTTTCTTGCCTGTGTTTTGTGTTTATGTTTTAACAGCATCTCCACAAAAGAACTCAAGACAAGGTGGGCAGAGTGACTCTCGGTCAGCTAGCCAGAGGGAAGTATCCACCAAAGAGTAACTGAAATACAACCAGACAGTTCAAACAAATGGCATAGAGGGCATCCCAAGAACATCAAACTTAGGACATCAGGAGACTGCACCGTTGAGTCTCCCAGGTCTCCTATACAGAATCTCATACCACGAAGGTGGGAAATCAAAGCACACAAATCTGATAAAAAAAAATCAAACAAGAAGCATCCAATGTGGGGATACAGAGAAACAACCTCCCAATGAAAGGAAAAGAGGAACACCGAGAAAGAGCTATAGATGGAATAGACATAAGCCAACTACCAGACATGGAATTCAAAAGAGTGGTTATAAGGAAGCTCAAAAAACTTGACAGACTGAAAGAAAACTACAATGAACTCCAGGGGAATTACAAGGAACTACAAGGAAACTACAAAGAATTGCAGGGAAGCTACAAGGAACTTATGGAGAACTACATCTTCATGAAAAAAAAACAAAAATACTATCAATAGAAGAAATGAAGAATACAATTTATGAACTGAAGAACACAGTAGAATCAATCAAAAGCAGCCTAAATGAAGCAGAGGATTGGATCAGTGAGTTAGAGGACAATGTAGAAAAAAATTCCCAGACAATACAACAAAATAAAAAAAGATTAAAAAAGAATTAAGAGGGCTTAAGAGAAATGCAGGACAACATGAGACTAAACAACATTAGAATCACAGAGATACAAGAAAGAGAAGAAGAGGAGCAAAGGATAGAAAACCTGAAAAAGTCATGACAGAAAATTTTTCTAACGTGATGAGAGAAAAAAGTCATGCAAATCCAAGAAGCAGAGAGGGTCCCAATTAAGATGAACCCAAAAAGGCCCAACCCAAGGCACATCATAATTAAAATGGCAATATTCAAAGACAAAGTGAGAATCCTAAAAGCAGCAAGAGAAAGACAGCAAATAACATACAAGGGAGCTCCAATAAGACTATCAACTGATTTTTCAACAGAAACACTACAAGCCAGGAGGGAATGGCAAAAAATATATCAAGCAATGAAAAACAAAGGCCTACAACCAAGAATACTCTACCCAGCAAGGCTCTCATTCAAAATGGAAGGTGAAATAAGGAGTTTCTCAGAAAAACCAGCATTGCAAAAGATGTTAAAGGAAATGCTTTAAGAAAAAGAAGAAAAAAGGAGAGGGAGAGGAACACAGCTACAAAGGAAAATGAATAAATATCTGTCAATAATAACCTTAAATGTAAATGGATTAAATGTTCCAATCAAAAGATATAGGATAGCAGAATGGATATGAAAACATGACCTACATATATGCTGTCTACAAGAGACACAACTCAAAACAAAAGATTTACACAGACTGAAAGTGAAGGGATGGGAAAAAGCATTCCAAGCAAACAAACATGAAAAAAAGCTGCAGTGGCAATATTTATACCAGACAAAACGGATTTCACAGCAAAGGACATAAAAAGAAGGACATTTCATAATACTTAAGGGAACAATTTATAGAGAAGATATAACGCTGGTAAACATATATGCACCCAACATAGGAGCACCCAAATATATTTAAAAAATACTAGAAGACTACAAGAAGGATATCAACAGCAACACACTCATAGTAGGGGACTTTAACACCCCATTATCAACAACAGACAAATCTTCGAAGCAAAGAAACACCAAAAATATTGAAGCATTGACAACACACTAGATCAAATGGACTTAACTGATATATATATAAATTTTTGCCTCAAAGAGGCAAAATATACATTCTTTTCAAATACACATGGGACATTTTCAAAGATAGAACACATGATAGGATACAAAACAAGCTTCAAGCAATTCAAGAAAATTGAAATTATATCAAGCATATTCTCAGACCACAATACCTTGAAACTAGAAATAAGCCTCAAGGAAAAAAATTTAGGACATCCAAACTCATGGAGAATGAATAACATGATATTAACTGATGAATTGGTTAACAATGACGTCAAGGAAGAAATCAAGAAGTTTCTGGAAACTAATGATAATGAACACACAACAGCCCAAAACCTATGGAACACAGCAAAAGCAGTCCTGAGAGGAAAGTTCATATCAATATAGGCCTACCTGAAAAGGATAGAAGAATCTCAAATAAAAAATCTAACCCTACCGCTACAAGAACTAGAGCAACGAACAAAGCTCAGGGAGAGTAGAAGGAAGGAAATCATCAAGATCAGAGCAGAGTTAAATGACATAGAGACTAAACAAACAATTCAAAAGATCTACAAAAATAGGAGCTGGTTCTTTGAAAAATAAACAAAATCAACAAACCTTTAGCCAGGCTCATTAAGAAAAAAAGAGAGAGAACCCAATTAAACAAAATCAGAAATAAAAGAGGAGAAATCCTGACTGATATCACAGAAATACAAAGGATTGTAAGAAATTACTACAAACAAATGTATGGCAAGAAACTTGACAACCTAGATGAAACGGACAATTTTCTAGAAACATATAATCTTCCAAAACTGAATCAAGAAGAAGCAGAAAGCCTGAACAGATCAATAACGAAGAAGGAAGTTGAAACAGTAATCAAAAAACTCCCAGCACACAAAAGCCCTAGACCAGATGGCTTCACGGACAAATTTTACAAAACATTTAGGGAAGAACTAATACCTACACTTCTCAAACTATTCCAAAAAATTCAAGAAGAGGGAAAACTCCCAAACTCTTTCTATGAAGCCAATATTACCCTAATTCCAAAACCAGGTCAAGACACAACAAAAAAAGAAAACTACAAGCCAATATCACTGATGAATATGGATGCTAAAATCCTCAACAAAATGTTGGCAAACAGGATCCAGCAACATATTGAAGAGATCATACACCGTGATCAAGTGGGATTCATCCCAAGAATGCAAGGATGTTTAAATATTTGCAAATTAGTAAATATAATACACCACCTAAACAAAATGAAAGACAAAAATCACATGATCATATCAATAAATGCAGAAAAAGCATTTGATAAAGTACAACACCCATTTATGATGAAAACACTCAGCAAAATGGGAATAGAGGGAGCATACCTCAACATAATGAAGGCTATACATGAGAAATCTGAAGCCAACATCACACTCAATGGACAGAAACTGAAAGCATTCCCCCTGAGAGCAGGAACGTACAAGGGTGTCCACTCTCTCCACTCCTATTCAACATAGTGTTGGAAGTTCTAACCACAGCAATCAGACAAGAAAAAGAAATAAAAGGCATCCAAATTAGGAAATAGAAAGTAAAACTGTCATTATTTGCAGATGACATGATAGTATACATAGGAAACCCTATAGACTCCACTAAAAAACTACTCGACATAATAAGCGAATTTGGTATAATTAGCAGGATCCAAAGTAAATATACAGAAATCTAAGGCATTTCTATACACCAACAATAAAATATCAGAGATAGAAACTAAAAGAATATATATATATATATATATATATATATATATATATATATATCCGATTTACTATAGCAACAAGAAAAATAAAGTACCTAGGAATAAACTTAACCAAAGAGATAAAAGACCTGTGCTCAGAAAACCACATAACACTGAAGAAAGAAATTAAGGAAAATACAAATAAATGGAAGCAAATACATGTTCAAAGATGAGAAGAATCAACATCATTAAAATGTCCATACTACCCAAAGCAATTCCTATTAAAATACCAATGACAGATTTCACAGACCTAGAACAAATACTTCAAAAATTTATATGAAACCAAAAAGACCCTGAATAGCCAAAGCAATTTTGAGACAGAAGAACACAGCAGAAGGACTCACAATATCTGATATCAAACTGTACTACAAAGCCACTGTGATCAAAACAGTCTGGTACTGGCAGAAGAACAGACACATAGATAAATGGAACAGAATAGAAAGCCCAGAAGTAAACCCAGGTCTATATGGTCAACTAATATATGACAAATGGGGAAGGAACATAAAATGGAGTGAGAAGAGCCTCTTCAACAAATGATGCTGGGAGAACTGGATAGGGATGTGCAAAAAAATGAAACTAGACCACCAACTTACACGACACACCAGAGTAAACTCAATATAGATCAAAGATTTAAATGTAAGCCATGATATCATAAAAGTCCTAGAGGAAAACATAGGCAGGAAAATTTCAGATATCCCATGTAACAATATTTTCACCGGTACATCTCCTAGGGCAAGAGAAATAAAGGAAAGAATAAACAAATGGGACTACATCAAACTAAAGAGTTTCTGCTCAGCTAAAGGAAACATCAGCAAGATGAAAAGGAAACCAATCACATGGGAAAGCATATTTGCCAATGATACCTCAGACAAGGAATTGATCTCTAAAATACATAGAGAACTTACACATCTCAACACCAAGAAGACAAACATCCCAATTAAAAAATGGGCAAAGGACCTGAACAAAGATTTCTCCAAGAGGGATACACAGAGAGTTCATAGACACATGAAAGAATGCTCAACATCACTAGTTGTCAGAGAGATGCAAATAAAAACCACAATGAGATACCACTTTACACTTGTCAGAATGGCCGTCGTCAACAAATCAACAAACAACAGTGCTGGCGATGATGTGGAGAAACGGGAACCCTACTGCACTGTTGGTGGGAATGCAGACTGGTGCAGCCTCTATGGAAAACAGTATGGAATTACCTCAAAAAACTAAAAATGCAATTGCCTTTTGAACCAGCGATTCCACTGCTAGGATTATACCCGAAGAATCCTGAAACCCCAGTTCAAAAGAACTTATGCACCTCTATTTTTATAGCAGCGCTGTTTACAATAGCCAAGTGCTAGAAACAGCCTAGGTGCCCATTTGTAGATGAGTAGATTAAAAATCTGTGATACATTTACACAATGAAATACTATGCAGGAGAAAGAAAGAAGGAATTCCTGCCATTTGCAACAACATGGATGGAACTAGAGAGAATTATGCTTAGTGAAATAAGACAGGCAATGAAATAAAAATACCATATGATATCACCTGATACAGGAGACTAATGACAACACAAACAAAGGAACAAAATTGAACAAGGAACAGAATAACAGTTATCAGGGGGGAGGGCGAAGGGAGTGAAGGGCGATAAGTAGGGGAAGGGTCTAGTCAAGGAACGTGTATAAATGACACATGGACATGGACAACGGGGTGGGATATGACTGTGGGAGAAGGGGTGGGCTGGGTGGTGGGGAGCAATGGGGGAAGAATGAGACAACTGTAATTGAAAAACAGAAATAAAAAATCTTAAAAAGATGTTTTCAGGTGACTACTATGCTCTCGTAATCTCATACCTCAGTATTTTGTCTTTATCCTGATATCTGATTTATACTAAGGATACTGTAAGCTGTTTCAAGGAAATTGCTTTACCAAAAATCCCAATTATACCAGATAGATTCCTGAATATATAATTCTATCTATTTAACATATTTTAATCTCTTGAGAACCAGAAGAGTCTTACAAATTTTAGAAGTCCAAATTGTTTAAATTTTAGAAAGCAGAAAATGTAAAAGTAAATTAAAAATTAAAAATTAAAAAGAGTTATATACTGGAGGAGGGAAGCACAATACTCCAAATCCTTGGATGACAGGAATGTACACAGTGTAAATACATAGATGTAGTGGAGTTGCAAGACAGAGAGATGTCTTCTTCCCTTTGAAGAGAAAAAAGTGTCTGAATAACTCTGGATATTATGGGCAGCAAAGGGAAAAAGAACTGATTTACTCACTAAGGATCAGAGGCTCTTTTCACAATAATTTTATTTATAATTCCCTTATAACAGGCTGTGAGAATAAAAACTCTTGTTTCAAAATCTGTAAATTCTCAGACCCTTGCTCATATATCCAGAGAAGGGGAGTTTGTAGAGATAGAGAAAGCAAAGGAGAACACTGGATTGATCAGCCCTTTTGGTAGTAAATCACAGGAATCAATTTAGCTCAGAGAAAATAGGGGGATTTATCTCACAGACTCTATGGGACAATTGAATAAGCCATAGGCAGGACAGAGAAACAGCTGGGGCTCAAAGACCTAGAATGTAGTGCTCTATCCTCCCCAGATTTTTGTTCCCTTTCTCTCTTTCTACATTTCATTTTAATTCACTCAGGTCAGCTTTCTCCAGTCTTAGCATCACAACCAGAGAGCAGATGAATCTTTTTCTCCAGTTCCACTTTAAGAAATCCCAGGGAAAGGCACTGATTGACCAAGATTAGGTCAGGTGCTCACCTCTGAACCAATCAACCATTGCCAGATGTGTGTGGGAGGATCCTGTGATTGACTCAACATTAAGCAGGGGACTTGATTAGTTAATGGACAATGGCCCAAGAAATAAGGTTGAGTAAAAACTTATTCCCACTGGATAAGCTGGAGAGGTGAAAGCAGCACTTCTTTGAAGAAAATGGAAAAGAGCTAAATAAAAAAGACAGCAGGGCTTCATCACACTATCAATCCACAGAGATCAGAGAGCTTTCAGACACAGGGAGTGGACAGGCCTAGCAGAAATAATATTACAGTATAGAGCAATTTGTGGTTAATAGGATGCTCCCTCCCCTCACCCAGAGCAGAGAGAGAATCTCCCTGGGTTGTGGGAGAAACAGAGGTTGGGGACCCTGTAGCCAAAGATCATAATATCTTCACTCATATAGGGAGTCCAGGGTAGAGGTTTGGAAGGGTATAAACAGTTGTTCTTTCTCAATATTCCTCAGGAAATAAACAATGGTTATAAGGTTAAAATAAGAAAATAAATGAATGTCTATCATTTTCTATATGCTACAGAAATGGTATAACTATATATGCACCAAACAATAAAAATATAGTCATGAAATCATTTATGAAGAGTATAATACATGCTTTTTAAGTTTTTAACAAAACATTTAATAATCCTTAGTAGTCCTCAGTCATTCTTGGTTTTGTGGTTTCTCTGTGACCTCCTGCAGTTCTGTGAGATTTCACAAGATCTTGTTGCTAAAAATGAGGTGGTTTCAGTCATTCACTTGATGACAATATAGTGGGTCCATGTTATGGGCCAGGCACTGTGCTATGTGCAATGAGTGAAGTGCTGAGTGAGACAAAAACTGTCTCTGCTCTCAGGGAGTTTGCATTCTAATGGGATGTGCAACTATAAGCAAGTATTGCAGATGGAATCTTAAGTAGAAAAAGTTCAGAGAACCATGAAGATTTCAAATGTGTAAACCCATTGCCACACATGAGAAAATCCAAGGCCGAACTTCCAGTCAAGATATAGGCATAGGTAGAGATGTTTTGCCTCCTCATGCAACCATAGAAAGACATACAACCAGATCTCAAAACTAGTAACATCCAGAACCGTCAGAAAATTGAGCTGTATTGAAATCTGACAACCAAGGATTTAAAGAAGCCACATTCATCCAGACAAGTAAGAGGGGAAGAGTCATGGAGATGGGCAGAGAGGTGATGTGGCATGGAAAGGTGACAGAGTGGATGGGAGGGAGACCTTGAGAGTGAGTGATCCCAAGCCAGACTGCACAGCCCGGGGTTCCAGCAGCAGGAAGATAGGCCCCCATTACCTCTGGTTGTAAAAATTAGTGGTATTTGGGACAGTGGAAAAATTGCTGAATTTTCACTGTTTAAAGGGCGAACCATGGTCTTAGAATGTATTCAAACACACCCACTCCAGGATTCACCATTAGGGCAGCAGCTGTAAGAACACTGTGACTGGAAATGGGGTGAGCACCAGGTAAACTTCTAGAAGCCAGGCAGTAGCATTGTCCCCTCTCTGAGCCCTCACCACACAGCCACAAAGTGGTGAAGAGGGTTGCCCTGCCTTGGCAATTATCTAAGGCTTGGCCCCACCCAATTTACAGGCGCCTTTTCTACATAGACAATGCTACTAAGACAGGTAGTAAAAGCAGCTTTACCGAATACACAGAAACAAACACAGAAAGGCTGATAAATTGAGGAGAAAAAGATATATGGCCCAAGTCAAACAACAGAACAAAACCTCAGAAAAAGAACTAAGTGAAAATGGAGATAGCCAACTGATCAGTTGCAAAGTTCAATACACTGGTTATCAGGATGCTCAGAGAACTCCTTGAGTACAGCAAAATAATAAAGGAAGAAATGAAGCTTACACTAAGTGAAATAAAGAATAATCCACAGGAGACCAAAAGGGAGGGGAAGGAAGCCAGGATTCAAACCTACAATTTGGAACATAAAGAAGAGATAAACATTCAACCAGAATAAAAAGAAGAAATAAGAATTCAGTAAAACAAGGATTGGCTTAGGAATCTCTGGAACATCTCCAAACGTGCCAATGTCCGAATCGTAGGGATGCCAAAAGGAGGAGAGGGAGAGCATAAAATTGAAAACTTACATGAAAAAATAATGAAAAAAAACTTTCCTAACTTCGTGAAGTAAATAGACATACAAGCCCAGGAATCACAGAGAATTCCAAACAAGTTGGACCCCACACCAAGACACATCATAATTAAGATGCTGTGAGAAATGCTCACAATAAAACACTGGGACACAGGACTTGAGAAGCAAAGTGAGGCATTTATTCATGAGTCTGCAGAGCCAGGCACACCACCATCCAGAAGAATGCGCATGCAAAATAGACAAAGAAAACTGGTTTTACACGAATGCAGCTAGCTTCCCCCGTTTCTCCATTACTGGTTAATCTGGGGTCACAATCTAATGTGATTAACTACTTAGGGTGTTATTAAGTAAGGGTAATCTACTTATAGGTCTATCTCCAACTTATTTGCAAAGTTATCTAACTACATCTTCCCATTTCTCTGTGCTTGGTGACAACAATCTTCCTCTTTTTGACCCCAGAGATATGTGTGAGGAACTGCGGAATGTCATTTCCTCGCCTCTTTTCCGTGATTCATCTGTTAATTATCTCCAACTGGTTTGAGAGTCACTGGCTTGCTTATTTATCCCTAACAACTCTCACTGTCTCTTTTGGGAAATTGACTAATCAAACCTCTAATTTTCTCCTTCAAAACTCATGAGGATTTCTCAATTCTCTGCCTCATAGCAAGGATTTTCTTCAGCCTTCAGGAGGAGGAGATTATTGTGTTGGTAAATTACTGGCATCTGTTTAGTTAGTGCAGTCTCAGCCAATCTCTGAACTAAGCCTCTGATGCAGGGAATAATACAGCAGCCTAAAGAAGTAAGGACACCTGCTACTACAATGAGGGAAGGGAGACAAGAGCTGACGTGATCATTCCTTTCCAAGTGCCAAACCAGTTTTCTAACCATCCTGTTATAGGATTGTCAGTACCTGAGTTTTCTGCTAGTTCATTTGCTAGGGTGGTCAGTCCCTGTAGAGCCTTAGTGATAGTCCCATCACGAGTTGTATTATTGGGGATAAAAGTGCAACACTGTCCTCTGAGTATTACACATACACCTCCTTTTTCTGCTAGCATCATATCCGGTGCCATCCTATTCTCCCAGGTCATTCAACTGGTGGCATCTAACTGTTGAGCTGTTTCTTCTATAACATCCCTGGTATAATTAATAAATCTCTGATGATTACAATAAATAGAGTACACCCAATCAACATTCTTATTAATTGTTGATCAGCAGAAGAGGACTGACTCAAACCCTGCCGCTATTTGATTCCTAGCCTTAAACTCATCTAGAACTCCTTTAGGGACCCCAGTGGCACCGATATAAATGTGAGAATCAGATGATCCACCAGGGGATGTTGACCTCTTTTTCATCACCATTTTATGGTCAAAATCCCTTCCACATCTTTGGGGCCTTGGAAGGACCAAAGCCATTTGTATAACTAAGATACTAGCTACCAGCCATAACTATACAAAGGCATCTTCAAAGCTGTCTTCTTCCCCCACCCTCCAACTGCAGGCTCTGGGGAATTTTTCAGGGACCTTACTCTGTAACAATTTTCTCTCTCATACTTAAGACCCTTTATAATCATATAAAGGACAATGGGTGAAGATCTCATGCTCCTCTAGCTACTTCAAGCTGGACATAGCTGTCGTCCTACCTACCCTTGGGCCTAGAAATTTCTAATAGAATGGGAGTGAGGAGGGGTGGCCTTCTCATATGGGGGAGGATTTTTCAAAGTCCATATCAGGTCTGTTGGCTGCCCCCAGGCAGCAGCATACTCGGTTTCCAAAGGCTGTCACTGTTAAATAAACTGTCATCCTTGTTGTATTCTGGGGGAAACAGATTTGGCAACAGTGTTAAACGGCATAATTAAAACTATAACCACTAGATGACAACAGGCAGGGATTAATGTTTAATGCCCTACATTAGGAAAAAAAATTGGCTTCTTTGGCAGAAGGTGTGCAGGGCATGTCATACCTGTTCAAAACCCTTTTGCACACTAAACTTAGTTTGGCCTGAGGGGAATATTTTAGGATTTCCTCCTTCTCAGACCTCTGGGCCCTTTCTGTCCAAGCTGTGGGACAGAAAAAGGGAAACAAGTTTTAAAGTGAAGCCCACAGACTGCCCCACACTTTACCAACCCAACCACTTAGTTCAGCCAAACCATTGAGTCTCAGGAGGCGGTGATGCAGATGGGCTTCTTAAGTGAAGTCTATACATATAGACAATTACTCAGGTAATGAGATTATAGGCTTATGCCCTATGCAAACAGAAGGAAGAATATACATGTTAATTCACACATCATAACCCACAAACCATCCTCTGACTCTGTAAGAAAGTAGAGACATCCAGCCACAGGGCCTTTGCTGGACTGATATCTAACAGTGGTGATTTTACAGGTCCTCCTTGCCTGTAGACTGAACATTTATGATGATTTTACAAACTTAGTTTTAACTTCTAAATGAAAACAAATTTTTAAAGACAGTTAGCTGCACTAGTTTATACTCTACCGCTGAGCATTGTGATTTTCCTCAAATCATTTTTCTCAAGATTACACTCCTTGTTTTTAAAGGGACTGAATTAAGTCCAGTTTTAATTTAGCCTGTTTGTTTGCATAAACACAAGAGCAGCAATTGATCACATATAATCTTTTAAGTCTGCTTTATTAAAACTCACACAAAGAACCTTCAGGTTGACCTTCAGTCTGTCCTCTGGGCATGAAGCTGAACCACACATCTGCCATCTGGCCTTGCCTGTAAAACCCATGCTTTTTACAAGTCCTTAAGGTTTTCCATTGTGCCTTAAGGTTCCTCCTAGCCATCTATCAGGAAAGCAACCTTCATTCCTTCCCTAGAAAGATTGCCACAAACCACACAACCAACCAGGGTATCAGCCTTTTTCTTCCTTGCCTTTCATTAGCCTTGAAAGTCAACTCTCATTCCTCAGGGCTTTCTGGTAACAATCAGAGCCCAGGCATGCCTCCTTCAGGTATGACATCCCAGTCAAAGCCTCGGCTGGCAAAACTACCATTAGCAACTTGTCTTATTAGTTTTATGCAAAGGAACCTTATGTCATTTCTTACTTCTTTAGAATGCCAAATATTGGAGGGTTCGGGTAGGGAGAAAAATATAAAGGCATAAAGAAAAATCCTTGTTCTTCAAAACAGCACTTTCATGCATTATAACTTCCATTACTAAAACCATACAATTTCTTTTCAAAATCATTCTAAACTTCTAACAAACCTTTCCATTTTCATGCCTTACCCTTTCCCTGGTTCCCTTTCTTTCATGTGAAGTTTTAATTTCCTTGGGAAACCTCAGTTTTTCCTTTCAGAGCATAAACAGAGCAATAATTCAAAACACATATAGCTAGGCCCTCTCTCTCCAGTATGTCCACTTGCCTCTTAGAGAGACATGCCCTTGGCAGAGACATATTCACTTGCCCAGGCTGGAGCACTCAGCAGCCCTGAATGACCCTTCCTGGGTCCTGGGTGGCAAAAGGAATTTTTGCCAACCAGTTTACAGACAACCTTTCCTAGGTCTCATTGGTCAAAAACAGATACAGAGAATTCCACAGCAGAATAGACCAAAATATGCTTTTATAAAATCAGAACACAAGCACCTGAGGTTTCCTTTTCCCAGGTTTAAAACTTTCATAACTTTCCTTTCCACAGACCTTCTGCAACACCCACAACTTTCTAAATACCGTTTACTTATTTAGATTTAACAATAACATGCTTCCAATCTTTGTTCTTTTCCACACTGTAAAGGACTATATTCAAACTCCGTATCTGGCAGCTAAAAGTTCCTAGATTTGCAGAGGTATCCTGCAGCTTTTTGAAATTCCTGCTTTTTCTCCTCTCTTCTAACATACACTTTCTGATCTTTCCTGAGGAGTTTTTCAACTGTTCTATCTGGCCCATTCATCTACTTTCTGCAATTTCTTATAAATATCTGGCCAGCTTCTAACACAACCGTGACTTTTAAGAGTCCCTGCCCTATAGCATTCTCGGGATTTAGACCAAAATACTTCCTCATCTGGTCCCTGAGCTTCTATAGGAATGCTGATGGAGCTGTATCTGGAATGCCTTGAAGACATTTCGTGCTTGGAGAACAGACTCCTTGATTCCCCTGATGATGAGGCTCTTAAGGTCTCTCATCTGAGCCCTATCCTCCTACCTGTTATCTCATTCAGGGTCTATACTGGGAAACTTTTGTTAGGCCAGGACAATTCCCTGACCAGGAGAATGTTCCCTTTCCCATATCCTCATAGCAACCCGTCTGATCATTCCCCTCTCTTCCCCACTGAAGATGTCTAGTGTAGACATTAATTCTGTCCACGTGTATATGCTGGGTCCAACAAACTGATCTAATTGTTCTGCCAATCAAAAGGGGTCCTCTACCAAGTGCTTCATATCGCGCTTCAAGTTTCTAACTGCAGTGCTTGTTGAAGGAGCATTTGACATATTCAATTTGTTCTGGGCCCATGAAGACCTCCTTAAGGGGAAACATTGGCTGCTGTGAGGGAATGGGGAAGTTCTTCAGGTCTTGCTTGCATTGTTCTAATTCTCTTCTTAATCTCAAATAAGTTCCCGCCAGTGCCGTGGGTGTCGTGGGCACAGCTACCAGTTGGGCAGCTGTTAGGTGTCCCTGGCCTGACTCGTCTGTACTGTTTGTCTGCGGTGCCTGTGCCCAGCTGGCTTCTGACTGGCCATGGCCATAAGGTGGCGGGAGATAGGACAGAGGGTCCCAAGCTTTATCTTCTCTTCCTTTTACAGGGATGAGACCTGTAGACCTGCTGATAGGTTGTAACCAGCAGAGAGCACATTCCTTCTCTTCCTTAGAAGCTGATGCCTGATCATTCACATATAAGATCAGGGCTTGACAAACCCAAGTTTCATCAGACCCAAGTTGGGGCCAGAAATCAGATTGCCCCTTATTGATTTTTTTTGGCCTAAGGAGATAGCAATATTTTACCATTTTCTGGTTTTTTATTCTGGGTATGTGAGTCTTCTCCCCAATGCTCTAACATTTTCCCTAATTCTTTAGTTTCCCTAAGCTTAAAATTTTTATTTCCCATCCTCAGTCAATTCCTGTGGCTGTGGCTGAGTCGGGTTGTGTCCTCAACCCCAGATTCTGGAGATTTCTTGAACATTAACCCATGAGCTTGAAAGTTTCTTGCTCACACCCTGTATACTTGTTACAGAACCCCTGGGCTGCTCCAATTGAAAACAAAACCACGGGCTCTTGAGTTAGGGGTCCGATTGCCCGCCGCCAAAATTATAACTCTTAATACCAGAGTTTGGTGAAAAGGAAAAAGAACTGTTTATTTACACATAGTCCTGCCTCCCCCTCCCAGACCTGGCCAGTCTTAGGAACGTTAGAGAAACCATTTCCCTACTTTCCAAACACAGTTCAGCTTTACCAGCAGCTGCCAATCACTCAGTTCTGATTGGGGAGGTCCTTTCTGTGCTGTGGTGCCCTCCAGCTCTCAATGCAGAACCACCTGGATTCTCAGCCTCCTTGCAAACTGCCTTCTTCCTGCAAACCACATGGATCTCCTCTCCTCAAAACCGCATGGTGAGAGCCTCTTAAAGCAGCCTGGAGACCCCTTCTCCAAGCCACATGGAGAACTTAGCTTCTTTATTCCGAATGGAGAAGGCCCCTTCACCAAGCCACATGAAGGGGGTGAGCGAGCAAGAGCGCGAGAGAGAGAGTGAGAGCGAGCGCGTGCGTGAGAGAGAGAGAGAGAGAGCTAAAATGTCTGCAGCTGCTTATATATCCCTGACTGCATCCTCTGACGCAGTGGGCATTGCAAACAGTTCTGACCATTCACAGAACCTTACATAGGGTCTGTGTGCTTTTTCCATACCTTCCCCTGGTTCAAGACTCCTCCCATCTACCTGAGGCCTTGGATGCATTAAAGCCATTTTACATAAAAAAGACACCAGCTACCAGCCTCAGGCATGTGGAGACATTCTAAAAGCTGCTTCCTTCTCCCCGTCCCCCAGTCACAAACTCTGGGTATTTTTGGACTCCCCTGTTTCTGTAACATACTCAACCCCCCATACTGGAAGTTTCTTGTATATAGACCCTGAACACTCAACCCCCCCTTACTGGAGATTTCTTGTATAGAGAAACGCCATGAGCTCAACTCCCCATATTGGAGGTTTCTTGCCTTTGGCCCGTGAACTCAACCCCCTGTATTGGAGGTTTCTTGTCCACACCTTGTGTGCTCAACCCCCTATATTGGAGATTTCTTGCACAAAAGCCTGTGAGCTCAACCCCCCATATTGGAAGTTTCTTGCTCACAGCCCTCAGCCACGCACACACATTGGATCTCTGAGGATGCCCAACCACCAAGGCAGTAATTAATCCAATCTTCTTACCTTAGCCCATGCAGAAGGTTGACTGGTTTCCACAGTGTTTGCTTTTGTTTCCCCCCTGTGTCAGTTCTACTGCTATCCCAACAAGAAGTCTTGGCTCTGTTTCCAGATACTGTGAAGCAGGTGGACCCTGGGTCGAGCAGGCCACCCAAAGCGGGTAGGATGCGTCTCCCTGCCTCAACTCAGAGCCCATTCTCACACACAGGCGGAGGATCCCAGTCAAGCCCTAAAATTGTGAAAGCACTGGGACACAGGACTTGAGCAGCAAAGCAAAGCATTTATGCATGAGGCTACAGAGTCGGGAGCACCACCAGCCAGGAGAATGTGCGTGCAAAGTAGACAAAGAAAACTGGTTTTACACAGATGTGATTAGCTCCCCCTCCCTAACGTGATTATCTCCCCTTCCCCTCTCCTTCTTCCCCATTTCTCCATTACTAGTTAATCCAGGTTCACAATGTAACATGATTAACTACTTAACTCAGGGTCTGATTAAGTAAGGGTAATCTACTTATAGGCCTATCTCCAACTTATTTGCAGTTATTTAGCTGCATCTCCCCATTTCTCTGTGTTTGGTGACAACAATCTTCCTCCTTTTGATCCCAGAGATGTGTGAAGAGCTGTGGAATGTCATTTTCTCACCTCTTTTTCATGATTCATCTGGTAATTACCTACTACTGGTTTGAGAGTCACTGGCTTGCTTCTTTATCCCTAACAATGCCAAAGGTTAAAGATAAAGAGAAAATCTTAAAAGCAGCAAGAGAACAGCAGAGAATTACCTACAAAGGAGTTCCCATAAAACTATCAGCTGATTTCTGAAAAGAAACTTTGCAGGCAAGAAGGGACTGGCAAGAAGTATTCAAAGTGATGCAAAGCAAGGACCTACAATCAAGATTACTCTACCCAGCAAAGCTATCATTTAGGAAGGAAGTGTTACAGAATGGGCGTGTCCAAAAAAACCCCAGAGCTTGCAGCTGGGGAATGGGGAAAAGGAAGTACCTTTTAGGATGCCTTTGCATGCCTGGGGCAAGTGGCTAGTGTCTTTGTAATGCAAATGGCTTTGACACTTCCAAGGCCCAGAATGATGGGAGGGGTCTTGGACCATGGGATGGTACTGAAAGAACTTACAGAGCCTGCGTAAGGTTCTGTGAATGGTCAGAACTGGTTGCCATGCTCCCTGCATCAGAGGACACAGTCAGGGATTTAAAAAGCAGCTGCAGACATTTTAGTGAGGCTCTCTCCATGCGGCTTGGTGAAGGGGCTCTCTCCATGCAGATTAAAAAGAAGCTGGGCGCTCTTTCCATGAGATTTTAAGAAGCTAGGTCCTCCATGCGGTTTTGAGAAGGTTCTCCATGCTGTTTTGAGAGGGAAACACCATGTGTCTTTGAGAAGGCAGTTTACAAAGAGGCTGAGAATCCACGCGGTTTTGGATTGAATGCTGGCAGGCACAACAACACAGAAAGACCTCCCCAATCAGAATTGAATGATTGGCAGCTACCGGTAAAGCTGAACTGTGTCTAGAAAGTAGGGAAACGGTATCTCTAACTATTCTAAAACTAGCCTGGTTTGGTAAGGGGAGGCAGAACTATGTGTTTGTGGGTGTTTTAAAGAACATAAGACTTAACGGCAAAAATCTGCAAATAATCTAAATCTATATAACTATTAAATAAACAATTCTTTTTCTTTTCACTAAACTCTGGTATTGAGAGTTATAATTCTGGCGGTGGGCAATCGGGCCCCTAACTAAACAGCCTGTGGGTTCTGTTACAGAAGGGCAGAGAAAGTGCTGCCCAGACAAGGTAAAGCTAAAGGAATTCATCACCAACAAGCCATCATTACATGAAATGTTAAAGGGACTTATTTAAGAAAAAGAAGAAGATAAAAACCATGGGAATTAAGAAAGCAAAAAACTCACAACTATCAACAACTGAAGCTAAAAAACAAACAAATAAACAAACTAACTAAGCAAACAACCAGAACAGGAACAGAATCATAGATATTGAGATCATTTGGAGGGTTATCAGTTGGGAGGAGGAAGAGGGAGAATAGGGAAATGGTGCAGGGATTAAAAATCATAGTTGGTAGATACAAAATAGGGGGAAGTTAAGAATAGCATAGGAAATGGAGAAGCTAAAGAACTCACATGCATGACCAATGGACATGAACTAAGGAAGGGAACAGAGGGTGCTGGAGGGAAGAATGGTACCAGGCAGAGGGGACCAAAGGGGGAAAAATTAGGACACTTTAATAGCATAATCATAAAAGATACTTAAAAAAAGACCAAGGCCTGTCTCAGTCCAGGTTACACAACAGTACACCCACCCTCCTTACAGCAGAAAAGACCTCCAGGTAGACACAGAACAACTAAAATCATGGTTAGGAGGGTTAGATGGGGACTTGTTCTCTGTGGCTCTCTGTGTAGCTCTAGGTTTCCCAATGTAAAATTTAAACCATAGATTGGACAGTTCTTGCCCACTTCTAACAAAGATGCCTGAAGTGGCAGCTGTGTTCAGTTTGTTGACATACTGCAGGAAAACAGAGAAAGCTCTTCTCTCTTAGATTCAGGGGAGTGAGCTATTTGTCTTTCTTTAAATTCAAGATTTTAAAAACTGTTCATTATAAACAAATGAAAACTGTATTTTCTAAAGGCAACATAAGAAAACATGGACTGCATGGACATATGAGACATTTTCATAAATACCAGATGAAAAACTTAAAGAAGATGGGTGTTTTTTGAAAGATTATTAGGTTCTAAAGAATAACCATACTACTCAGGATAAGTCTAGCTTATGCTGCAGTACCAATGACCCTGAAAAATCTCAGTGCCTTAAACAACAATGTATTGCTTCTTGTTCACACTACATATACATCCCAAGTTGGCAAAGGGCCTGGCCTATTCTAGTCCTTTAGGAACCTAAGTTGATGGAGGATGCACATATTTCCACAATAGCTGGTGGTGGGAAAGCTGGGCATGGTGAATCATATATTGGCTCTTACACGTTCTGCCTGGAAATGGCACATGTCACTTTTGCTTACTTTTTTCTTTTTTTTGGCTATAGCTAGTCACATGGTTACATATAATTTAAGTGGGGCAAGCAAGTGCCATACTACCTCAATGACTCATTAGTAATCATTTAGAATGCTATTTTTAAGGACTAAGAATCTAATTCACTTACATTTAATATTCCATGTTTTAATTTTTAGAAGATATTTTCCAAAACTTTAATCATCTTCACTGGGCACTTGATTAATGCATAGAAAGGTAAAGTATAATTACCCTCCCCTAGAATATGGGCTGGTTTTAGTGAACTGTTTGACCAACAGAATGAAGCAGAAGTTATGTTCTGGAACTTTTGAGGTTAAGATATGAGAAGCCTTGCAGCTCCTGCCCAGTCCCTGAGGACCTGTGATACACAGAGCACATGTGAACCTGGGATGCATGTGAAGTGTGAGGCACTCGTACTGGGAGCCCTCACCTGCCACGCAAGCAGTCAATTACCCTGATGTCAGTCACCATGTTGAGGATGCCATGTGGAGAGACCACGTGGAGAGGCTGGGAGACAAACAAGGAGAGAAATGATCCCAGATGGACATGAGGTGACTTCTTCATTTTAATCTTTTGGATATATGTATTTCTGCCTACTAGAAGTTGTGTGAGGCTGTAAGTAACTTTGGGAGTAATCATAACACTAATTGATGTCTTGGGGCTCTAATTCCTAAGGGTAAAGATGTTTCTTCTTTGGACCTTTGACAGGAATCAGAGCCTCGGTTCTCGAGGGGAAGGGAGAGGAGAGAAATCATTTTGAAGCCTGAGTTACTGTCTGTGGTGAGGTGTATTTGTGTGATAGGCAGCCAGCAATCAGCATAAAAATAAAGCACACCCTCAGTTAAAATTTGAAAAAGGAAGCAAGAACATACAATGGATAAAGACAGTCTGTTCAATAATTGTACTGGGAAAAGTGGACAGCTTAAAAAAAAAAAAGAAAGAAAGAAACTATACCACCTTTTTATACCATATACAAGAATAAACTCAAAATGGATTAACAACTTAAATGTTATGTTACACTCAAAACCATAAAAATTCTAGAAAACATAGGCAGTAAAATCTTGGACATTTCTCATAACAATATTTTTTCTGATATATCTCCTCAGGGAAGCAAAAGAAAAAGAAAAAATAAACAAATGAGACTATATCAAACTGACAAGTTTTTGCATACCACAGGAAACCATCAACAAAATGAAAAGACAACCCACTGAATGGGAGAACATATTTGCCAATGATACATCTGATAAGGGGTTAATATCCAAAATTTATAAGGAACTTGTAAAACTCAAACCCGCCCCCCCCCAAATCCAATTAAAAAATGGGTAAAGGACTTAAACAGAGACTTCTCCAAAGAGGACATACAGATGGCTGATAGATACATGTAAAGATGTTCAGCATCACTAATCATCAGAGAGATGCAATTAAAACCATAGTGAGATATCACCTCACACCTGTCAGAATGGCCATCATCAATAAATCAATAGACAACAAGTGCTGGCGAGAATGTGGAGAAAAGGGAACCCTGTTGGTGGGAATGCAGACTGGTGCATCACTGTGGAAAGCTGTGTGACATTTCCTCAAAAAATTAAAAATGGATGTGCCTTGTGACCCAGTGATTCCACTTCTGGTAATATAGCCAAAGAAACAAGAAATGCTTATTTGAAAGAATATAGATGCCCCTATGTTCATTGCAAAGTTTTTTTACAGTAGACAGGACTTGGAAACGGCCCAAGCATCCATCAGTAGATGAGTGGATAAAACAGCTATGGTACATTTGCACAATGAAATACTACTCAGCTGTAAAAAAAATGAAAATCTTGCCTTTTGCAACAGCATAGATGGACATGGAAAACATTATGCTAAGTGAAATAAGCCAGTCAGAGAAATACTAGTACTATATTATTTCACTTATAAGTGGAAGCTAATGAACAAAATAAACCAACAAAAAAAATATTTTAAAAATAAATTTAAAAAAATAAAGTACACCCAAGAGCGGAGTCCCTGGAGGATCTCCCACCTTCACCTCCACCCCCATTGTGTAGGACCACCATGAGCTGACAGCAGCTCTAAGCTGATTTGAGATGAATCATGGGTTCATCTTGTCTACTGAAAATCCCCAGTCACCTTATGGAAGCTATTTTGGTCTCTTGAGGAGAATTAATAAAGGGCAGCCCTCTTTCCTATCAAAGCTGTAAACAAAATGAAAAATAATCCATCCAAATGTGTGTAAACTGGGGACTGAAACTCTGCATTTATTATGATGAAGCTGGTGATGCTGAATGCAGCTTGATGCCTTGTGGCCTCATGGGCTGATTCTCTGAACCCTAGAATTAGTCAGTCTGCATTATCTAGTCAGAGAGAATGTTGGATAATGGTGGGACTCCCTATGTGGGCAAAACTTATGACATGAAGGAGCACAGGAAAACACAAGCATCCTGAAGGCACCTGAAACAAAAGAGGGAGGGGCTGAAAAGGAACGAGCCCAATGTATTTCTCCCAAATGGATGGAGTAAAGAGTCAGGGAGAGACCAGGCATATTACACTAACTGAGCCCCCTCCAAATAGAAGAAAAGAGTAAGAATTGGGGAGGAGCACCTCCCCCTGATGGTGCAGATGATGCCCTTGCAAGGTAGGTATGGGCCTTGGCCCTGGCAATACAGAGCTGGAGCGATAGTGTTGGTCTTGAGACCTGAAATAAAAATTCACCAGATCTTATGCTTGCTTCTCACTTCATGTCAGCAAGCATTTATTAAAAGTCTACTATAAACATCACCCATTGGTTGTGTAATCCTAACTCTAAGGACCTGCATTAATGAGGGTATAAGATAAGCTTCTAGAACAAAAAGCTCTCAATACAAAGATTCTATGTCAGGTACTTTACCAAGTTTCTGGACTAGAGCAATATTCTGCCATTAAGGGACTGTATATTTATACAGACAAGTATAGAACAGCAGTGTCTACTGGGAATATCATGAAAATAAAGAAGCAATTAGCTTTGTCTTGGGTGAGGGGCAGGGGGGTGAAGGTGCACAGGAGACATGATGGCAGAGCTGAGCCTTGGGAAAAAAGTGGAATTTGCCAAGTTGGGAAACAGCTTATGGGAAGGTGTGGAGAGACCAAATCATATACCGAGACTATAGCAGGTCCTCTCATTTAACAGGTATTCATTGAGCATTCCTGTAGTCACTTTTAGGAATTCATTGTTGAATGAAATAGGCACAATTCCTGTTCCTGGAGAATTTATTATTCTACTCTATAAAAGTGAGAGCAGTGGGAGACAAAACTAGAAAGATGGGTAGGGGCCAGATCTTGGAAGGCTTTATGCATTATGCCATGGAGGTTGGGGTTAAACCCAAGGCCTGTTCCCAGTCCATTTTTGCTCACACATACTATAAAACAGGCTTGTTATGGGGATGTACCACATTCCCCTCTGGATCCAAAGTGGTCATGCTTGTGGTGATGGAAAATAAGATATCCAACATAGAAATGGCCTTTCATGTTCTAGAAATTCTAGAAAAGCAAAGCATTTTTTCATCTTTTTTCCAAGCCAAACCATAATGGCAGCGAATGAAAACACTAGTGAAATTAAACCAAAATTCAAACAAGGGTTTATATCATTATTATACTAAATGCTGAAATGCAATATATAAAAACTTTAGCAAATCTTTTGAAAGTACCATGAGGATTAACTGAAGTCTCAGAATATTTTCCTGGTGAATAGAGAAATAAGCAAGAAGGAGGAGGAGGAGGAGGAGGAGGAGGAGAAGTTTAAAACAAATTCCAAAGACCAGACCAAATTTCTTCTAACTTTCAAGACGCTTGTTTTTTTTTTTTTTCTTTCTTTCTTTTCTTAAACCCAGATGATATTTAGATTAACCTGAAAGACAGTTTCATGTAGGAAGTTAAAGAGGAAAAAACCAATTTAAAAACGAATAATTATTGGGCATCTGTATGCTCTAGACTTGGTGTTACAACATATGAGAAAAATCAATTGTCTCTTTAAACAATATCTAATGATTAATGTTTTAAATTTAATGAATAAAACTTCATTGTGCTCCATCTAACTATGCTCCTAAAAGTAAAATTCTGGTCTATTTTGGTTTTTATAAGCAAAAAGGGAATATTCTTTACTGTAATAAGTTAATCTGAAGCAATGATGGGGGGCTGCATTGCTTAAGTGTTTGGTGAATAAATGTAAGCTCATGCAAATTTCAAGTTTTTTCTTATGCTCCAATGGTAGACTCTTTCTTTAAAAGAGAGAAAATAATGATGGAAATTTATATTGCTGACCCAAAAATGTGCTGTTCGGTGTCAACCAAAGGCTGTTGCCAGCAATTTAATGCCAAAAGGAGCCCCTAATTGGGGTGCAGTGAAGGGATAGACTTAATTCAGTGTAAATAGCTCAATTGTAATACATCATGGCTGTGGAACAGCACAACTGCGAGGTGGACATGGGGTGAGGTGGCCCAGATGTTGCAGATCACTCTACTCTGCACCAGCAAGACAGCTTTGCTCCCCTCCACTCCAGTGTTGCGGTTCATTTCCTCTCCAGTGAGACAGGATTGCTACACTTATCTGAGGAGACAGCTTTTGTGTTACAGCTTCAGCAGAGGAAATGCAGTCTTCAGTGGAAAGGGAAAGTACACTCCTAGAGCCAGAGGAAAACTGACATATATATTGAATAGAGAGAAGTCCCTGTTCCTGGTCTCTGATTGGTTCATCCTTATGTGAATGAGTACTCCAAATCTTTACAGTTTGGTCAATCCAAAAACACTGTCTCAGTTGGTTGGAATGGAAGCAGTCCGATTGATCAGTGAATATGCTAATGAGGATATAGCTGCAAAGTTCTGATTGTACGAGGAGAGTCTCAGTCCTATTGGTAGAAATAAATTCCAAATAAAGTCTTTTTGGTTGAATAAGGGCAGGCTCAGATGTCAGGAACACGGTGCAGGCTCCTCCCTGAAACGATGCTTGTATGAGATGTGTGTGTTTAGCAATGGCTGCTAGGCTCTGTTTATGAATTTGAGCCCAGTTAGCCATCAGGAGTCCTTCATTCTTGGGATCAACATTGGCTTACTTTTCTCTCTGTTCTGGATTCTTTCAAGTTGTAGGGAGAAAAAATATGTGGGTCTTTGAAGCTCATTCCTGTTGTTAAGCAGAAGTGACAGACATGCTTATTCATTCACAAATACTTCACAAATATCCTGGTTCACCTCTCATTGTAGGCTTGGTGTTAAGTTTGAACTTTCTAGTCTCTTGAAAGTGAGGTGTGGCCATGTGATTTGCTCTGGCCAATGAAATGTGAAAGCTCCAAGTGTTAATGTGTGACTCCCCATATTCCCTTCTCCATGAGTCCATAACCATGGAGGCACAAGCCAGATGGCACCTCTGTGCCTGAGTTCATTTGATGAGGAGATCCTCTCAGTAAGAAATAAAGTTGTTGCATTTGGTCACAAGATCTGGGAGTTGTTTGTTATTCTGGCATAATGGGGGTCTCTGCCAAAGGGCAACTGTCCATAATGTAAACAACATAGTGCTAGACTTTGAGAACAAGACAGGATAGTGGTGGGAAACTACCTTTTCCCTCAGAAACCCCTGCCCCAGGGAGAAAGAGAGATGGGAAAACAATTATGAAGTAGCAGTTAATTATGAAGTACACAGGTAAACGGTAAACCCAGCCTCAGGGGAATTCAAAAATGAAGGAAAGTGGTGATCTACACTTAACACAGTCTATGCTATTTATAATGAAGTGATAAAATTATTTATATACTAGTAAAAAGCTTAATGTTATGCTCAAGATATTTAAGTATTTCTATGAAAATTCTAGTTCCAGGATGGTAAGTGGGTGTCATGTTTTAAATCAAGTCCAGTAGATAACTAGTGGCTACCTGGTACTTTATTTTAGAAAGATTATGATGCTACAGCCCAGTTCAGGGACAGAGTGATGTGAACAATTAGCAATGGCTTGTATTTAGGAGAGTAGCAGCCTGTATGCTACTATTTGTCAACTTACAGGTAGCTGAACTGGAAGAATTACTTGAAAGCTTATCATAAATTCTTACCCCTCAAAAAAGAATAGAATAGCCTAGAAAACTCACATTATAAACTATAGCATATGCTTCTGAGAAATAACAAAACAAAATATATAATTTCAGTGACCCTGTCCCACCCAACACACATAGCAACATAGTTATGTAAATAAGGCTGACACATATGAAGAAGAAGAATATGTGTTATCTCTTGGTTGTGCTGGCTTAACTCAAAGTACTTGCAATAGAGAATAGGCTAAGTGGCTATAGCAAAAAGACCTATGAGACTTTATCTCTTATAAACAGAGCTCATTTCTACTCATATTCCATAGGCCCCAACTTGGTATATGATCATACTGAGATTCAAGGGAATCTGGAAAATGTAATCCCTAGATAGGCAGCCATGTGCTCAGCTTCATCTTTGGCTATTCTCTCACTAAAAAGAAGGGGGGGGGGGAGGGATGCATACACACCAGGAAGAGCCAGCAGTCTCTATTTCTACTATAGAAGAGAGAAACCAATTTATTCTGAAGAATTCAGGAAACTCCTTCATTAAAGAAGGAAGAGTAAAAGCAATAAAGGACCTAAATTGGTAAAGAAGAAAGGAGAAAGACTACAAAATACTATTTCCTAAAATGTTTACCAATAACATTTACCAGTTGGTGAATGTTCACCGATCATCACTAATAATATGATATATCAACATAATGTACCTCCTGACATGATGTTCTGAAAGAGTCAGAACATCACCTTGCATTCTTGCTAAAAATGCATAACATCAATCTAATCGTGAGAAAAAAAAAATCCCTCTGCCCAAATTGAGGGACTTTTTACAAAATAGCTAGTAGCTAAATAAAACTCTTCAAAAGTGTCAAGATCTTAAAGGATAAGGAACTAAGGAATTGGCCCAGATTGGAGAAAACAAAGAGACATGACAACTAAGTGCAATATGGACCAGAAAAAAGGACACTAAAGCAAAAAAACAAATGCAAATGAAATGTGGATTGGTTATTGGTGTTTTATTAATGTTAATTTCCTGTTTTTGATAGCTGTACTATGGACATGAAGTTGTTTACTTTAAGGAAAGCTGGTTAAATATTATATGGAAACATGCTCCTATTTTTGTAAATTTTCTGTAAGTTTAAAATTATTTTAAAGTGAAACGTTAAAAAAGGTCCATGTTATGTCATAATATACTTCACTTAAAAGGTGATGAAGGCCATAGAGTCAGAATCCAGGCCCCATGAAGGACATTGGCCTCTTCCCCTTTCTGGGCTATTCTAAAAGCCATTTAACTCATTCCTTTATTCACTTACCAACCTGCAGCCTGAAGACTCCATTGTCACAGGTCTGATTATTTCATTGTCTCCTTGCTACTCTGTATCAGCTTTCCACTGCCTAGTGGGTTAAACTCACACTCTCTGCAGCAGCCTCCAGGCCGTGAATGGTCTAGCCAAACCTGAGTTTTCATTCTCAACTCCTGCACTTCCAAGCATTCACTCTCCTCTCCAATGACCACAAAACCTCTCACATTATAAAATACTCCATTTCCATCCCCATGTCCTGGAATTCACACTTATTATGATCTGACCATCTGGAATGTCTCCCCCAAGCAATCCCTCTGCCCCCATGCACACAGTTGCTTTTTAGTGAATTTCTCTGATTCCTTGGAAACTCAGCCTAAGCATTACCACCCCTTCAATGTCCTCTACAAATCCTCTTAAGAGTACTGTTTTCTACCAGCACTAAAGTTTTTTTCACTCTTATAACTCTCATAACTTTTATTAGTATTGTGATTCATGTATTCTTTCATGCTCAGGTATAGGGATTGGTTCTTAGATAACAAAGACAAAAGACATAACCTCTGGGTCCAAGGAACTCTTAGTGGGGTGAGTGAGGCTAGTGGGTGAGCCAATGGTCATAGTACAGTGTGATCAATCATATGATGGAGGTCAATACAGAGTACAGTTCACCTTTGAACAACATAGGTTTGAATAGCATGGGTCCACTTATACATAGATTTTTCCAGTAAATACTGTAAATTTTATCTTCCTTATGATTTTCTTAACATTTTCTTTTCTCTAACTTTATTGTAAAAATACAGTATAAGATGAGGTTTGTCCAGAAAAAGTCCAGCCATTGTTAATATAATGAGAACAGTTTGTACAACATTGATGTAACCTGGCAGCCAAGGAGAGTGGCTGGAAATGAGCACGCATCAACAATGATGATTTCACTGTACTAGTCAGTAGGGTGGTAGACCTCATTGAGTGAGCAGGTGTACTGTGTGGCCATCGCATTCAAAATGACTGAGTGAGTAAAGCAACGAATTGGCATCAAATTTTGCATTAACCTTGAACATTCCTCCACAGAAACTATTTGGATGATTCAGAAGAATTTTGGGAATGATGCAATGAGTGCAGTGCAAATAAAAGTGTGGCACAAATGCTTCAAAGATGGTTGAGGATCTGTTGAAAGCGATCCACATTCTGGAAGACCTGCAACAAGCAGAATACCTGTGAATGTTGAATGTGTACAGGATGCAATCAACAAAGATTTGCAAGAACTAAAAGCTGATCTGGGGATTCTAAAAACTACCTTGTCTGAGATTTTGTTGCAGGATCTTGGCATGAAATGTGTCATGGCAAAATTCCTTCTGCAACTTCTACTACCAAAGCAGAAGGAACATGGTGCTGCAGTTGTTAATGACTTGGTTAAAACTGCTACCAATGATTAAGATTTCATCAAGAAGGTCATAACCAGAAATCAATCATGGGTCTATGGCTATGATCTGGAAACAAAGGCCCAGTCATACCAATGGAAGTTACCTGGTTCTCCATGCCCAAAGAAGGTGGGGCAAAGTTGCAGCAAGTTCAAGATTGTGTTAACTGTGTTTTTTGAACAGGAAGGTGTTATTCATCATGATTATGCCCCTCCAGGACAAACAATTAATAAGGAATACTACCTCAATGTTCTTCATTGGTTGAGAGATGCAATATGACTAAAACAGCCGCAGCTATGGGCAACTGGTGATTGACAGCTTCATCACAAAAATGTGCCCACTTATGCATCATGTCTTGTGCAGTTTTTGGTGAAACATCAAATCACCCAGGTGACTCAGATCCCCCCCTCCCCCCAGACAGATTTGGCACCCGAGACTTCTGGATTTTCCCAAAACTGAAATCGTCTTTGAAGGGAGGAGATTTCAGATCATTGAGATTCAGGAAAATAGAATAGGGCAGCTGATGACGATTCCAACAAAGGATTTTCCAGTGTTTTGAACAATGGAAGAGGGAAATTGTGAGGTCCCAAGGTGACTGCTTTGGAGGGGACTGAGGAGCCATTGTCCTATGTACAATATTTCTTTTATCTTCTTCAATAAATGTCTCTATTTTTCATAGTAAGTGGCTAGATACATTCTGGACAGACTTTGTATAATATATATAATACACAGAGTATGTGTTAAATGACAGTTTACATTATTGGTAAGGCTTTCAGTCAACAGGAGGCTATAAGTAAAGTTTGGGGAGGATTTTCAGCTACTCGAGGGGCCAGTGCTGCTAACCTCCCCTAACTTCCACATTGTTCAAAGGTCAACTGTAGTTCCTCCTAATGAAAGAAGTCAGGAAACCTCTAAGGAAAAATTACACTGGGGAACACAATTTCTGTTGGGTTAGACCTGCCACTTGTTTTTGACTAACTTTTGGCATCTGAATCCAAAAATGACCCGTTTTTCTCTATCATGTCAACTCTTTAAGGTACAGGATAACCCTCTGCTTGTCCCAAAAATCATACAAAATGTACATACAAAGGAAAATAAAGAAAAAAAATTACCTGAATATACTGTTTATCTAGTTATTTTACTCATATAAAGACTATATATTGTTACTGTAAGTCAAATTGTATATAACTAGTAAAGTTATACTAACAAACATACATATTAATGTATTTTATACTTTCAAATGACAGGCTAGGAAATGCCAAAATGAGATCCTTGAAACAGTCTCCTTCAGTTGGCAAAGCTTTAACAGATTGCTTCATGAGACCCAGTTTTATGTGCAGAGGTGGGAATAGAATGTTCTTTCTGTCAACAAGTGGCTCATGTAGAATGTTTGGATCACCAGGTTCGAGGTCAGATCTTGGAGGCCAATTCAACTCCACTCAATGCTTCTCGTGAGCTCTGCTGTCCAACATGCACAGAAAACATGGATACTTGGCGTATCCATGTTGCTGACCAAGAAGAAAACAGACCATTTGAAGGTTAACACAGATGATCCAATTGTGCTTGTGATATTGCAACAGATCAATGACTCTCTTTATGTCATCATATTCTTCACGAAAACAAACTGAATGGCCAATTGGGACTGCACCAAACAAATTGCCATTGTGAAGGAGGACACACTTCAAGCTCCACTTGGAGGTACTGATGAACAGTTGCCATTCAGTTGCGTTATAGATTGGAATTCCCAATTCCTCCATTAAACAATGTATGTTATGGCAATACACAAAGCCACCGTCACTTCAAAAGTACTGCAGAAGTGCACTTTCTCTTGATCGAAAGTAGGATACCTTTGTTCCTTTTTCAAGTAAGTTTTTCTCATGCAGTCTTGATGCTAGGAGTTCTGAAGCCTTTTTGGATAGTCCCAAATCTCATGCTAAATCATTCAACTCATGCTGATCAAATCCCTTACAAAATGAGTCATCTTAAATTTCAAAATCTTCATCATTGCTGTCACTTAGTTCTTCACCATACTCCGGTTTTTCAAAAGAGGGTAGTTCAATGAAAACTGGCACTGGCATTTCAGCTGAATGAGGCACTGGGTGTATAGCTGGTGGTAGACTAGGATACTCTATTTTACATTTATTTTTCTTGTTATATCCTGACGTATTTTCACTTACAAAAATAAGTCACTTGAATGATCTCTGGGCTCTTGCCAAACCATACGTATACCATATAGCAATTTATCACGTGTTCCCTTCATCCACATCCACAAGGTCTCAACACACTGCTTGCACACCTTGTGAGGGGTCCAAGACTTCTCTTGATCACCAAGTTTTACTTTAAAATATGCAAATTAAGCTTGCCTGACAAATGCACTGATGTTTGTCCTTTGACTGGGAATGGTGAAACTGCCACAGATAAAATGAATCAGGGTTGTTTAGGCACTTAGGATGAGAAATAGCAGAGGCAGACATGATCTGAAGGAAAGGAAATAAGTACATATGTAAATAAAAAATAAATTCTGCTAACTCCTTGTATACAGACAAGAACTCAGACTACACTTTGGAATACTATTCACTATATAGAGCGGCACTCAATCTCTCACCACACTGTCTCATGTGTAACTGAATGGCCTAGACAAGTATAAACCTGTCGCTGGTCTCCAAGGTCATCCCCCACCCCTCCCCACTTAAGGGAGATTTGCTCTCAGCCAATAGGAGAGCACTAGTGCTTCCCTTGATCCAAGCTCAATTCAACCTAAAGTGGTTGCATTAAGATAAGCTGTACAGAAAAACTTGATGTTATAGAAGAAAACTAACTCCAGTTTTGAAATCGGCATGCCTATTTAAGTCTAAAACAGCTGAAAAATCAAACTTAACAGGAATTATATTAAAAATTGTTCCCCTGTTGAGTGTGAAAGGATGAATAATGATTCCCAATTTTTCCATTAAAAGGTCAATTGTTTTCTATATCATACTGCTCTCCTTCTCTGTCTATTCAAATTTTACTGATCCATCTAGTTCAATTATCAGTTTGACTCAATTCAAAAACTTTCCTATACAGTCTTTTATAAAAAGAATAAACATTAATGACAAAAGTCGACTTAATCTGCTTAAATATGGGGGCTGTCCTCAAAACTATAGAAGGCTGGCAACTACTTATCTTGACCCTTGTTACCAATAGATCAGAAACTTTTTGAAAGGCAGTATTACTGGTTATTAAAATATTAAGATTTCCAAAAAATTACAATGGAACACATTCTGCAGTTTTAAAAATAGCTACTTAAGGACAATAAAAAGTGTCACTGCTAGATGATGAACCAGGGTCATTTATTAATACTGCTTATGCCTATGCTTCTCAAACTGTCTATCAAGGCAGCCAGGGGTGTTCCAATAAGCACCAAGGACATTACAGAATATTTTCCATTTTGAGGTACATGCAGAGCTGTTTGACATCTATCAGACACTGAATGAACTGCTAGTTAAGGGATTCACAGTTTCAATATCAGATTAGACTATATTCCCCTTGATGATGCCATGTCTTTGCAAAACTGAATATTCAGTGTTTCTGTGACAAAAAGCCAGTACTGCATGAAATTAGACAGTAGTGGCCAATCTTATTCTAAGATCTGAGAAGTTATACAGTTCCAACAAGCACATACATCCCAGTATTAACTGTGGTTACTTAAGAATTGAATAAAATATTATTTTTTATTTCAATGTACGTGGGTTTTTTCCAAACAGATTCTAAATTGTTAGGACATAAATACTATTAAGGTGATTGCACTTCCTTCATAAGTGGAATTGTTAGGTATTTTTTTTTGGCCTTGAGTGCCATGGAAAGAATTACTGAGAAATTAAGAATGCCATGATCTAAGAAAGTGTGGGAACCTCAGATCGACACTGTCATGGGTTTGACAGTGATATTGCTTTTTTTATAACTGCTTGGCTTCATCGGTAGTGCACTATAGATTTCCAGAGCTTTCTGGGCCCATTCTATAGATTCAGATGCCATTCGTGAGCCTTATCAGAAGGATATAACATTGGGGTTAGACTATCTTGCTCACTTTGTGACAAAACAAATAGATTTACCATTTAGACAGCCAGGTTTGGGGTTGTTTTCTCTGACTATGATTTTATTTAAAAATTTAAAATTATATTTAATATTTTTATCATACAATTTATAAAATTTTTCATATTTTATATTTTTAAATTTCTTTTTTATTGTTTTTCTATAACAGTTGTCCCATTTTTCCCCCATTGCTTCCCCCCACCCCGCTCACCTCTTCTCCCACAGTCAATCCCCACCCGTTGTCCATGTCCATGGGTTATTTATACTAGTTCCTTGACTAGACCCTTCCCCTTCCTACCCCACTTCTCTCCCTCCCTTCTCCTCCCTTGTTACTGTTAGTCTGCTCCTTGTTTACACACACCTCTGGCTCAATTTTTCTCATTTGTTTGTGTTGGTTGTTAGTTTCCTGTATTAAATGATATCATATGATATTTGTCTTTCATTGCCTGGCTTATTTTGCTAAGCATCATTCTCTCTAGTTCCATTCATGTTGTTGTAAATGTAAGGAGTTCCTTCTTTCTTTCTGCTACATAGTACTCCATTGTGTAAATGTACCACAGTTTTTTTATCTACTCATCTACAGATGGATACTTACGCTGTTTCCAGCACTTGGCTATTGTAGATAGCACTGCTAAGAACATAGGGGTGCATAGATTCTTTTGAATTGGTGTTTCAGGATTCTTCATGTATAATCCTAGCAATGGAATTTCTGGATCAAAAGACAGTTCCATTTTTAGCTTTTTGAGGAAATGTCATACTGTTTTCCACAGTGGCTGCACCAGTCTGCATTCCCACTAACAGTGCACTAGGATTCCCTTTTCTCCACATCCTTGCCAGCATTCTGACCGGTGTGAAGTGGTATCTCGCTGTGGTTTTTATTTGCATCTCTCTGATGGCTAGTGATGTTGAGCACTCTTTCATATGCCTATGGACCCTCTGTATGCCCTCTTTGGAGAAGTGTTTGTTCAGGTCCTTTGCCCATGTTTTAATTGGGTTGTCTGTCTTCTTGGTGTTGAGTCATATAAGTTCTTTATATATTTTGGAGATCAATCCCTTGTCTGAGGTATCATTGGCAAATATATTTTCCCATGTGGTTGGTTCCCTTTTCATCTTGCTGATGTTTTCTTTTGCTGAGCAGAAACTCTTTAGTTTGATGTAGTCCCATTTGTTTATAGCTAGTGTTCAGTTGGTTATTCCAGATGATTTCTCCACAATTAAGTTGTAATTCCAGATTGGTCCTGGGAGGTTAGTGTAACTTCCACTTACTCTTTCGCCATCTTGGATCAAAACAAATTTTATGTATTTTTCTTTGCAGGAAACTATTTGCCTCATTTGTTTGTTTGCTTGTTTGTTTGTTTTAATTACTTTTTATTTTAATCTGAGGTCATGCTTATTGATCTTAGAGAGAGGAGAAAGGAGGGAGAGAGACATCAATGTGAGAGAGAAACATTGATTGGTTGCCTTTCATAGGCACCCCGACGAGGGACTGAACCTGTAACACAGGCACATGCCCTGACCAGGTATCAAACCCACGACTTTTCTGTTTATGGGATGACACCCAACTCACTGAGCCACACCAGCTAAGGCAACCTAATTCAGGTTTAAACTCATTATCTTGACCTCACTGGCACTGAGATCACTGTAATTACTTTGACTTTAACCAGATAAAGCTATTGGCTTTTCTTTAAAGCTACCTCTGCTATGCAATTAACCTGTCCCATTGAATCATAAATGAGCTGTCAGCTACTGAAGAAAATCCAGATTGGGATTGCAAAAGAAAGGGTAGATGCTAAATGCGTTTATTTCAGTAAAAGTGAGTTAAGTACATTATCTTTTTTCCTGTTAAAATAGAAATAGACAGCCCTGGCGGGTGTGGCTCAATTGATTGGGCATTGTCCCATAAACGAAAAGGTCGTGGGTTTGATTCTTAGTCAGGGCACATGCCTATGTTTCGAGTTTGATCACCAGGTGGGGCTCATAAAAGAGGCAACTGATCAATGTTTCTCTCACACATTGCTGTTTCTCTCCTTCTCTTTCTCCTTCCCTTTCCCTCTCTCTAAATTCAATATGTATGTCCTCAGGTGAGAATTAACAAGTAGGCAAAATTACAACTTTAACAAAATAGTTGACTAATGAAAGTACCTGGTGCATTTGTGCATTTGAAAACCTTTTATTTTTTTACCAGTATACAAATAAAAATTTAAATTGAAGGAGGAACCTGTTTTCTAATAGACCTTTACAACTCTCTAAGCTGAAACAAATAATAATATTTCAAAATACATCTAAGTAGGTTGGCTAATATAAATAAATTCTATTTTGCACCTGGGTGCCTCACTATATCAGGCGATATCCTTGTTCATTAAGATCATTATCAGTCCAAATGGCCATACTACCCAAAGCAATTTACAGATTTAATGCAATCCCTATTAAAATGCCAATGACATATTTCATAGACCTAGAACAAATAATCCAAAAATTCATGTGGAACCAAAAAAGACCCCGATAGCAAAAGCAATCTTGAGACAGAAGAACACAGCAGGAGGAATCATGATACCAGACATCAAACAATACTACAAAGCCACTGTGATCAAAACAGTCTGGTACTGGCATAAGAACAGACATATAGATCAGTGGAACAGAATAGAGAGTCCAGAAATAAACCCAGGCCTCTATGGTCAACTAATATTTGATAAAGGAGGAAGGAACATAAAATGGAGTGAGAAGAGCCTCTTTAACAAATGGTGCTGGGAGAACTGGATAGGGACCTGCAAAAAAATGAAACTAGACCACCAAATTACACCACACACGAGAATAAACTCAAGATGGATCAGAGACTTAAATGTAAGCCATGACACCATAAAAGTCCTAGAGGAAAACATAGGCAGGAAAATTTCAGATATCCCACGTAACAATATTTTCATGGATACATCTCCTAAGGCAAGATAAATAAAGAAAAAAATTAACAAATGAGACTACATCAAACTAAAGAGTTTCTGCTCAGCAAAAGAAAACATCAGCAAGATGAAAAGAAAACCAACCATATGGGAAACCATATTTGCCAATGACATCACAGACAGGGGACTGATCTCCAAAATATATAAAGAGCTTATATGACTCAACATCAAGAAAACATACAACCCAATTAAAAAATGGGCAAAGGACCTGAACAAACACTTCTCTGAAGAGGACATACAGAAGGTCCATAGACACATGAAAAAATGCTCAACATCATTAGCCATCAGAGAGATGCAAATAAAAACCACAATGAGATACCACTTTACACCAGTCAGAATGGCCATCATCAACAAATCAACAAACAGCAAGTGCTGGTGAGGATGTGGAGAAACGGGAACCCTACTGCACTGTTGGTGGGAATGCAGACTGGCGCAGCCACTGTGGAAAACAATATGAAATTACCTCAAAAAACTAAAAATGAAACTGCATTTTGAACCAGCGATTCCACTGCTAGGATTATACCCCAAATTCTAAAACCCCAATTCAAAAGAACTTATGCACTCCTATGTTCATAGCAGCACTGTTTACAATAGCGAAGTGCTGTAAACAGCCTAAATGCCCATCTGTAGATGAGTGGATCAAAAAACTGTGGTACATTTACACAATGGAATACTATGTAGCAGAAAGAAGAAAGGAACTCCTGCCATTTGCAACAACATGGATGGAACTAGAGAGAATTATGCTTAGTGAAATAAGCCAGGCAAAGAAAGAAAAATACCATATATCATCACCTAATACAGGAAACTAAAGAACAACATAAACAAACGAACTAAACAGGACAAGGAGCAGAATAGCAGTCAATAGGGGCAAGGGGGAAGGGAGGGAAGGGGGATAAGTAAGGGAAGGGTTCAGTTAAGGAACATGTATAAATGACTCATGGACATGGACAACGGGGAGGGATATGATTGTGAGAGAAGGGGTGGGCGAGGTGGGGGAGAGCAATGGAGGGAAAATGCGACAACTGTAATTGAAAAGCCAAAGAATAAAAGAGGGGGAAAAAAAAAGAAGGAAAGATCATTATCAGTCATCTATTCGACACACTTATTGAGAACACTACATGCTGGTAAATCTGGGATTTTGGAAAAGGCATAAATCCAAGTGGATTAAGCTCATCTTTCTTGCATAATAATGAGAATATAGGAAATTACACTGTGGTTACTAACACAGTGTCCTCTGTAGATCAAAGACGGGTGCTTCTTTCCCTGTGATGCTGAATGACACATGGGTTTGGGCAATGGGAGAAAGACTGCTCTTCCTTAGCTCATAGGGATCCATTCAAATATCATAAGAGCGCTTGTCATGAATGTTGACCAGTGATGACTTATAGAATTTTCCAAATGTTCTTTCTTTCTTGGGACCAGATTGAAGTTGTAAATTAAATGAAGAGTTAATGATTTAAGACTCTCCAGGCTTTTGTTCACATGTTCAAATTAAAAGCAATAGATACTTATGAATAAATAATATTATCTAAGAATCACCTGCAGCCCCTCATAAAGTGTATAAAGTAAAATATATAATCCAGGTTATGAAGACCTAAAATATATATCCTTAAACCAACAGTAAGATTAATATAATATTCTTTATAATATCAGAAAGAAATTACTTGGCATACTTCCATTTATACCAGTGAATTTGTTTAGACTGTAGCAATAAATAAAGCACAGTCCTGACCCTGACTGGTGTGGCTCAGTGGGTTGGGTTTCACTCTGCAGACTGAAAGGTTGCTGTTTGGTTCCCGGTCAGGGCACATGCTTGGGTTGTATGCCAGGTTCCCAGTTGGGGGCATGTGAGAGGCAACTAATCAATGTTCCTCTCTCTCTCTTTCTCCCTCCCTTCCCCTTTCTCTAAGAATAACTAATCATTAAATATAAAACCCAACCCCAAGTGACTTAAGTAAAAAGGAAATACATGGGCTCACAGCTGAAAAGTCAGTGGGGAGAGCAGGTTTCAGGTAAGACATCAAAAAATGGACATGACAATACCATCAGGATCCAGCTATGTTCCTTCATCCCTTGACTCTACTTCCTCTCAGCTACATGACTTCTCAACAGCTGTGCTCTTTCCATAGCAAGATGGCAGGAGATAGTACATCTTTATAGTTCAAGTCCAGCACAAAGGGAAGGTTTCTGTTTTTCAGAAGTCACAGCGAGTCTCTCATGCTTCATTGGTGCCAAATGGACCATGTGGCCATCGAAGCCTATACCAATTACTATGGCCAGAGAAAGGCAAAGCTCTGATGTGCTTTGGCTTAAGTAACATGCTCCATCTCTGAGCTATGACTGGGCCCTTCCAAACCCCTGTGCTTATGGTGAATGAGTAAATTATATACAGAGGGAAGTTTGGGTACAGTTTTCCAAGGAAAGATAAATGGAGGCAGGAAGCCACATATCCACTTCACAATAAAACACATCTTTTCCAAGGAAGGAAATGTCACTGAAGATATCCTCACAGATATTCTATGGAATACAGTGGTATGCGTTGTTAATTTGTTCTGGAACTCATGACAAGTGCCAAAACTGATGAGTACTGAATGATGAAGCATTTTCTTTTGCAGGTGACATCATGACACATGTAAGTTCTAGCAAGTGAGATGAGTCCCAAGTAAGCACCAAATCCTGAAACACTTATTTCTCATCAAAATTCAATGAGTACAGGGTTTGATATGTTCTGAAGCTGATGAGTACCAAGGTATGACTGTATAGGCCTTAAAACACCAGCACCATCTCAACTGATCAGGTATTGAAAGAATAGTGATAGGAGGCAGAGTGCCAGGAAGTGTTTGGCAACCAACTTTCTGAAGAGATGATTTGTAACATCTCCTGATTTCCATGGTGTAAATACTCCTGCATGGTCAATTTGAGGCTACCAACAAACTGCCCCTGACCATAGGTTTGGAAAGAGATGCATGCATTAAGACTTTGTAAGTGGGTACAAACCAGTACAAACCAGTAGAGCTTGGCTCCAGCACACCACTGAAATAAGAATGTTACTAAGAGTCTTGAAAACTTAATATCCTACTTATGCCACCAAAGTGATCATCAACACCCCTCAAAACTTATCAAATTAAGACAAACATGAAGATTGAGTGAGGGTGGGAGAAAGAGTTGTAAAAGATAGCTTTGTTACCTGGTCAAAAATACACATATTATTTACTTCCAGTAAAGATGGAGGGATAGGTGAACACAGCTTGCCTCCTTGCACAACCACAGCAAAAATTTAAACTACACAACAACTATCACCCAGAATCATCAGAAAACTGATCTGTATAGAAGTCCAACAACCAAGAAATTAAAGAAGTCACATTCATTCAGACAGGTAGGAGGGACAGAGATGTGGAGATATGGAGACATAGAATGGGTGATCCCACACACATGTGGTAGATAAAAATTGGGAGAGATATCTTGGGAGCAAGGGATCCCAGCCTCACACCATATCACCCAGCCCAGGGTTCTAGTGCCAGGAAGATAAGTCCCCATAACTTCTAGCTATAAAAACAAGTGGGCAGCAGAAGAAACTGCAGAATTATGAGGCATCTCCTCTTGAAAGGTCCACAATGAACTTAGGACTTTCACAAACATTCTACCTCTGGGCTCTAGCACTGGGGCAACAGCTTGAAGGGTACCAGTGGCATAAGGGGAGAAACTGAAGTGTCTGGCCTCAGGGCAAGTGCCAGGGGACAGTTTCCTCCTGGATAAAGCTCCAGAAGCCAGACAGTGGCCATTGACCCTTTTCTGAACCTTTTCCCACACAGGGCCTTAGAGTGGCAACACCATAGCTGAGACTCCATCAACCTGCTTCATGTGGGTTACCCGGCCCAGGCAATTACCTAAGGCTCTGCCCAACCTAACTTATAGGTGTGCTTTTCTATATTAGGCCACACTACTAAGACAGGCTGTCAAAGCAGCTCTACCTAATACACAGAAAGAAACATAGGGAGGCTGCCAAATTGAGGAAACAAAAAAATATGGCCCAAATAAAAGAACAGAACAAAACTCCAGAAAAAGAACTAAATGAAATGGAGATAAGCAACTTATCAGATGAGAGTTCAAAACACTAGTTATCAGGATGCTCAAGGAAATCATTGGGTACTTCATCAGCATAAAAAGACTCATTACACTAAGTGAAATAAAAAAAATTCTACAGGGAATCAACAGTGGAGTGGATGACGTCAAGAATCAAGTAAATAATTTGGAACATGCACACACACAAAGTTCAATCAAAATAGCAAGAGGGCAAAAAAAAAAAAAAGGATAGGGAAAAGAGCCTCTGGGACAACTTCAAACTTAACAATATTAGAATCATAGGGGTGCCATAAGGAGAAGAGAAAAAGTAAGAAATTGAAAACTGACTCAAAAAAATAATGAAAGTAAACGTCCCTACTTTGGTGAAGGAAAGAGACACACAAGCTAGGAAGCACAGATTCCCAAACAAGATGGACCCAAAGCAGACCACACAAAGACACATCATAATTAAAATGCCAAAGGTTAAAGATAGAGAACCTTAAAAGCAGCAAGCAAAAAGAAGAGAGTTACCTACCAAGGTGTTCCTATAAGACTGGCAGCTGACTTCTCAAAAGAAACTTTGCAGGCGAGAAGGGACTGGCAAGAAGTATTCAAAGTGATGGAAAACAGGGACCTACAACTAAAAGTACTCTATACAGCAAAGCTATCATTTAGAATGAAAGAGCAGATAAAGTGCTTCCTAGACAAATAGAGCTAAGGAGTTCACCATCACCAATTTATTAATATATGAAATGTTAAATGGAATTATCTAAGAAAAAAGAAGACCAAAACAATGAACATTAAAATGGCAATAAATTCACAACTCTCAACAATTGAATCTAAAAAAGCAACAAACTAAGCAAACATGTAGAACAGAAACAAAATCATAGCTATGGTGCTCATTTGGATGGTTCCCATTTGGGAGGGGAAAGGGGGAGGTTGGGGGAAAAGGTGCAGGGATCAAGAAGTACAAATTCGTAGGTACAGAATAGGCAGGAGGATGTTAAGAACAGTATAGGAAATGGAGAAGCCAAAGACCTTACATGCATGACCCATAGGCATGAACTAAAGGAGAGGGATTGCCAAAGAGAATGAAGAGTACTGGGTGGAAGGGGACAAAGGAGAAAAAATGGGACAACTGTAATAGCATAATCAGTAAAGTATATTTTAAAAATACATACATGTTTACATGTGTATTCTGATGGAAACTTACAGATCCATCATTTGTTTTTGCCACATTAAAATAGCTTTTCTCACTCAAAATAAAATGGTGGAGAAAATCAGTAATTATGTGGCCACAACTCCCTCTGTCCCCATGATCCATTACACAGTCAAGCATTTCTGCACGCATGGCCCCCAAGATGTCACTTATTCCTCAGGGTGGTCTCCTAAGCTCAAAATTTTCTGGCCACAGAAGACACATGTTTGTTGATCTTTTTCTAGACTGCTAATTACACAAACCCTATGATTTTCCACTCTGGTGAATGAACAAAAACAAGGTTCACAGTCAACATGGCAACTGAGAACACTGGTAACTTGTTATGAATGAGGAATAACCACAATGGCTGGGACGAAGGTAAAACTCTCGCTAAGAAAAAACATCTTAAAAGTTTAGGCTTGCTCTCTGTAGACAGCTATTCAGCACACTAAGTAAAAATGGTATGAGATGTCTGTGAATTCATTTTGGGAATAAGAATAAAGTCCTCTTTCAAATATTTCTGCAAAACCAACTTTCCACAGCATGATGTATATCCAGACCTTGCCTACTAGAATTAGAGGTAGGATTGAACTCTGGGGGAAAAAAGCAACTTTCCTCAGATTGCTTCCTCTTCTGTCCTTACAGGACCTGCTTTTGGGATGTCTGGTCACATATACAAGTTAGTCAGCACTGATTGGCAGAAAGAGTGCACAACTGGAAAACAAAAATATTTCCCCCCTTCTTTCAACGAGATGCATACAGTTTGGAGCAATGTGTCTAAATGTAATAACACCATTCCAACTTCATGCCTTTGCATCTCAAATTCCAGAGCACCAAAATACTGGAAAATAATCCAATTCTTTTCCAGATGTCTAACAAGCCACACCACTTGCAGTAGCTAAACTGCAGAGTTACTAAAATATCTATGTAGAATGTATATCAGAATGCCATCTGAGAGGACTTGAATTGAAATCTTTTCACCCACTACAGGCAGGATATTAATAAGCTTCTCAGTAAGTCAGACTATCTAATACACTCATCCCAGTTCTAACAAAAAGTTCAAAGTTAATCTCTAAAGGTATTATTATTGTTAATAGTAATGATAACTAGCATCTACTCCAGGCTCCCCTTGTGCCAGCCATCAAGCTATACTTTTTGTAAGTACACTTCAAAGGATGGTCAAAGTATCCTTATGGTCACAACAACCCCATGAGGTAGGTTCTATTGTCCCCATTTCATAAAGGAACTGAGGCTCTTTCTCCTCCTTCTCTACGTCACAGGAATACAGTCACCCAGAAAGCTCTACTTGACCTGCAGTTTTTATTTCAGAATGCCAAATGAGAAAACTGTCCATTTCTTCTGAGATCCCACATAAAGGAAATTACCACTAGCTAATTGTCTTACCTATGACCAAATTTTAACAAAAGTAAATTTTTTGTTTTTTAAACACAGTGGACTTCTCAAAGGTTAAAAGTAAACACAGCAGCTTTAGCCCCACAATTAGAGGATATTATTATTTTGGACTTCAGCTGAAATGCAAGATTTACATTGCCTTATGCTTTATTTGTTTGTAATCTTTTATATGTAAAAATAAGAATTCTTAATGGGTTTTGACCACTATGTAAAATTTTGTACCCAACCTATGTGGCAGCATGCCTGTGCCAGTTGGTGGGGTTTTATTTCACTAACTCTTGTGTATCCTCTGATGTTTGGTTAGCTGGGTCAAAACTGCAGAGGCCATTTTTAACTGCATGACCCACGTGCTTTTGCTTAGCAACATTATAAATCTAAAAAGGCAGTACTGCCAATCAGACTAACATGAATGAATAAAATTGAATGCTGAAACTCCTATGTGTTTTTATCTGGCCAATTTAATGAAAATATGCTTACCTGTTTAAATGTCTCCAGAAGAAAAATCTGTTTTTTAATTTTAAGAATTGAATATTATAAAATTAAGTATTTTAAGAACTACTCATCAATTAAGATAGCCTAATATGGAGTGATATTATATCATTCTACTTTCCTCAGAAAACCAATTAATTTACGTTAAATGTTTCCATTTCCTAATTTGCTCCCTAGAAAATTTATTTGAGATATACTCTTGTACTTACTCAAAAATTATCTCAAAGACAAAAAATTTCAATAAAATTCCATCCAGAAGAGGCCCATAGTAGAAGGTAAGCAGTTTCTGTGTGAGAGGAAAAGCAGTATGTTGTGGATGTCCCAATTAATGGAAAAGATTAATACTAATTATTTGAGTCTATTCTTTGTTCATCTTTTCACACCATGAGAGATCCTCCTGACACACACCGTCCACAAGCACATCTATACAATGTTGCACATTTACATAGTTTAAAAATCAGGGGGAGTACAGAAAAAGAATGGAAAGGCAGTAAAGCAGATAACCAAATAAAATGAGTCCAGCTCAAAGTATTTTCATCTACCCTCACAAATTTGAGAGAAAAATAAATGGTCCAGTCTTGGATGTATACAGGATGGGAAATAAGACAAAGACCCATTCCCATTCACAAAATAATAATCATTATTATCTTACAAAAATCCAAGAGCCCATGTGTGAAATGTTTGGAAAAACTAATTAGAGGTTTTGAATTTGATCTTACTATATTGGGAAGTTACGAGTCATCTAAAAATAAAAAGGATTATGATAACCATATAAATAAGTATTTTTCATTCATACAGTCTATTTTCCCCTCAAGCATCCTATGAGTTATACACAAACAGGCTCTAATTAGAGCTAAGCAGTCACTCATATTTTTAAGATACTCAGGCACCTAGTATGCACACATCCTGGCAGGCTCTGGACAGATAGCAAGAATACAGAGAGAAATAGGTGGTCTCTGATGAAGAATGCAAGGGAAGATGAACTAATAATCATCATACAACATGATAATTTACTATACAATGAGAATTGAGAAAATAAAAGATAGTTAACTCTATCTTGGAACAATAGGTGGTATTACTGAAGAAATAAACTGAGTTGTACAAGGATGAGTATGCATTAAAGGTGGAATAAAAATTATTGTTCTGGGGTCATCCCTTGACCAATGAGCAGAAGGATCTTAATGGCCACAGGAAATGGCAACTTTGTCTTTATGTTCTAGTCAAGGGCAAATGCAGTGTTGAGAAATGATGATGACAAATAGATTTATAGACATGAGAGAAGAGTGAGGGCTTGAAATTTGGATGACAGCGTTATGGACTGTGGGATCAGCAGTACAAATCCAGACAAAGTTGAGAATGACTGTTCTCTATTGCTGTCAGTAAATTATATGACCATTGAAACACACCGACTGACTTAGCAAGTTCGGCTTGGTGAGAACAAAGACCTTCCTTAGCTTTTACTCACTGCGCCTTCAAATCTTTGGCATCAATAAAATACCAGGGAGAACCATTCCACATGTAGATCTTTGTAATGAATTTATAAGCTATAAGAAAAGAAAAAAGTGAAAAAAGCACTTCACAGAATGTTTAAAATGATAATAAAATCTCTTTAAAGTTTATACAAATCTCCTAAATTTGTTTTTGAAATTTTGCTCCCATCTTCTACTAGGATGTACAGTGCTTATGCCAACATTATTTATGATAATTAAACAGTCAAAACAGCCAATATATAGAACAAATGACAATGTTCCAATAGATTATGGCTAACCATCTGATCAATAGTATGATGTCATTTAAAAATTATCTTACAGAGTGGGGAAGGGGCTTTTAAAAATTACTTTATATTTAAATGTATGAGAAACTGTTCATAATATAAAGAGAATAAGACTTTGACCAAAATGGAGGTGTAGGTAGACATGCTTTGACTCCTCACACAACCATAAGAAGGATCACAACTAACCTCAAAAAACAGCCAGAACTGCAAAAAAATTAAACAGTATAGAAGTTCAACAACCAAGGATTTAAAGAAGAAATATTCATCCAGACAGGTAGGAGGGGCAGAGACAGGGAGCTGGAACAGAGGAGACACAGTGTGGCAGCAGCGAGGCAGTGGCAGCAGAGACAAGGTAGTGGGAGCAGCCGGCAGAACAGGCAGTCCCAGATTCTTGTGTGGCAGATAAAAGCTGGGAGAGACACCTGGGAGTGATCTCAGCCCCATGCCTGACCGCTCAACCCAGGATTCCACAACTGGGAAAATAAAGGTTCCTAGTTCCTAGCTGTGAAAATCAATGGGGGTTGGGGCATAGGAAGAAACTGCTCATCTCCCAGCAGAGCCCATTTGGAGGGTTCCCATAAACCACCACCAGGACAGCAGCTAGAGGGGCACCAGTCACATATGGGAAGTGGGTGAAGTGACTGGAAAAGGGGCATGCGCCAAGAAAGCGGCATTGTTTCCTCTCTGACCCCTTCCCCACATACGGCACCACATAGCAGTGAAATGGGTCCCCCCACCCTGGCAGATACCTAAGGCTCCATCTCTTGCAATGTAACAGGTGTGTCAAGACAGGGAGTCAAAGCAGCTCTACCTAATACACAGAAACAGACATAAGAAGGCTGCCTAATTGAAGAGACAAAGAAGTATGACCCAAATGAAAGAACAGATCAAAACTCCAGAAAATATACTAAGCAAAATGGAGATAGCCAACAGATCAGATGCAAAGTTCAAAACACTGGAGATAAGGATGCTCAGAGATTTCACTGAGTGTGGTAAATGCATAAGGGAAGAAATGAAGGTTAAATTAAATAAAGAAAAATCCACAGGGAACCAATAGTGAAGGTAAGGAAGCCAGGGTTCAAGTCAATGATTTAGAACAAAAGGAAGAAATAAACAGTCAACCAGTACAGAATGAAAAAACAAGAATTCAAGACGTTGACTGGAATGTCGTGCCTAAAGGAGACATGCCTGGGCTCTGGTTGTTACCAAAAAGCCCTGAAGAGTTGGGAATGACTTTCGAAGGTAATAAAAGCCCACAAGATAAAAGGCCTGGTACCATGGGTGGTTGTGCGGTCCGCAGAAATGTTTCCAGGGAAGGAATGAAGGTTGTTTTCCTGAAAGATGGTTAGAAGGGACCTTAAGGCACAATGGAAAACCAGAAGGACTTGGAAAAAACAGGTGTGTACAGGCAAGGCTGAATGCCAGGTATGTGGCTCAGCTTCTGTGCCCTGAAGGGCAGACTGAAGGTCATCCTAAATGTTCCTTGCGTAAGTTCTAGCAAAGCAGAACTAAAGATCATAAGTGATCATTTTCTGCTCTTGTTGTGTTTATGCAAATGAGCAGGATAAATTAAAACTGGACTTAATGCAGTCCCTTTAATGACAAGGAGGGTAATCTTAGGGAGAAAAATTGTTATTCAAGGAATATACAATGATCAGTGGCAGACTATAAAGCAGTGCAGCTAACCGTCTTTAAAATTTCTTTTCATTTAAAATATGTTTTCATTTGAAAGTTAAACTATGTCTGTGGTATCATCAAAGATGTTTAATTTACAGGCAAGAAGAATGTCAAATGCCTTGCAACTGGATGTCTTTCCAATAAGACAGTCTTACAGATTTAGAGACTTGTTTGTGGGTTATGTTACATAAATTAACATGTGTTTTCTGTTTTCAAGGGGCATAAACCTATGATCTTATTACCTGAGTGATTGTCTATACGTATAGGCCTCACTTAATCCTGTCTGCAGCGATGCCTCCTGAGACTCAACAGTTTGGCTGAACTAAGTGGCTGAGTTGGTTAAGTATGGGGTGGTCTGTGGGCTTCACTTTCCAAAACTGGTTTCTCTTTTTTATCCTAATGGCTTAGACAGAAAGGGCCCAGAGATCTGAGGGGGGGGGTACCAAAAATATTTCCCTCAGTCAAAACTAAGTATAATGGGCAAAAGGGTTTTGGACAGGTGAGATGTACCTGGCACACCTTCCTCCAAAGAAGCCCTTCTTTTCCCTAATGTGGGACATTGAAAAATTAATACCTGTCTTTTGTCATCTAGTGGTTATGGATTGAATGATGTCCTTTAACCCTGTTGCCAAATCTGTTGCCCCCAGAATACAGCAAGGACGCCAGCCTGTTAAACCAAGCATGCTGTTGTCTGGGACAGCCAGCTGACCTGGAGTCTGCACGATCCTTCCCCATGTGGGAAGGCCACCCTCCCCTCCGCACCCCCACTCTTATTAGGGATTTCTGGACCCAAGGGAAGGTAGGACAACGATCATGTCCAGCTTGAAGCAGCTAGAGGAGCTCAAAACCTTTGCCCATTGTCCTTTATAAGATTATAAAGGGTCTTAAGTCTGAAAGTGAGGGATTGTTATTTTTTATTGTTAAAATATTTAATTAATCATTTATTTATTTAAAAAAAGAAGCAGAATATATGAAAGGGTGAAGCAGGAGAGCTTGTATGTACGACCCATGGGCATGGACTTGGGGGCGTTTCTTAGGGGGGGTGCTGGGTGGAGGGAACAAAGGGGAAAAAGTTGGAACTATTATAACAATATAATCAATAAAATATACTTTAAAAAAAAGAGGAAAAAAAAAAAAAAAAAAACAAGGAGACTCTGGGACATCTCCAAAAGTGTCAACATCCAAATCATAGGGATGCCAGAAGAAGAAGAGAAAAAGCAAGAAATTAAAAACTTATTTGAAAAAATAATGAAAGGAAACTTTCCTACTTTAGTGAAGGAAATAGACATACAAGTCCAGGAAGCACAGAGAGTCCCAAACAAATTAGAACCAAAGAGGAACACCAAGCCACTTCATAATTAAAATGCCAAAGTTAAAAGATAAAGAGAGAATCTTAAAAGCCGCAAGAGAACAGAAGAGTTATCTACAAAGGAGTTCCCATAAAACTATCAGGTGATTTCTCAAAAGAAACTTTGCAGGCAAGAAGGGACTGGCAAGAAGTATTCAAAGTGATGAAAAGCAAGGACCTACAACCAAGATTACTCTACCCAGGGAACTGTTATTTAGACTGGAAGGGAAGATAAAGTGCTTTTCAGACAGGTAAAGCTAAAGGAGTTCATCATCATCAAGCCCTTATTATATGAAATGTTAGTGGGACTTATTTAAGAAAAAGAAGATCAAAATTATGAACAGTAAAATGACAACAAACTCACAGTTATCAACAACTGAATCTAAAAAACAAAACAAAAACAAACTAAGCAAACAACCAGAACAGGAATGGAATCATAGATATGGAGATCATGTGGAAGGTTATTAGCAGGGAGGGGGAAGGGTTAGAATGGGGGGAAAGGTTCAGGAATTAAGAAGCACAATTGGTAGGTACAAAATAGACAGAGGAATGTTTAGAATAGTTAAGGAAATGGAGAAGCCCAATAATTTATATGCATGACCCATGGACATGAACTAAGAGGGAGTGATTGTTGGAGGGAAGGTGGTACTGGGTGGAAGGGGGCAAAGGGAAAAATATTGGGATAATTTTGATAGCATAATCAATAAAATACTTTAAAAACGCAGTTTCTGAGAGAACATTTCATTAGGAATCAAAAAATAATAATAAATGTCTTTTTAAATAAAAGAGAGAGAATAAAAGTTTACAAGCTATATATGGGTGAATTTTATTTTCTTCCTTATATCTTGTATCATTTTCTAATTTTTCTGCAATTAACATTTATTCACTTTATAATCAGAAAAATGCTTTACAATTTTAATTAACTGAAGAATAATAATTTCCTATATAACAATTAAGAAATATATATATATATATATATATCGTCGTCGTCGGCAGCCGTCCGTCTCGAGAGACGATGGTGTAGCTTCTTAAGAGTCTATCTGCACCGCCGAGAATGGCTGTGCAGTCCGACTCGGGAGTGACACGGTATCTGTCTCCTCCTGTGTTGAATCGACATCTTGCGATGACGCTGAAGCTACAGAGCCTGGGCAGGGTAATATGGAGGGTCTGCTGTTGCCCATGCAGCAGACCCCCCTCTCTTCGCAGCTGAAGGGTCCAAGGGAAAGACGGAGTCAATACAGCTTGGCTTCAGGTGCGCCGCAGGAGTTGCCGGTGTTGACTACAACGTCAAACCGCCTTAGGGACTCCGGCTCCGGATTTTCTGTCGGGGTTTACTCCTTTAGCCCTTCCCCTGAAGAGGTATGCCGCAAGGCAGCGGAGGTTTTTTGGAGTCAGAGTTTTCCTTCTCTGATGTGCCCTGACTGGAAGATCGAACCAGCGACACTTAGCTCGCAGGCCGACGCTCAATCCACTGAGCTAAACCAGCCAGGGCATATATATATATTTCCTCTAGTTGCAAAAGAAGTCCTGGAATTCCAGAGACACAAATTTATTTTATTTACATCTGCAGTCTTCATATCAGGTTTTGCCAATAGCATTGATTAAGATATGGTACTTGCTATTAGAAGAAAGAGCCGTCTTTCTCTCCTATGTGCTGAGGAAACTCAGCATATTTGGGATTGAGAATGATGATGATGAAGATGAGATGAATGACCATCTACCTAACATCCCTAGAGCCATGAGGAACCATTACAATCAGACCAAGCAACATGAATTTCCTGTACAAACTGACTGAAATGTCTTTTTTTTTTCTTTAAAGTTGTTTATTACAAAGCTATCTAGTCATAGAAAAATGGTCTACATCTTTATGGCCTGATTCAGTCCTTGAGTTCTCTAAATTTAAGCAGAAATTTTTATAACTTCTTGACTGAGTTAAGTGTGCTCATTTCAGCACCGTGAACAGTGTTACACATGGTCCCATCTAGTATTAAAAGAAGATGATACCGAAAATGGTGACTTTTCTTTCATTCATTAGATGGATGGATATTTAAAATGACTTTTCTAATCATTTATCAGACATTTACTGAAGAAGTCAAAAGGCCAGGCTGTAAGAGCTCAGCATACAAAGGCAAGTAAGGCACAGCCCTGCCCTCATAGGGAAGAGAGATCTGTCCACTAACAATTGCCATCAGTGTGAGAAGCACAACAGTGGTGGGTTCATCAGGAAAAATGGTGGGCCCAGGAGGGGGTGATCTCAGTCTGAGGAATCAAGAGACTTGAGTGAACATTCCCAAGCAGAATTAATTCCTGCTGTTCCCCGATTTTTATGACACCCAAGTGATAAATGTGCAACAGAGAAGAGTCACTCTCCAAACCAGTCTCTCAAGTATCAAAATATACCACTGTGTTCTGGAAAGTAGGGCAGCTTGTGATGACTCCTCCAGCCACATCACTGGCTGCAACTGAAGAGGAGGAGCTGCTTATTGCCAACGCACACTTTGTACCTTTGCTGAAGAATGGATGTGAACTGCTTGCAGAAATTCTCTCCATTTTGAGAAAACTCCTTGAGGTTCTTGTACACTTGATTATACAAACAATTTGTGAGTGGGTCCTTCATGCTGAAATGCTTTTTGCTTCTCTGAAATGTCTTTTAAATGTTTCAATTTAATGGACTAAAAACACTTTCAAAAGTCAGGAGATTGCCTCAGTCTGCCATAGGTCCCTAACTGCAATGGCAAACTGCTTCATTTGCTTCTGGGGAAGATCACAAGGGCATTCTAAGACTAATTTGACAAAGAAAACCTTAATTATGGAGCTAAAGACTAATGAAGTGCCACAGAGGGTATTATCTCTAAGTTGGGATTGTCCAGGAAAGGGAATGAGAAAAATGAGGATATTGTACTGAAAGGAGGAAGAAAAAGAGGAGGAGAGGAGAAAAATTATTTATTATTCAAAATAGTGATTATTTTTCTATGATGAAAAAAAAAAGGCAGCATAAGAGAAAAAAATTGAAGAGTTGGACCCAGAGCCCTAATTGGTGTTGCTCAGTTGGTTGGAGCATCTTCCTGTAGACCAGTGGTTCTCAACCTTCGAAATGCCATGACCCCCTAATACAGTTCCTCATGTTGTAGTGACTCTCAACCATAAAATTATTTTCATTGCTACTTCATAACTGTAATTTTGCTACTGTTATGAATTGTAATGTAAATATCTGATATGCAGGATGTATTTTCATTGCTACAAATTGAACATAAAGCATAGTGATCAATCACAAAAACAATATGTAATTATATATGTGTTTTTCCGATGGTCTTAGCCGACCCCTGTGAAAGGATCATTCAACCCCCAAAGTGGTCGCGACCCACAGGTTGAGAACTGCTGCTGTAGACCAAATGGTCATGCGTTTGTTCCCAGTCAGGGCATATGCCCAGGTTGCAGGTTCACCGGTCAGAGCGTGTACGAGAGGCAGCTGATTGATGTGTCTCTCTCACATTGATGTTTTTCTTTCTCTGTCTCTCTTTCCCTTCCTCTCTCTCTAAGTGCAATGAACACATGTTCTTGGGTAAAGATTAAAAAAGAGAAAGAGAAAGAGAAAGAAAGAAAGTTGGACTCAGAAATGAAAATGACAGAAATAGACACCAAGGGCCAGTGGAATCTAAATCACTATATGTAAGTGGTGGAATTTTTTTCAGAAATATACAAAAAACAATAAAATTCTATGAGTTCAGTTTTATTCATTAGCTTTTAAAATGCTCTGTCCAAAATAAAATTTACAGCCCTTGCCAACTTTTAATGGTCTTTCTTAAGCCAAACCTGATCAGAGTTGGCTTTTTCCCAGTAGCTGGGAGCCAAGACTGGGTTCTGAGAGTGACACAAAAAGCTGAAAGCCTCCAGGCAGAAGAGGTGAGCCCCAGCTCTCTCACAGAGAGAAGGTCAGACATCTGGCAGCCACAGCTGGCCCCGAGCTGGGCAGCCAAGAACAGGAGAGTCATGTGCAATTGGTTACAAGAACCTCCCAAGGAGAAGGGCAGTGAAACGGGCAGAGATGAACATCTGGAGGTACTGGGTTACAACTCGGAAGTGTTCTGAGGTAGTTGCAGCAGCTCACAAGAAAAGAGCCTTGACCTTCAAATAAAGGAGCTTTCTTATCCTAAGAAATCTCATTTAAGGCCTAAGATCTAACTAAGCTGGTGGTTTTGTTTTACACAAAACACATATTTATTATTTTCCTTCATATACTTTTTTAAATGACCTTTTCTCAAACACCAAGAACAATAAAAAGCATTTTAATCTTTTAAAAGTATTTTAATAGATTTTAAAATCATAATTTGTCACTGTAAGTGGTGTTCCCCGTTCACTCACCTTTCCTTTGATGCCATTGGCCTCCTATCAACTCACTCCCAGGCTGAATGCATTCACCGTTAGCAACTCCAAAATGTCCCCCCAGTCGCCATTTTCAGCACTTATTTCCTCAGCGGTCATTTGGTGGCTGCAAGACTCTTCCAGCTGAATCCTACAGTCCATTGATCTGCCTTACTCTGTCCCTTATTCACAACCCTCTTTAGAGCTTAGAGTTTAGGATTTGTCATTATAACCACTCCTATGAGTCCCTCTCACCCCTCACTCCCCTGTCTCCTTTGGTGCAGAGGGCTCTGTGGTGTGCCACCCTTCCAAACAAAGACACTCTTGCCCCCAACTGCCAGGATTATTGACACTGTAGACTCACAACTCAGTTGCTCTATGGGAAAGGACTTTGACAAAGGGGAGTTGCTCCGTCCAAAGTTACACCCCATCTCCAAGAGCAGCCTGCCTCCAGGACGTGGGCATAAAACCTCAGTCCCTCACCTTGGTCCCAGACCACTCTGAATGGCTTGCTCAGCTCCATGGTCTGGTAGATTCAGCTGAGGCCTTGATTGTAACCACATCATAGTGCAGCTTCTCCCTCTGCCCTGTCACTTCTTTACAAGGATACTTCCCAATAAATCTCCTGATTACAAATCTCCTTCTAGGGAACTAGACCTAACACATCTAGCAAGCTCTTAATTCTGCCTTATCAGCCAGGGTCTCAGAAACAGAAGGTACCCTCAATGGGCTCACCCAAGAGTTCACTGAAAGGACAGTGTACAAAGTCCTGAGCAAATATGAGTGGAACAATGAGGGCTGGTGAAGAGTGCAGGGAATAACAGAGCTGGTGTAGAAGAAGCAAAGAGTGTTCTTTGGTTCTTTAGTTATTGATTCTAACCTAAGTCAATCGTATAAAAATTAGGCATTCATAACAGCAATGCTTTACCTTGATTCCCACTCCAGCTGTACAAAAAATAAAAATAAAAAAATCAATTAATTCTAAGAAATACTGACTGAACATCTACTAAATATGACATAACTTTTTAGAACATCATAACACCAAAAATAGCCAGTTAGGAACAGAACAATTCAAACCTTTAGCACATTATTTTGGCTACATGCTGCTGATTGATTTGAAATTAAATTCTTCTGGAATCTGGTGAACAAAGCCATGAAAATGTGGTTGGCATACCATTCTACCATTTTCTATATAAGATTAAATTTAATCACAAGGATAAACTATTTTACCAATATTTCTCTAATTTGGCAACAAACGTAACTATATCAAACATCCTGAGAGAGAAGCCATCTCTCTGCATTCCCTTCCATCTCTCACCAAGGCTCCTTTTTATGTTACGCTGTTCAACCTTTTACTTCTTAATTTATAAATAAAGCTTCTCACTGCATTCATATTGAAATTTGGGGGCTTGATTTTAGAGTCAAATACTTTCATTTTTAATGAGGACATTATATATTTTCATGCAAGCTGTGGTATGTATTATGACCACTTGCATGACTTGCAATATCCAATAAATTGATTTCATTAAATGTGACACCAATGCAGTGTCTAATGGGGGATGTCCATTTTCATACATTTGTTTTTCTCAATACCACCATTTCTGGTTTCACTGCTGAAGGATGCCCATTATCTGTTCATCTTTCAATTAAATAGCATTTCTTGTGTGTTTGCCATGTTCAAGACTGTGGGACAGCATAGGAATTAAAAGAACTGGAAACCATGGTGAGGAAATGACACACTCTTAAATACTGAATGGCAGTGACAGATCCTACACTTCAGACTATGCTGAAACCCACCAGATGCCTCTTGCTTCTCAAAGGTAAATCACTGAAAAACACAGATAGAGATGACCACATTTGTCTTATATTCAGCACTTAATTTAATTTTATTTATTTATTTTTTGTCTTTTATTTTTTGGTTTTTCAATTACAGTTGTCCCATTTTTCCCCCATTGCTCCCCCCCACCCAGCCCACCCCTTCTCCCACAATCATATCCCTCCCCGTTGTCCATGTCCATGAGTCATTCATACACGTTCCTTGACTAAACCCTTCCCTTACTTATTCTTCTTCTCTTAAAAGAGAATACTTTAAATCCATGTTTTGGATTAAACATTTTAGAAGAAGTCTGTGAATCCTTTTACTTACAAAATAACAGATCTTTCCAACAGAGAGAGGGCCTGCATTGATGTTTGTTCCTATCCTAAGGATGAACATGCACTCTAGTTTCCACGCTAAGTTTAAAGTGAAGAAAGAAATTTAAAGTCTGATTTGAAATTTAAAATTCATATTTCATTAAAAATGCATATTTCATGCTTGGCCTGAAAACAAGTATCAATAAATTTTATTGGCTAGAAATCTGACCATAAGGGAACCAAATTAGAAAAGATATCTAGAAAATCTTTTAAATATTTGGAGATTTTTTTTCCCACAGAATTTAAATAACACATAGTTTTCTAACAAAGGAAGGAAGGAATAACTCATTAAAGAACTGAAAAATATTTTAAACTGAAAAATAAAAGATCAACATGTCAAAATGTATAGGATGCAACTTAATCTTTAGAAATTTGTTTTTTAAAATGCCTGTATTAGGAAAGAAAAAACTTTAAAGTCAGTGCTCTAAGCTTCTACCTTAAGAAGCTAGATAGAATAAGAACAGCAAATTAAACCCAAAGTAGAAGGATAGAAAAAATGTAGGTAAAAATAGAAATCAAAGCAGAAAATCAACAAAGCCAGGTGTTGATTCTTTGAAAGGATTACTTTTAAAATATAATACTTCAAAATATATATAGCACACATCTACTCCTGTGTTTTGTTTGGAAAAAGAAATTGCTTCAGAGCCGTGACTGGTATGGTTCAGTGGATTGAGCGCTGGCCTGAGAATCAAAGAAATTGCTTCAGGAAGATTAAAAGCCATTAATAATTATTCCATTAAAAAGTAGAAAAAGATCATATTCATGCATGCAATAAACAATTTGGCTTCAGTTGTCTAGTCAAATGGTATAGTAAAAAAATCAAATCAAAACAAAACAAAACCTAAACCATACTTTAAATTTAAATACACACACACATACACACAATGCAGGAAGTTGCCAAAAATATTGCTATTTTTATTAGGAAAAAAATAAGATCCAAAGTTGCTTTTAAAAATAGAGGATTGTTATTTCATTTTTATTTTTTTTCACATCTATAAAATAGAGCTATTTGAACATTTTTTGTAGCTACAATTTAGACACTTTTCTCTCCACCCTTGTTAGTTTTCATGCTACATTATTTTTTAGTACAAAACTCTCTGCATAACTAAGAAAGCTTCCATGCTTCCATTAATGACATATTTGTCATGAATAATGTATTCAACATATAGTTTTAAAAATCTAGAACTCTTAATTAAGCACCTTAGAATTCAACCTATGGCATACTGCCTATATTCATTACTGGGATCCAAGATCGTGGTACATTCAGGGGCGTTCCAAAAATCCATCCTAATCGTAGGAGAGTGGCAATCACTCAGTGGCATGGAAGGTGACTGTCGTCACAGTGACTGAATGGGTGCCCTTGGCAGGTTGTGGGCAGAAACACCAAAAAGGGAGTGCCAGGAAGGCCCGCCATGGTGTTGATGAAAGCACTGGTCTGTCAGCCTTGGGCCTCGCTCTGCTCCTCTTTCTGGGCTCCAAGGCTCAGCACAGATAATACATGCCAGAAGAAGGTGGCAGAGAGGCAAAACACTCAGGGGTTGGAGGAATTTGGAAACAAGGGTCAATGCAAGGGTAGGCTGGAGCTGGCCTTTACATGGACTAGATATGAGCAGGAACTTCACATAGAAGACTGAGAAATGATTAGCTGGAAGGTTTTGTTGTGTTACCAGTTTGCATGAGCTATGGGAAACAGCAAGGTTACTTAAAGCTATGTACAATCAATTCCCTTTTACATTTATTTATTCAATCAACAAATAATTATGGAAGGTTACATGTGTCAGCTCCTGCACTAGGCATGGAGAGAAGTAGGACATGCCTTCATGAAGTTGACATTTTTGTGGTAGAGGCAGACAACAAAAAGAGAAAACAGGTTAAAGGGAGAATAACAGAACATAATATTGCCACGAGGGACAGAAAAGAGAGTGAAGTGAAAGGGTGTGACTCACGCATTACGTACGATACAGTCACACAAGGCCCCAAGATTAGAAATTAACACTCTGCGGTCACCATCTTGAAATTCTTAATATTTTTATCTTTGACTTGGTATTTTATAAGTGACATCTGATGGGAAAAGGGAGAATGTTCCCAGGACAGTTTCTTGGGGTGTGCACAGGGCTGGACGCCAGTGAAAGGACACTTGGGGGTGAGCATGACCCCCAGGAGCTTGTGAGGTCTCTCCATTGGTGGTCCTCTCCTTTTGTGGCAGTTGTCCATTTCTTTTTTGGGTCATTTGATTAGTATCTGTCTCTCCAAATAGACTGTGAGGACCTTGATGGCAGGGGAGAGGTCTCTTGCTAGCAGTGGTGACCTTAGCACCCCACACAGGCCTGTCATAGTGCAGGCTCTCACTTCTGAATAGGAGAGGGGACAGGGAGTCCTGCCAGGAAGAGTTGCTTCTGGTGGAGCTGGGCCTTCAGAAATGCAAGGAATGGTATGAGGATAGAAGAGGCTTGCCGAAGTATAGAATTACTCAAGTGTGAAAGCAGAGAGGAGGGCAAAGGTGAACAGGAAAAGCACACTAGGTCTGCGAATGTGAAAGGTGCCCAGCAGAGTGGCAGAATGCGGATTTCCTCAATGGGCTTTCTGGTATTGTCCCACTCATCCCAGAAAAACAGTAAACCAAGTTTCTACTCTGAATATACTGGGCTGGTCAGGAAAATAGCCTTTAAGTATCACAGCTCTCTGACAAGAGCATAGATGAAGAAGAAAATAGCACTGCATTGTAGGCAGCCTCTAAGGCAGACCTCAGAACCCCTACCTTTGTATCCACACTCCTAAGAGATCCGCTCCCCTTGAGTGTAGGCTGGGCTTGCTTCTAAAAATTCAAATATGGCAAAAGCAATCAGATGATCAACCTGGGATTAGGTTATAAAAATGCACCTTTTTCTCTTTCTCATGGACTGCTCGCCTTGGGAAAAGCCAGCTACAATGTTAGATGGCAGCAGACCCATGGAGAGGACCCCATGACAAGGGACTGAGGCCTGCCAGCAACCACATGAGTGAGCTTAGAAGCAGATGGCTCCACAAGCTGAGTTTCAGAGGGGACCTAAGCCCCACCCAACAGCTTGACAGTGACCTCATGAGAGATTTAAACCAGAGGTGCCTAGCTAAGTCAAACTCAGATTCCTGACCCACAGAAACTATGAGGAAGAAGTATTTGTTGTGTTAAGCCATTATATTTTGGGGTAACTTGTTATACAACACTATATAATATACACTGTTATGCACAATTTCTCAACTCTACATCTGTGCTGAGATTTGATACTTGAGCACCAACAGTATAGTATGCTAGACATATTGGTACATGGCACAGTGTTAGCTGGAATGCTAACAAAAATAAAAACAAATGTCTTGCTGTGAAGTTTTTATAGCACTGGTTACTTGAGAAACACTTAGAAATCCATAATCATTACCAATATCCCTTCTTTAGAAAGAAACTCATGAAATAAAAAGGAATTTGGAAGTTTTGATTCCTTTTTAAAAAATATGTTGAAGCATGTGTCCACAATATGCAATGCCAAGTCAGCTTAGCCAGTTCTTTCTCATGCCATTCTCACAAATTTGGATAATCCATTGTATCCACAGCCTTTGAAGATCTTGCCTGCTCTCCCTCTCTTCCTCTTCCTTCCTCCCGCTCTCCTTTCCTTCTTTCTTTCTCCCCTTTCTTCCTGAATATTAGTATAGGTGAAACATTAGTAGCATTTTGTCCATTGAATAAAGTGTCCTTGAATTGTGGCAGTCTTCAACTCACCTTTTTAACTTGAGCAACACTCCTAACACATATATTATAGATCTCTTTCTAACTAAATATATATATATACACATATATAATATAATTTTAATACAAGCATAAAAACTTATTCCAAATCATATGTTTAACTTAGTACTAACCTAACTCTGCAACTTACAAAGTTCCTTAAAAGTGCTTCTCAAACTTTATTTATGCAAATCACTTGAGGGTCTTCTTAAATGCAGGTGCTGATTCAGTAGGTCTGAGTGGCCTGAGATTGTGCATTTCTAACAAGCTTCCAGTCCGTGCCAGTGCTGCTGGTCCCTGGGCCACACTTCATGGAGAAAGGCCTCGAGTTCTTTATTCTTTCTGGGTTTCACTAACCTGCATCTGTAAACTGGAGGGCTGAGCTCACCAACCTCTTCAATCCTGTGACTCGTGATTTTGCCTCAAGTCTGTCTTGCTTCCTCCTTCCGGTGTTTCCCATTACAGTATTGGGCACCACCAGCCACTACCATTTTTCTGTAAAAATTTGCAAGTTTCCTTCTCTCAGCCTCTCTCTCACAGACCTCCACATTGGATCCATTTGCAAGTCATATCAATTTGATATCCTACATTCTTAGATCTCCATTCGCTGTCCCTCAGAGTAAGTTAGGTATCTTTATTATGCAGTCTTTCAGCAGGCTATATTTTTTCCTTCATAGGATTTATTACAATTAATTAATTAAATTCCATTTGAGCATCTGGTTTATGTCTGGGCTGACATCCACACACTCTGGTCACCAATCTAGCCTCAGTGTCCAACATAGGAGCGGCACATTCAGGCACAATTAAGATTCTTTGAATGGATAAATATTTCCCACCTATGTTCAGAAGTCCTCATAGATATCTCTACATTGTAGCTATTTATGTTACAATAAAAACGAAGGTCTTAGTCAAAGATTTGAAGTTGGCCTCTCATATCTAACATTTTCATGGTGTCTTATAATTATTACACAAGTTCCTTGTCAAGAAGGCTGTGCCTGCTGTGGCTAAGTGTGATAATAATTAGTGGATGGATGCAAGGGGTGTATGGCTCATATACCGAAGCTCCAAATAATTTGTAATGGAATTCTAAATATTAACAGGAACAACACGTAGAGGACACGTGGTTTCCAGGCCTTCTCCCTCAGAACTTCAGTTTTCTTCTGCATCTTTTCTAAACAGTGAATTAAAGAAGTAAATTTTTTGTCTATCAAAAGACCAGGCCAGTCCCTGATGCAGACTAACTTCATGGCCAAGAGATGTCTATCTGAGGGTGTGAATGGAGGGCTGATGAACCTTATGTCCACATGTCCTCTCAGTCACCTGAATTCCACTAGATGAAATGTGTTTCTTTAGAATTTGGAGAGTTCTGTTAAAATGAAGGGGTTAGCCAAAAAACATATATGCATGACCCATAGACATGGACAACAGTGTGGGGATTGCCTGAGGGACTGGGTGGGTGGGTGGGGGCAAAGGGGAAAAAATTGGGACAACTGTAATAGCATAAACAATGAAATATTTTTTAAATACAAATGCCCTTTGGATAGTGATCCATTCAATATTAGAAAAACATGTTGTCCTCAAGTCAGAGCTGTATATAGCCATAGACAAAATAGGTGTATCTCCCTAGAGTATCTGTGTTTTCTACACTAACTTTAACATAATATATATTTTAAAGCAAATATTCAAATATTGTAGAATAATTTCAAAATTTTCATGACTCTTCAAATGGAAGGAGAGATTGAAGGAAATGTGATGAGGGCTACTTATACAGCCCTAAGGTAGTAAGAACCCTTTTGGGGAATATTTTAAAAACATAGGCAAAGTGTGTTCTCTAACCAGACCACTCAGCCTCTGGAGCTGGCAGAGGTGGCACATAGTTGTGGGGAGAGTGTGTGGCAGAGACTGTTGTTCTGCACTGTCCTTCTTTCAGAGTAATAGATCCTTTGTTTTTAACCTTGGTCTGTCACTAGCCATGACCAAGTCTGGATTTCCCACCTTCCCTTGCAGCTAAGCATGGTCCTCTGTCTAAATTATGGCTAAGGTAATATAAGCTGAAACGTAATGAGGAGATTTCTGGAAGCTTCCTTCAAACAAAACTGGCACATGTTCCCTAGTGCCTGTCCTTCTTTCTCCTCTCCTTTCCTTTCTGTTGACTGCAGTTTTCCAAGATGGCTGAAGCTGAAACAGCCAAATGTGGTGATGGAGACTCCACACACATGATAAATAAGACAGAAGTGGCAGGACTTCTATGCAGGTCCTAGACAGTTTACCCCAGACTTACACAGAAAAGAGAAATGGAAATAGACCTTGCTTAAGCCACTTCTGTTAGGGTTCTCTATTACTTGTAAACCTAAATGTAATGAATAAAAAGGGCAAAAATTTTGAGAAGTAATTTATCATTTCACCTGGGACACTTTTGGAGGGAAATGGGGCATTAAAACAATTGAAATTATGTCATTTTAAATTATTTTTATTGACTGGCAAGTTGGTTTTATTATACTGATGAATCTATAAAATAGTTCAACTCAAAGACTATTTCAAAAAAAACTTTAAAAATATAACTAACAGATGCCTGTGTAGTGTAACTCAAAATTAAAACCTTATTTATAGTGATTATCTAAATGCTAAAAAAAAAAAAAGAGTTGAATTATTCTTGGTATTTATTCATGGGCTTTGATCAGTTTCTTAGGAATCTCTATCTCTAATGTTATGGCACTAATATTTGTTTCTAAAAAACACACTTTCTTCAATTTGTTCTCTTTTTTATTGTTTTTTTTTTTTTTTAATAAAATTGTCTGCAGTCTTCTTCAGCCACTGTTTGTGATTAACAGGTTTTAAAGTAAATTGACACCTTCAAATCATCCCAACAGACCATAATATTTTCAATTGAGAAAAAATTTTTTTTCAAGTACAGAGGTATACAAATCTAACAAGAGAATATTTTCAGTTCTAACTTTCCTAATCAAAATGTGTAAATATTTTCATCCAAACTAGTATAGTTTCTGTCTTTTTAACCTCTACTCAAATTACTTTTTACAAAGCCAAACGTATCAAACTGGCCAAATGTTAAATGAAGCGAAATATAGGATTTTAAAATATTATTTTACTAGGGTCCAGAATAAAAGTGTATGTAATTAAAAATATAAACTCCTTCAAAAGATTCTTCCCACAATTCGAGATTTTTGAAGTGCAACTAAAGAATTTCATAATTAAATCTCATTTATCTGAGCCCTTACTATCTAACTTATTCAGTTCCTTGCTTTTGTGGGAATAAATTATAGAATATTCCTATTTTTAGCTTTGTTTACAATAGTAATAATTTGCAATACTTGTAGTTTCAATACATGTAATAGTTAAAATTTTGTGCTCCGATATCTAAATACTTTGATTACAGATTTCAAACTGAACAAAACACAATTTAGAAAATTCACTTACAAAAATGTTCTCCACCACTGTAAGACATTTAAGTGTATTTGCAAAATAATTCTTCAAAAGCTCAACCATTTGTAAAATTCAATTGATAGTGGGCAGCAAAGGGAAACTGTTCATATGACACACTCATTTTTTTAAATTCAACATCAATTTTATAGAAAATTTTTGTAATTTACTTTAATTGTATATGTATTTTTCATTGCAAATTTTGTAAACTAACTTTTCTTTTGATTGGTAGAATATTGCAATTTGTTTGAATGCAATTGTGTCTGTACTAACACCTACACTAGTACTTTTCTATTCCATAACTAACTTCATTGGTAAGAACATTTTGACCACAATGCTGTACTTTTTCAAAATTTGTATTTGTATTATCACTGCAGAAAAATACTTTTATTTTCATTGTGGAAATTTTGAACAGAATTTACAATAATATTTGTACTAATGTTGAATTATTCATTTTTGACAGATTAAACTTCAAAATTTTATTTTCATTCCATAAGTTTTATGAAAAGTAATCATTAATTTTCTTTCTTCCTTTTATTCTTTTTATTAAGGTATAATGTATGTAGTAAAATACATAAATATTAATGAATTTTACATGTATCTTTACACATATTGTTTCCTACACACGCACACACACACACACACACATACATGTTAATCTGAACTTCTATCACCATAGATTAGTTTTGTGTGTCCTTGAACTTCACCTAAATATAATCATACAATGTGTACTCTTATTTGGCTAGTTTCTTTTGCTTAACATAGTGGATTTGTACCTTCATTTCTATTATTGCATGTGCTTAGATTTCTAAGTTGCTGAGTAATATTCAATTATCTGAATATACCAAAATTGATTTATATACATTTTCCTATTAATGAATATTTGGGTTTTTTCATTTTAGGCTAGTATGAATAAAGATGGTGTGAACATTTATGTACAAGTATTTGTCAACATATGGACTCATTTCATTTGGGCATATGCATAGAAGAAGAATGAGTGGTACATGATTTTCTTTTTAAAGAATCTAATGACACTGGTATAAAACTGATATCATTTAATTAACTGCAAGGTTGTGCTAATAAAGCCAATGAATTAACAATCATGACTTTGTTTTTTATATATTTTCAAGAGAACTAAGTATCAAAAGTGAGCAAAAGTAACTTAGATTAGTCATTTGATCTAAAAGTCATGCTTCACAAAGTGAATTGTTGTTTTCAGGCACTCTTATCTACAAACAACTTCTGGAGTAGATGCTGACATCTTCCCAGCAAGTTTATATTTGGTTTCCATGTAGCCAATGCTATCGCAATGGTCCCCACAGTGAAAGGTAAATGCTGGCTTTTTAGGAATGCATATTTATCTCCGAATTTCTTGAGAAAGGGAAATTCAGTACTTAAGTTTTCATTAAGCATGCACTTTCTTTTTAGTACACTGCTGCTAAAAGAGTTGATTGTAAATGTTTTTAAGTTATCAAATGAAAAATTATGTAAATTTTTGCAGATGTAGGCCATTGATAAATAACAATAAATGAGACAACATTTAGATTCATCAGGACAGCTCAGCCTTTATTTCCAGCATATATCTCACATACAGCTTATAGTTTAGCACATTTTCCATGGACCCTGAAGGCTGGATGCCCAGTGGCTTTGTGCACCTGGCAGCTGCGTTGTAGGCCAACACACACCTGGACAGCCCTGAGAGGACAAGGGCAGCAGCAGCAAGTACTCCTCCCCTCTACTTGAAATCAGGAGTTGCTAGCCCTGGCTCCTGAGCATGCTTTGCATTGTCCATGGAAACCCAGCATGCTTGCCCTGAAAGGGAGGTGTTGGTTATTCTAAGTCCGGGAAGGATTGGAAAAAGAGAAACTGGTTCTGTCTTTCAGACATAAATACATGCCATGTTGTTACATGTCCCACACACTCCTGGATGAGACCCTTGCAGAAGCAGAAAGTATGAAGTGGAAGCCTACCAAATCTATCTACCGCAGCTTATCTGAAGGTAGTCATTACTAATATTTCCTCACTAAGTAATAAGATATCTTGGACCAGTGGTAAACCAGGTAGGATCCCAGGGCATTAGGCTGAAATTGGGACTGTCCAAGACCAGAGCAAACTTTGTTCACCCTCTATGAAGGAGAGATAGAACAAAGAAAAATCTCCTCTCCCTTTTTATCTAAAGTGAACCCTGAAAGGAAGGCATCAAAATTATCCTTTTCTATGAATCTCTTAGCCTGATGCCATTCTTCTGTTATATTCAATTTCTATGTTTAATCCCGGGAAATATTGTATTTTTTCAAGAATTTTAGTGTTCTGTAAAACAGACCCCAACAATTACTAAGAATACTTGAAATTTTACTCATTTTCATCCTGTATTATTTTCTTCTCTGATTTTGAGCCAATAATGCCACAATAAACAATTCATGCTATAAAATCCATAACACCAAGACAATAAATACATTATAGACAAGCATGTCCACAAAGATATAGGAATAGGTCTAACTTAGAATTCAGGTTCAACTGGAAGGTGAAGCTATTCCTGAAAACTAATCAACAGATGTTGAGCAGGTACGAGTTTTACTGTCCTCCCAGGCCTCCACTGTGCACCCACCTGCTTGTTGTGTACCTCTGCCCATGGCCCTCAACACACACACCTGTATTAGGGGGCCATCTTGCCTGTTGTCCCTGGAATGGGAGCTTCTTGAGGGTTGACCACCAGGATTGTGTCCCTGGACCCAAATACAGAGACTGACCCAATATGGAGACATTCAGGAAGTGTTTGGTGAATGAAAGGCTCTTAGTCATAGCTCCTAACTTGCATTTGGGTCTATTAAAACTCAAAGAACTCATTTCATTACAAGAATCTCCTCTCATTTAACCTTCAAGGTCAAATTTTATTCAATGCCTGAAGCTGTATCTGCTAACACGTTTTCTAGTTTAAACTATGACTTTATAAATAGTGCCAAAGTCTTTAATAAATCAATTAATATTGTTCAGTATCTAGAGGATCACTGCACCCAGACACCTTCTATTTTCGTGCCTTCAAATGTGTCTGAAATAGAGTGACCTAAGAGCATGGATAATAGAAATTTTCTTCCTTTTTCACAGACCTTTACGACTTCTGTGTATTATTGTAACAAGCAACACTGAGAGATGAGACCACAAACCAAAAGCTACACCCTTTTCATCTGAAAGGTTTCGACACACACCAGTGTTTCTGGAAGACAAAGAGAACCCATAACATGAGAAGGTGGGAATGAATGTTTGCATGCAAAGGAAGGCATGTCCTGAAAGCATGTTTGGAGACCACAGTATAGACATATTTAAAACTTTCCAGTAAAAATAGGGACTTCTGGTCAAGAAGGAGGCATAGGTAGATATGCTTCCCTCCTCGCACAACCATGGAAAGAGTTACAACCAGATCTCAAAATTAATGACACTCACAGAAAATCGAGCTGTATGGAAGTCTGACAAATAAGGATTTGAAGAAGACACATTTATCCTGACAGGTAGGAGAGGCAGAGGAATAGTGTGGCAGAACAATGGGGAGGGAAACCTTAGGAACAAGTGATCACAGCCCCAAGCCAGAATGCACAGCCCAGAATTCCAGCAGCAGGAGGATAGACCCCTGTTACTTCTGGCTGTAAAATCCAGTGGGGGTTGGGACAGCAGAAGAAATTGCCAGAATTTTGCCACTTAAAGAGCCAGTATGGTCTTATAACATATGCAAACGCACCCACTCCAGGATTCACCACCAGGGCAGCAGCTGAGAGGATCCCAGTCACACACAGTAAGAGGGTGAAGTGACTGAAAATGGGGCGAGCACAGGGCAACAGCTAGAATTCAGTGGCAGGATTGTTCCCTCTCTGAGTCCTTGCCACACAGCCACAAAGCAGTTGAGCTGGTGGCCTCACCCTGGAAATTACCTAAGGCTCCACCCCACATTATTTACAGGTGCCTTTTCTACATAGGCCACACTATTGAGACAGGGAGTAAAAGTAGCTCTACCTAATACACAGAAACAAACACAGAAAGGATGCTAAATTGAGGAGACAAACAAAGTAGCCCAAATCAAAGAACAGAACAAAACCCCAGAAAAAGAACTAAGCAAAAATGGAGATAGCCAACCTATCAGTTGCAGAGTTCAAAACACTGGTTTTCAGGATATTCAGGGAATTCATTGAGTATAGCAAAATAATAAAGGAAGAAATGAATCGTACACTAAGTGAAATAAAGAATAATAAACAGGAAACCAACAGGGAAGTGAAGGAAGCTGGGATTCAAACCAACAATTTGGAAGATAAGGAAAAGATAAACACTCAACCAGAACAAAAACAAGAAACAAGAATTCAATAAAACAAGGATAGGATTAGGAATCTCTGGGACATCTTCAAATGTGCCAACATCCAAATCATAAGGATGCCAGAAGGAGAAGAGGAAGAGCAAGAAATTGAAAAATTACTTGAAAAAATAATGAAAGAAAACTTTCCAAATTTGGTGAAGGAAACAGACCTACAAGTTCAGGAAGCACAGAGTTCCAAACAAGTTGGATCCAAAGAGGACCACACCAACACACATCATAATTAAAATGCCAAAGGTAAAAGATAAAGAGAGAATCTTAAAAGCAGGAAGAGAAAAGCAGAGAGCTACCTAGAAAAAAGGAGTTCCCATAAGAATATCAGCTGATTTCTCAAAAGAAACTTTGTAGGCAAGAAGAAACTGGCAAGAAGAGACTGACAAGAAGTATTCAGAATGATGAAAAGCAATGACCTACAACCAAGATTACCCTATCCAGCAAAGCTATCATTTAGAATGGAAGGGCAGATAAAGTACTTCCCCAACAAGGTAAAGCTAAAGGAGTTCATCATCACCAAGTCATTATTATATGAAATGTTAAAGGGACTTATTTAAGAAAAAGAAGATCATTAAAATGGCAACAAATTTACAACTATCAACAACTGAATCTTAAAATAAAACAAAACTAAGCAAACAACCAGAACAGGAACAGAATTATAGATATGGATATCATTTGGAGGGTTATCAGCTGGAACAGGGAAAGGGGAGAATGGGGGAAATTGTGCAGGGATCAAGAAACATAATTGGTAGGTACAAAATAGACAGGGGAAGTTAAGAATAATATGGGAAAGGGTGAAGCCAAAGAACTTACTTGTATGCATGATCAATGGTCATGAACGAAGGAGGGGGATTGCTGGAGGGAAGGGGGGGTACCAGGCAGAGGGGGGCAAAGGGGGAAAAATTGGGACAACTTTAATAGCATAGTCAATAAAATATACTTACAAATAAAATAAAATAATAAAGGTGAGACAGGGCTTTGACTGTAGTAAAGGAACTTGAGAGCACGCAGAAGACTAGGAAATTCATGCTTCCATAGATAAGCAAAGCAAAGCATAAAAACAAAACTCCAGTAGTCATTTTCTCTATACATTATATCCTGCTAGAACTCCCACCTCTTAAGAGAAAACCTCTGTGACCACATAAGAAAAAATTTATTTTTAATTTCATTCCAGTTTTTAAATGAGTCCAAACTAAAACAAAGATTTTATGACTCTCAGCCTGCCATGCGGATTTCCGCCTCTGACAAATGCCAGGAATCTTTGTGGCTACTTTAGATGCTCAAACCATTTATTAAGAAGAATTAGAGAGTTCCAGGCTGGAAACAGTGCTCCAGAAAGGTAGTTGAGGCCACCACTTTGTACACCAGCCAGAGGAAGATTTCTTGGCAATGGAGTGGGCAGTTTTAGGAATTTTGCAATTGTTAAAACTCTCCTGTTCAGTTTAAGAAAAGTGTTTTCAATGGCAAGGAGATGCCATAGAGCTGCGAATACAGATGGAAATACTTCTCCAGACAGTTGTAGTGTACTGAAAATGAAAACTAAAACCCAATAAAATGCTGCCATTGTCTACCAGAGGCTTAGAGAGGAGCCAATCGTGTTCTAAGGATTATCCAGCCATTGAATGAGAAGAATAAACTGAACATAATTTTGAAGAACACAAACTTATTAATTTTCAATTTAATTGGTATCAGAATTTTGCTGGGAGGAAATTATCTTTACTCTGCATCAGAAATAATTGTCTTTAAACCAAGTAGTGACTGAATATTTAGAAAATTATCTCCCCTGGATATATGTGAGTCAAGGGCTGATTAGGCTAGAAAGCATTTGGATGAAGATATAAAGAGAGAGGATTAGAAGGGAGATCATATGATTTGCTGCCATTTAGATTGAAAAAATGTTTACCAGTGATGGAGGTTATTCGGCTGTCCAGACAGCCACTGAAAATCTCCTCCCAGGGTCTAGTATAGCACTTCACACTCACACACACATACTGGCGTGTACACACACTTGCGTGTACACACACTTGCACATTCACACAAATCTATATTTATATAATGAAAGTGTTGTTTGGTTAAAAGTAATGCAGACTTTTACAAATGCATGTACAATATGGTGAAAGCCAAATAAAGTTTGTATCTGAGTAAATAGTACCTAAGTGAACAGCATTGTGTCAGTATCAATTTCCTAGTTTTGACCATCTAAGGATATTATCATTGGGGGAAGTTTAGGAGCTCTCTGTACTGTTCTTTTTGTTATTGTTGTTGTTGTTTTTTTTTGTTGTTGTTGGTAACTTCTTATGAGTTTTATACTATTTTATTATAATTAAAAAGGAAAGAGTAAGGTGTAAGGTACATTCTCAACATGTCACAAGTTGGAGATAATTGAGTCTCCATCAGCCTGAGTCCAGAATGGCCAAGTGAAGGAGAGTTGCCCCACAGACTTATTGACTAACCCAGTATGATCATGTGAGTGAGAACCAAACTTCCATATTGTTGCCATTACAAGCTTGGGCATCCGTTACACAGCCTGGCCTACCCAAACAAATAGCGTCGGTCTCTTTCTCTACCTACTAGTTTGTGATAGAGCTCCATTAAGTAGGTTGAAAAACACTCTAATAAAACTATCAAAGATCTATTTAAAAAGAAAAAGGAAGGAAGAAAGCCAAATTTTCAAATGAGTTAAGCTTGTAAAAAACACTGTTAGCAATTTAAAAGCCTGTCTTTAGTTATGTTCACATAACAGGTGCTATGGAGGCAGAACTTTGGCTTAGAAAAGCTACAATTCAGAAGTTGTCTTTTAGGTAAAGATAGAAAGACCCCTTAAAGCGGGACAGGGTCATTTGGTCATGCAAATCTGAGGAGCCCAAGCCCTCTTTATCCCAGGAGGGAGTGTGACAGGCCCTGGCAGAGGCAGCCTTCTATGGTTTGCAGAGCTGAAATATGGGTAAACTGTACTGGAGACCAAGAAAGAGAAACTCAACTCCCATCTTACTGGATTCCGTGTATTGGGGCTGAAGTCTTCTATCAGAAAAAGCACAAAGGGCTTAAAAGTAGAACTCACCATGAGGGAAGGGCATGCCAGACACCCGGGCTCATGCTTGGGTCTGTGTGGTCTAAAGAGAAGGACTCTTTCTGGGCCAAAGTGTGGCTGAACCCAGACAGCCTATCTGACCCAGCTGGACTACTTTGGATGTGGCTTTTGAGCATAAATCCACAGTCTGTAGCCTTGAAAGACCAAGAATGGAGCATAATCATTCAGGAACTAGGGTTGTAAATTACAGGAGAACAGGTTCTGTAGCTGCACTAACAGAAGCACCATCACAGCATTGCACAAGGGCAACACAGGAACAAAGTGGTACAGCCAGTGAATCAGACTCTCCAACAGTATCTACACCCAATGAGAATAGCACCCTTGGCCCTGGCTGGGTGGCTCAGTTGGTTGGAGCATCATCCTGTACACCAAAAAGTTGCAGATTTGATTCTTGGTCAGAGCACAAATTTAGGTTGTGTAATCCATCACCAGTCAGGATGCGTACAGGAAGCAACCGATTGATGTCTCTCTTTCACATTAATGTTTCTTTATCTCTCCATTCCTCTGTTGCTTTCTTTATTCTTCTTTCTCTAAGATCAATAAATATATTCCTGGGAGAAGATTTAAAGAAAATAGCACCCTTGAACTGGTTAAGACCCTGGGAATTTTGAAAATTGGCATGGTGGTAGGGATTGTCATTGGGCAGGTATTTCAGAGAAAGTGGGTGCCCTATTAATTTATTGTTCATTTGACTTAAAAATAGCCTTGACCATTTTTTTGTAATTCTAAAGTACAGAAGAGACCATACCAGCTTCACTTGGAAAACACATAAGGAAAGGGTAGACCCAACCATCAAAACAGATATTGTAATATTGATGGATGTCAAAGCAAGTACAAAGTTTGCATTTACTGTAATATTGTTATTTCGGTTTAAAAGGGTAAATGAATATTGGTAAGAGGAACTTGAACCCCATTACAGATACTGTACAAGAAAACAATGAGTACTCTGAAATGAATTCTGATCTCCTGATCTGGACAAAGCATACCTGAAACTAATGGTAGAACCAACCCCTGTCAGTGCCCTTGGAGGATTGGAGAGACCAGGAGAAGGGTCAATAAACAAGAAATGGGCAAACGTTATTTCAATTTACAGAAGGAGGAAAAAGGCAGATTCTGAAAACCATATGATTTTAATCTCAGGCAAGTTACATGAATAGATTATTTAAAGGCCAGGGTGATTGCTATCGGCTTTGATAGGCTCACTGAGAACAAGCCATTTCAGATTAACCTCATTTCCTTTTTTCAAATTGTTGTTAGTAGCTCAGGAAAATGTGATTGATGTAGAGGAGTCAATATCAGAAAAACATTTGACAAAATTACAATAAAATGTGGGCAAGAGAGATGAATAGGGATAGAGATAGGTGGGCTGATGTATAACTAAATCAATTAATTCATTCAGTTTATTAGTGACATGTCACAGAACACAGGCCTGGGCATTGTCCCCTTTTTAAATGATGTGAATAAAAACATAAATTATATATTTATTAAAGTTGTAAAAACTGCCCAGAGTATCAGAATCCAAAATCATCTCAAGTTAAACCACAGGACTAATTTACAAGATGGAGATGAAAAAGGTATTCAATTCCCTTAAGAGTTAGGTTTAATTCCTATTTTTAGTGCCAAGTGTTTTTTCCTTCTAAAAACAGTCAAGGCTAGAAATTTAAAACTATTTTGTAAATGTAGTAAACTGTTTCCAAATTATTCAGGTAGGGATGCATTGCTCACTATACAACAAACTCTATATAATAGGAAATAATATTCTTTTAAAAAGACTGATTTATTCTTAAATTTCTTATACTTCAGTGCATTCCAATTTTCAATAATTCATAAAAGCTATAATTTAGCAATTCTTTTTCTTAAGTTTTTCAGGAGAGATCCTTAAAAGAGAACTTTTGTGCTAAACCTGTTTCCCAAATGGATAATTAATAGAACACTCTCCATGGGACATAATAGGGATGGCATGAAGAAAGTTTAATAGGCCAATAGATTGGGAAACTTGGGGTGAAACTAGGCTGACAGATTCCACTTCTGTAGGGCTTCTCAAAATCTTCAAGCGTGGTTCAATATGCTTATATGCTTATATAAAAGGAGAGCTCTGGGAGAGGCTACAACAGGGGTCCTATCTAAGACTCCCAGGCCAAATCAGGGTCAATGCTTGCTTTTATTGGAACACAGCAACAGCCATGTGTTTACATATTGTCCTTGGCTGGAAGAGCAGAGTTGAGTAGTGCAACAGAGATCATGTAAACCCTCAAGCCTAACACACTTTCATCTGGCCCTTGACAGAAAAAGTTTGTCAACCCCTGGTCTAGAGTGTACAGTATTCTTGAAATTTGCCTGAACACTGAACAATTTTTGGAACACACTCATCAACATCTCTCAGCACCATGGGGCACTTGGAAAACAGTTGTCCAAAGATAATAGCCTTCTGAACAAATCACTCAAGGAAGATTTTGTGTGGTTCACACAAACCAATGTGTTCTACGTCTACCCTTTTTTATTGAACTTTGGTGTAACTTAGGTCCTTTTAACTTTGGTAGTTTGACTAATTGTAAGGTTAATTTTGGCATTACATTATTGAGACATTAGTTGATTGTTTTTTATAATTCTTAAATTTCTTAATTATTTAATATGGCAACTTTTAAAAAAATCACTTTTAAATAGAATTTTATCATTATCACAGGCAAGTATATACCAAAGACAACATTTCAGAAACCAGGTTATCAAAAGGAAAAGACTTGGCACCTGTAAGGGGAAATTTGGGTTCACAGTGAGCACAGGGTGACTTGACCGTGCACTATGGCAGCCCAAGAGTTGATGCCTGGTGGGCTGTACTAATAGAACATAGTATGTTAAATGGCACCACAGATGATTCACTTCAATGGTAGGATTGGAATGACCTTAATCATTTTCTCTTCCATTAGTGCGTTATGCTCAGTTTAAGGTGAGACTTTGACAGACATGAACACATTAAAGTTCAGAAGAAAATTGCCAGGTGGGAAAAAAAATTGAAACCATCAAAAACAGCTGGAGAGACTAGGGATCTTTGGCCAATAGAAAAGATTCTAATATGATGTCTGCCTTCCAGTATTTGAAGGGCCATCATCAGAAAGAAAATATTATAGTAAAAACAACATAAGACAGAACATTTTCAATGGTTATAGATATCTCAAAATGAAACAGAATGCCACTACAAGTAATGAGGGTCCCATAACTAGAGATATTCAAGCAAAGGCAGGTGAATATTTGGCCACATTTTGGGCAGGCAGTTGGTTTAGTTGATTTATAAAGTCATCCAGTTGATGGCCAACTACTCAGGTTTTGGACTAGCACAGTGAGAAGCGCAGAGTTTGCCCTCAGTGAATGCCAGTTGTCTAAAGGAAATAATCCTGAGAGCCTAGGATTCATTCTTCCTTATGTATTTCAACATATTTACCTATGTAAAATTACAAAATTAAATTATCAACAAGTATTTCCAATTTATTTTTCTGAGGCCATATAAGTGAATTTTTAGTAAATCTATATCAAATAAGACTATTTTTAAAATTTTTATTGAAGTATAACATTCTTACATAAAAGTATATAAATTAAATGGAATTCAGGTTTTAAAAGTGAACTCACCCATGTAAGCAGCACCCATACTAAGAGCTAAAGCATGACCAACATACTTCATACAGAACTTGCTCTTGTGCCCACTTCCATCCCTGAAAGGTAATCATTAACTTGACTTCTAAAACGATAAATTAATTTTGTCTGTTTTTGAACTCTAAATGATGGAATCATACAGTGTGTTGAGTCTATTGATTTCTTTGTTGTTGTTTTGTCTTTTTATTTTCTGACAACTTCAAACATATTCTGGAATCAAGAAAACAGTGTAACAAATACCCAACTTTAATGATTGTCAACTCAGACAATCTTGCTTTATTAATGATTTTACCTAGATTATTTTGAAGCACATTCTGGAAATCCTACCTTTTCGTTACAAATGTTCCAGCATGTATCTCTAAATGAAAAGGTTTCTTCTTATAAACAGAACCATAATTCCATTATTCTACCTGAAATAATACAATATCATATTATATAAATAAAATAATAATTTCTTAACATCATTTAAATATAATCAGTGTTCAAATTCCCCCAATTGTCTTATTTTTTTTAATGTGTTTACTGATTTCAGAAAGAAGGAAACATCAATGTGAGAGATAAACATCAATTGGTTGCCTCTCATATGGGCTACAACTGGGGATCAAACCTGCAATCTAGGTACTTGCCTTGACTGGTGAAACACTCAACATTTTGGTGTATGAAACAATGCTCCAACCAACTGACCCACACCATCCAGGGCTGTCCCGTATTTTTTATAGTTCATTTGTTTTAATCAGGATTGAAATTAAGTCCCTGCTTTGCTATTGGTTGATAGTCTTCTAGGTTTCTTCGAACCTGTAACTTCCATTTCTTGTCTCTCCTTTTTCCATCTCAGAGAACTTATTTGTTGAAGAAATTGAATCACTGGTTCTATGAAGTTTCCTACAACTTCTATTTTGCCATCACATCTCTGTGGTGTCCTTTATCACATTCCTCTGACTTTTCTGTTTTACCCCAATTGGGTGTATTGGAATTTAATTCAATTCTGACATCAACTACCCAGAGTTAGTGCAGACACCACAAGTTAAGAGCAAAGGCCTTCACAAGACTGCCCTCACTTCAGATGCCATCTCCAACCTCAGGGGGTCACACCCACTTCTGACCACCTGGCTATAAATCATGAGTTCCCATGACCCCCTGAGGTTCAACATTTCACTACAATGATTCACAGAACTCAACGTACTTACGGTAAGTGCTGCACCAACAATTACAGAGCACACAACTTTTATTACAAAGCATACAACTCAGGAAGAGATACATGGGGCAGGGGCAAGATTGGGAGTTTCCACCCTCCCATCATAAACACACACCCCACCCAGCTCCATGGATTCAGGGTGTGTCACTCTCCTGGTACATAAATATTTCACCAACAAGAAACCTCTTCTGAGCCTTGGAATCCATAGTTTTTTGGGGGGGTTTCATTAAGTAGACATGACTGATAAAATCATTGATCCTATGGTTGAACTCAACCTCCCCCTCTTTATCTCCCAAGAATTTAAGCTAGCTCTAAATTCTCACCCTATAACCACCTGGCTGATCATTCTGGTCTCAGGCTCCATCCTGGAGCTCCCTAGGGGTCTACCATGAGTCACCTTGTTAGCGAAACAAAAACACTCCTCTCACTAAAGAAATTTCAAGAGTTTTTGAAGCTCTGTGACAGGTATTGGGAACAAACACTAAGTATATTTTTTATTATACCACACTCTGTCTTCTGTAAATTCAGGTAAATCTATACTTTAGACTGGATCAGATTTCAGAATGAATTTTTGGCAATACTACATAGGTGGTTTTTCATGCTTCTATCACTAGGCACACATAAATGTCTGGTGGCTTAAATGGGACAGTTTTAGAAACCAGAACAAGTAGTTCTGTCAGCTGAGGTGCCAGAGGTATCTCATCGTATCCTCCACTGATGATGCATATATTCACCATTGACCTCTTACCACCTCAACCTAATTACCATTCCCTACTAACCTCTTGCTGCTGTATTCATGTCTAAATTATGTAACAGAAATAGTTATCTTTTCATTAATGCAAAAGAAATGGCTCATCATGAAAGATAATTTGCAGCTTTTCCACTCAGGTTCAGTTCTTTGATTTCGGGGGGGGGGGGGTTCTGTACCCAGTTAGTCGGAAAAAAAGAAATGGATGCTTGTGTCTTGATAAACACCTCCTAGCCATGTATTGGCAATCTAGAGGGAATTTACACAAACAACCTTTTAGCTTAAGTGGACCCACTGATGAACAGGGCAGAACTGTCCAGGTTTCACTGAATGTGAATCAGCTCCAGTAGCAAGATGGGGGCCTGGTGTCATGAAGGACATCAGAATTCAAGTCCCCCAAGAAACATGGCCAATCACTTGTTTTGAAAGAAGAGAGTCCCAAGCTCATCTTTTGATAGATGCTTAATCAATGGGTCCTTAGACTCCTTTATTTTAGAGATTGGAGAAAATTCATGGATAAAACTAAGGATGCACATGGTAAGAATGCCTAAAAGCCAAACTAAGATGCCATTCAATGAACTGAGACAAAAGTCAAATTCATTTCATTTTCCTCAAATGCAGATGAGCTATCTTACCAGATGAATGATAAATAATAACTTTTTTTCTCTAGACAAGTCATCCAGAACACAAGTATAGTTAGTCACCAGAAGCCAGACAACATATACCGTGGGAAATAGATGGAAGCCAGTGAAGAAGGGTCTTACACAGAGACAGGAAGTGTAAATGCCATCCTTTTTTTTTTTAAATCCTCATCCAAGGATATGTTTATTAATTTTAGAGAGAGGAAGGAAGAGAGAGAGAGAGAGAAACACTGATGTTTGAGAGAAACATCAGTTGGTTGTCTCCTGTATGCACCCCAACTGGGAATCAAATTCTCATCTTTCTGTTGTATAAGAAGATGCTCCAACCAACCGAGCAACCCAGCCAGGGCAATGTAAATGTCATCTTGAGGACAGATCCAACAGCTGTTGAAGGCGAATCTCTGTTATAAGAACAGCATTGTCAGAAAACAAACAAACAGACAAACAAACAAACAGAAAATTCTGCTATTGCATGTCATATCTTTTCAGGGGCTCAGGGGTCCATTTACCCAAATAACCTTCTTACTTACTCAATAACTTCTGTACTATTACATGGTGAATGTACTATTACCCACAGGTATGACTGGAGCACTTGCTGAACAGGCACTAACCTGGTTTGTCATGTAAAGTGGAGAATTCTTCCAGCAAGTACCTCCAAATCTCCTGACTGTCCCACCTCTGCCCCTCTCCCTTCTTTCCTCCCTCCTCTCTCAGTAGAGAGGGTGGTTTGGGGAAGGGGGAGTGATCCCAAGCTGGACTAATCTTCACCCTCTCTGGGTGAAGATGGGGCATTTTGTCCTCTGGGAAGATGGGGCAAACCAATATTTGATCCTCCAGTGTCACTATTCAGCCTGGACTTGGGTGACAGGTATTGTGGCACAGTGAACTGGTGCCATCCAGATCACAGGGCTCAAATGTCTATACTTGACATTTAAGCAGGTCCCTCACATTAGTGCTATGACTGTGCTCTGAATAGGAAGGAATGATCACTTATGAACCATCTCTAGGTGATTGGAGAGGCTGAACATGAATAAAAGGTTGTGATGGCACTGACCATGATGGTACAATTATCAACAGAGAGTACTACAGTCTGCTGTGAGGCTAGTCCTACAAGAATAATCTATACTTTTCCAGTCTCATCTCCTATCCCCAGTGTGTCCCCTAAAATTCTTAGTCAACCCTCTTTCCTACACACACACACACACACACACACACATTCATACACACACATACACAAGCACATGATTCTAAATTACTCAGCTTCCCAGATTCCTTTGCAGTCCAGGATGTCATGTGGCTTATGAGATGCATGTGAAGATCTCCAACCTGGGCTTCTCTTTCCTTCCTGAAAAAATATCAGGAGGAGACAGCTTTCACTGGTCAATCTGTCCCTCTTGTTCCTGCCTCATGGTACAGGAACAATCCCATAACCATGAGGATAAAAACTACACGCTAAGAAAATGGAGCAGCAGACAGAAGAAACCAGTCCCAGGACCACTTTGATCACATTTGGCACCAGCCAATGGGTTGCTTACCTAAAGACTTCCAGTTATAAAAGGAAAATGAATCTTTTGCTGTCACAGTTGAACATATTTCTAATTGTCATTCCCACCATAACGATTTTTCCTAATGTACACATTGGCGTTATGTCTTTTGCTGTCACTGAGAGATGCCCTTGGAACTCTTCTTTGACAGTTGTTATTGTTTTTATTGCACAATATAACTGGTCTCTCTCTATGCAGTCTTTTCTCCTCCAATCCATTCTCCATTCTGCAGTGAGAATAGCCTTTTTAAAATTCAGATTTGATTATACCACCATCCTGCTTGCAAACCTCCAGGGACTCCAGTTGACCATCTTCCTGGAGTCAAGATGATGCTGTGAAGTGGCTGCCCAGTCAGGGATTGTCTTTCCAACCCTCCTTGCATCTTGGTGGGACCCTATGTCTACTTTGAGGCCGGCGTGATTAAGACATACTTGTGCTCTCTCCATCTTCTCTTAAACCTCCACTATCATCAGAAAGGGGGCTCTGGAGATGAAGGAAACACAGTAGAATCACCACCTGAAGTAAAGCTACCCATCCACCAGAAACATTGCATCAGACTAATATGAAAGTCAAAAGTAAACTACAGTGCATTGAGCCACTGACATCTTAGGGGTTATTTATTATAGCAACTAACATTATTCTAATACATATTCCATTGACTGGAATAAAGTTCAAACCCTTAGTTTGGCTCTTCACACTCTGACACTATCTTCTTTTTGCCTGGAAACTTTGTCCCAGACTCTTTGCCTAATTACTGTTATTCCATAGACATCTTGGATATCACTTTCAGAAAAGCCTTCCTAACTAGCCTATAGATAAAGACTCCCTAGTAATACTCCTATGCCTCTCTGCTCTTCCACATTTGTACTACTCATTGCACTTGTCAATATTTGTGCTCCCTGACAGACCATAGCTCCAAGAAAACCAAGGTTTTTATCTGCTTCATGACTATCTCCCTACTGACTAGTACAGCGCCAGAGAGTTTGTAGGCAATCAATGAATATTTGTTAAATGCATAAATGAATAGATTGACATTGTTTAAAAAAACTTTAGTATCCTTATTTAGGGACACTCCTGGGAAATATCATTCATGTTGCAGAAAATTCTAGCGATTTTAAAAATTCTATTATGTTATTCTTATAGGATCATTTTTTCTCTTTGTTTTTGCCACTAGGAAACTCACAGATAGATTACAGTCCACCTTTAAGAATTTGATAAGGCCTAAGTGCATGCCATTGTATATATTCTCTTGATTTAGCTCCATGTATTAATTCAGTCATCCATCTGTCATCATCCTGAGTTTATTATTATTTAGTTGAAACTTCTGAAAAGACTTTTGTGGACTCCTCAAAGATTTTTCTTTACAGAGTGGCATACCAAATTTTTCATTCTTTTAAATTTTTTAAAATTTCATTTGTTGATTTTAGAGAAGAGGAAGGGGGAGAGAGAGAGAGATTGATTTGTTGTTCCACTTGTTTATGCATTCATTGGTTGATTCTTGTATGTGCACTGACTGGGACTTGAAACTGCATGAGCTTGGCATATGAGGACAACACTCTAACCAACTGATCTATCTGGCCAGGGCCAATAATTTTTTCATTCTTAATGAGAGGGCTGGCCTATAATTACTCCATGTTCGTGCTAAGTTGGGAATCATTAAAATTGATCTCTTCTCTTATTTTTGTGAATAAATATTGAATCTTTCTTGATACAACTTAGCACAAAGCTACTTGCAACAGATTTATATCACTTATGATAAAGATTACTATGACAGAAGGCAGATGTTAAAAAAATATTCTTTACCAAAATCATAAAATTTAAAGCTGACAGAGCTAAAAAGAGGCTTAGGGGTCATATAGTTTAATTCCCTCACATAATAAATGAAAAAAGCTAACAGCCAGATAGGTAAAATGACCCTCCAAGGCCACACATACAGTTACTACTGGAGCTGGGGCCCCAACTCTGGTGAGCTCAAATCTAAATCAGTGATCTTTTTACAGCAGTCCCCAACCCTTTTGTTACATTAAACCTGGTGTAGTAGGATGAATAATGGCCCCCCGAGATATCCACATCCTAATCTCTGGAACCTATAAATGTACCTTATATAGCAAAAGGGACTTTGCAGATGTGATTAAGAACCTCAAGGTGGGGAGATTATCCTCAATGATCCAAGTGGGCACTAAGTACAATCACAGTGTTCTTATAAGAGGAAAGCAGAGGGAGATTTGATTGCAGGGCGGGAGAAGGCAACGTGATGGCAGACACAGAGACCGCAGTAATGTGGCCACAAGCCAGGCATATAGTCTAAAAACCTGGAAGGGACAGGAATGAATTCTGTCCTGGATCTTATAGGGAAAGCACAGCCCTTATGATACCTTAATTTTAACTTTGTGACAGTGATCTGGGACTTTTGTCCTACAATCTGAGAGAATAAACTTGTGTTGTTATATGCCACTAAGTTGTGATGATATGTTACCACATAGGACAGCAATACACAATGGCTGGCCAGCTATGGCTGTGGACCAAATCCTGATTTTGTAAATAAAGTTATATTGGAACAGAACTTTGCCTATTCCTTTATGAAATATCTATGGCTGCACTACACTAGCAATGTTGAGTAGAGTGACATAGATACCACGTGGCCTGCAAAGCCAAAGCTATTTAGAATCTGGTTCTTTACAGAAAATGTTTGCTGACTCTGTCTTAAGGTATGAATTAATTCCACCTTTTCTCATATTTTCACTGTTCTTTTGGACAGAAATAACACATGTCCATTATACAAAATTAAAACATTATAAAACCACATTATTTAGAAAGTAAATGTCTCTGACAACTATCACCGAAAGTTTGGGACATGTTCCCCATTTGTTCTTTTTTCTACACATGCAATAAACTTTACTGTTAGTGTTGTGTTATCAGTGTTTGTTAAGTCTTTAGATATTCATAAATTGCAAAGGACTAAATACTTCAGGAAGATAATACAATTGTAATTCATTTCAATATGTGAGCCCAGGACAAAAAGAATGGCATGAAGCTGACAGGTTCCCAAGGTCTGTGCTGGAGAATCTACTGTGGAGTCCAATTGGGAGCTAGTGTGGGGAATGATTGTGGCCTGAGCCTTAGCATCCACTGGGCTCAGGCCAGATCTCATCTATTCTTGCATGGCTACCCCTTAGCCTCTCTGTGCATCACTTTTCTTACTTGTAAAATAAAACACATAGAGAAAGGCCATTAAGTAACAACTATAAGAAATAACAATATGCAGTACTCCATGTGGTGTCTGGCACACAGACTAAATAAAAATGGTTGCCATGTTTTAATAAAGATTGCAACATTTTAGTTTAAAATATCTAAGGAAAATGATCTTTTAAAAATAACTGCACAAAAATTTTTAAGTTTGGTCTGTTCTAGTTATAAAATGGTTATTGTAGATAGATAATTTGAATATGAGTGAAATTATTAAAAACTTAAAACTACCTGTTAATCTCATCACCTTAAAATTACTATGTTTACTATTTTGTCATATTTCCTTCCAGTCTTTTTCCTGTGCCCACATTTCTGTGTTCATTTATAACAAAAGTTGAATCCCGTTACAGGTAAGTTTGTGCCTTGCCATTTCATGAAAACAATTTTTCCAATGCATTAAATATTTTGGGAAAAGTTTTAAAATCCACTCGTGTGTTTGACATGGATCTTTTCTAAGTATTTTAATTCTGCAAATATGTTGTAGGAATCTATTACATACCAGACACTCTAGCTGATGTTGAAAGGGTGAAAGAGGAGTTAGATGTTTCCCTGCCCCCAAGGAGCTTATAATTTTCTTTTTTTCCTGCAAACACGTTAAATTGTGGTAAAATACACATAACATAAAATTTACGATCTTAATCATTTTAAGTCTGCAGTTCAGTGACATTAAGTACGTTCCTATTGTTTTGCTATTATTATCACCATCCATCCACAGAACTCAACATTTATAAAACCGAGATTCTGTCCTCATTAAGCAGTAACTCCCCATTCCTCCCTTTTGCTGTTGGCAGCCACCATTCTACTTCCTGTCTCTGTGAATTTGACTACTCTGAGTACCTCATATAAGTAGAATCTTAGTATTTTTCCTTTTGTGTCCATATTATTTCACTTAACATAACATCTTTGAGGTTCCTCCATATTGTAGTATTCAATGTTGTACCATTTTTTCTTCTTAAGGCTGAATAATGTTCCATTTTATGTATATACCCCATTCTGTTGATCCATTTATACATCAATAGACACTGGAGTTGCACCTCTTTTGATGTCTTGGCTCTTGTGAATAGTGCTGTGAACACAGATGTGTAAATGTCTGTTCAAGTCCCTGTTTTCGATTCTTTGAGGTATATGCCTAGAAGTGGAATTATTGGATCATACAATAGTCCTATTTTTAAGTTTTTGAGGAATTGTCATGTTTTCAATAATGGCTGTATCATTTTACATTCCTGCCAACAGTGCACAAGGGCTCCAATTTCTCCACATCCTCACCAATGCTTGTTATTTTATGTTGGTTTTTTTTTTTTTTTTTGTCTGTTTTAAAAGTAGTCATTCTACTGGGTATGAGGTGGTAATCTGTTATGCTTTTGATATGGATTTCCCTGGTGATTAGTCAGCTTGAGCACTTTTCATGTGCTGTTGGCCACTTGTATGCCTTCTTTGGAGAAATGTCTTTTTGAGTCTTTTGCCCATTTTAAAAAATTAATTAATTTACTTTTTATAACAATAAAAATAACAATTCCCCCTCTCAAACTTAAGACCCTTTATAATCTTATAAAAAACAATAGGCAAAGGTCTCGTGCTCCTCTAGCTGCTTCAAGCTTGACATGATCATCATCCTACCTACCTTTTGGTCCAGAAATCCCTAATAAGAGTTGGGGTGTGAAGGGGAGGGAGGTCTTCCCACATGGGAAAGTATCATGCAGACTCCAGGCCAGTTGGCTGTCCCTAGACAATGAAGTGCTTGGTTTAACAGGCTGGCATCCTCGTATTCCAGCCACTTAATTCGTCCAAACCATCAAGTCTCAGGAGGCAGCAATGCAGACAGAAAATCACTCAGGTAATGAGATCATAGGCTTATGCCCTATGAAAACAGAACACACATGTTAATTTACACAACATAACCCAAAAATCAGTCTCTAAATATGTAAGACTGTCTTATTGGAAAAACATCAAGTTTCAAGGCATTTGATGTTCTTCTGGCCTGTAAATTAAGCATATTTGATGATGTCACAGACCTAGTTTAACTTTCAAATGAAAACAAACTTTAGAACAACAGTCAATGGGGGGAGGGGGAGGGAGAGAAGGGGGATAAGTGAGGGAAGGGTTTAGTCAAGGAACGTGTATGAAGGACTCATGGACATGGACAATAGGGAGGGATATGATTGTGGGAGAAGGGGTGGGCTGGGTGGGGGGGCAATGGGGGAAAAATGGGACAACTGTAATTGAAAAATCAAAAAATAAAATTTAAAAGACAAAAAAAGAAAACAAACTTTAAATGAAAATAAACTATAAAGAGAGTTAGCTGCACTACATTATAGTCTACCACTGAACATTGTGATTTTCCTTGAATCGCAATTTTTCTCCTTAAGATTATCCTCTTTGTCATTAAAGGGATCACATTAAGTCCAGTTTTCATTTATCCCATTTGTTTGCATAAACACAACAAGAGTAGCAAATGATCACATATGAATTTTATGTCTGCTTTGCTGGAACTTACACAAGGAACCTTTAGGATGACTTTCAGTCTGCCCTTCAGGCACAGAAGCTGGGCCACATACCTGCCATTCAGCCTTGCCTGTAAACACCTGTCTTTTCCAAGTCATGCGGGTTTTCCATTGTGCCTTAAGGTCCCTTCTAGCCATTTTTTAGGAAAGCAACCTTTGTGCCTTCCCTGGAAAGATTGCCATGGACCACACATCCAACCAAGGTACTAGGCCTTTTTTCTTGTGGACTTTTATTACCTTCAAAAGTCAATCCCAGTTCCTCAGGACTTTTTGGTAACAACCAGGGACCAAGCATGTCTCCTTTAGGCATGACATTCCAGTCAAAGTCATGGTCAACAAAACTGTTATTATCAATTGGTCTTATCAGTTTTATGCAAAAAACCTTATGTCATTACTTACTTCTTCAGAATGCCAAATTCAAGAGGGATCAAATAGGGAGAAATATATACAGTGTGAAGAAAAATCCTTGTCCTTCTAATATTCACTAAAATTGCATCCCCATACTTTACATTTTGTTTTGTTCACTTTCCTACATGTAAGGGTTTTTTGGGGGGGGGTAGGAGGTTTGCTGGATCATTTATTACTTTATTTTGCTTTCATTTTATTCCCCCATTAAAAATTTTTGTTTGTTTTTCTATTACAGTTGTCCCAATTTTTTCCCTATTGCTTCCCCACACTCTGCCCACTCCTTCTCCCATAGTGAGTCTCCACCCAGTTGTCCATGTCCATAGGTCATTTATACATGTTCTTCAACTAGGCCCTTCCCCTTCTTACCCCCTTCTCTCCCTCCCCCCTGCACCTTTGTCACTGTTAGTCTACTCCTTGTTTACATACCTCTGGTTCAATTTTGCTCGTTTGTTTGTGTTGTTCATTAGCCTCCTGTATTAGGTGATATCAAATGGTATTTTTCTTTCATTGCCTGTCTTATTTCACTAAGCATAATTCTCTCTAGTTCCATCCATGTTGTTGCAAATGGTAGAAGTTCCTTCTTTCTTTCTGCGACATAGTACTCCATTGTGTAAATGTACCACAGTTTTTTGATCCATTCATCTACAGATGGGCACTTAGGTTGCTTCCAAAACTTGGCTATTGTAAATAGTGCTGCTATGAACATAGAGGTGCATGGGTTCTTTTGAATTGGTGTATCAGGATTCTTAGAATATAAATCTAGCAATAGAATTGCTGGTTCGAAAGGCAGTTCCATTTTTAGTTTTTTGAGGAAATTCCATAGTGTTTTTCATAGTAGCTGTACCAGTCTGCATTCCCACCAGCAGTGCACTAGGGTTCCCTTTTCTCTGCATCCTCACTAGCACATGTTGTTTGTTGATTTGTTGATGATGGCCATTCTGACTGGTGTGAGGTGGTATCTCATTGTGGTTTTTATTTGCATCTCTCTGATGGCTAGTGATGTTGAGCATTCTTTCATATGCCTATGGACTCTCTATATGTCCTCTTTGGAGAAGTGTTTGTTCAGGTCCTTTGCCCATGTTTTAATTGGGTTGTCTGTCTTCTTGGTGTTGAGTCATATAAGTTCTTTATATATTTTGGAGAACAATCCCTTGTCTGAGGTATCATTCGCAAATATATTTTCCCATATCGTTGGTTCCCTTTTCATCTTGCTGATGTTGTCTTTCGCTGAGCATAAACTCTTTAGTTTGATGTAGTCCCATTTGTCTATTCTTTCCTTTATTTCCCTTGCCTTAGGAGATATATCAGTGAAAATATTGCTACATGGGATATCTGAAATTTTCCTGCCTATATTTTCCTCTAGAACTTTTATGGTGTCACGGTTTATATTTAAGTCTTTGATCCATCTTGACTTTTTTTCTGGTGTATGGTGTAAGTTGGTGGCCTAGTTTTATTTTTTTGCATGTCCCTGTCCAGTTTTCCCAACACCATTTGTTGAAGAGGTTATTTTCACTTCGTTTTATGTTCCTTCTCCTTTTGTCAAATATTAGTTGACCATATGGACCGGGGCTAATTTCCGGGCTTTCTATTCTGTTCCATTGATCTATATGTCTGTTCTTATGCCAGTACAAGACTGTTTTGATTACCATGGCCTTGTAGTATAGTTTGGTATCAGGGGTTGTGATTCCTCCTACTGTGTTCTTCTTCCTCAAGATTGCTGTGGCTATTTGGGGTCTTTTTTGGTTCCATATAAATTTTTGAAGTAATTGTTCTTGGTCTGTGAAATTTGTCGTTGATATTTTAATAGAGATTGTATTGAATCTATAAATTGCTTTGGGTAATATGGACATTTTAATCATATTGATTCTTCCCATCCATGAACATTGGGGTAAATGATAGAGGCAGCCCCTCAATGGAAGCCATTAGTCACCAGAGCCTCTGGAGACTTTGGAGTTCGAAGTGGGATCAGGACTCTTCCTGGTGAGCTTCTGACCTAGACTATGTTCTGTCTCCTGGAATTCCTCACCCATGGCTTCAGTCCCCAGGTTGCAATTGTTTGTTTCCTTTTGCAGCTGGAGAAACTGAGGTTCTAAGAAGATAAATTCCATTTATTTGTATCTTCCTTAATTTCTTACTTCAGTGTTATGTAGTTTTCTTAGTACAGGTCTTTATCTCCTTGGTTAAGTTTATTTGTAGGTACTTTATTTTTCTTGTTGCTATAGTAAATAAGATTTTTTCTAGTTTCTATCTATGATTTTTTATTGTTGGTGTACAGAAATGTCTTCGATTTTTAAATATTGATTTTGTACCTTGCTATTTTGCCAAATTCACTTATTAAGTAAAGCAGTTTTTTCATGGAGTCTGTAGTGTTTTCTATGTATACTATCATGTCGTCTACAAATGATGAGAATTTTACTTCCTCTTGTCCAGTTTGGATGCCTTTTAATTCTCCTTCTTGACTGATTGCTGTGGCTAGAACTTCCAATAAGTTGAATAGGAGTGGAGAGAGTGGACATCCTTGTCTTTTTCCTGATCTCAGGGAGAATGCTTTTAGTTTTTGCCCATTGAGTATGGTGTTGGCTTCAGGTTTCTCACATATGGCCTTTATTATGTTGAAGTATGCTCCTTCTATTCCCATTTTTCTGCATATTTTCATCATAAATGGGTGTTGTACTTTATCAAATGTTTTTTCTGCATCTATTGTTATGATCATGTGGTTTTTGTCCTGCATTTTGTTTATGTGATGTGTTACATTTATCAATTTGTGAATATTAAACCATCCTTGCATCCCTGGGATTAATCCCACTTGATCATAGTGTATGATCTTTCTAATGTGTTGCTGGATTTGGTTTGCCAATATTTTATTGAGGATTTTAGCATCTATGTTCATCAGTCATATTGGACTGTAGTTTCCTTTGTGTGTGTGTGTGTGTCTTGACCTGGTTTTAGAATTAGAGTAATACTGGTTTCATAGAAAGAGTTTGGAAGTCTTCCTTCTTCTTGGATTTTTTTGGAATAGTTTGAGGGATAGGAGCTAGTTCTTTCCTAAATGTTTTGTAAAATTCACCTTAAAGCCATCTGGTCCAGGGCTTTTGTGTGCCAAGAGTTTTTTGATTACTGCTTCAATTTCACTAGTTGTTATTCGTCATTTTAGACTTTCCTGGTTTTATTGATCTTTTGAATTGATTGTTTAGTCTCTATGTCATTTAATGCTGCTATGATCTTGATAATTTCCTTCCTTCTACTCACTCTGGGCTTTGTTTTTGTTGTTCTAGTTCTTGTAGCTTTATGGTTAGGTTTTTTATTTGAGATTCTTCTAGTCTTTTCAGATATGCCTGTATTGCTATGAACTTCCCTATTAGGACTGCTTTTGCTGTGTCCCATAGGTTTTGGGTTGTTGTGTGTTCATTATCATTAGTTACCAGGAACTTCTTGATTTCTTCCTTGATGTCATTGTTAACCCATTCATTGTTTAATAACATGTTATTCATTCTCCATGAGTTTGAATGTTTTTGAGTTTTTTCCTTGAGTTTGATTTACAGTTTCAAGGCATTGTGATCTGAGCAGATGCTTGATAAAATTTCAATTTTCTTGAATTTGTTGAGGCTTGTCCTGTGTCCTACCATGCGGTCTATCTTTGAGAATGTTCCATGTGCACTTGAAAAGAATGTATATTTTGCCGCTTTGGAGTGAAATGTTCTATATATAAAAACTAAGTCCATTTGATCTAGAGTGTTGTTCAATGCCTCAATATCCTTGGTGATTCTTTGTTTTAAAGATCTGTCTGTTGTTGACGATAGGGTGTTAAAGTCCTCTATTATGAGTGTGTTATTGTCTATATCCTCCCTGAAGTCTTTCAAAATTTTCCTTACATATTTGGGTGCTCCTATGTTGGATATATATATGTTTACAAGGGTTATATCTTCTTGATGGATTTTTCCCTTAAGTATTATGAAATGTCCTTCTTTGACTCTTTTTATGGCCTTTGCTGTGAAATCTGTTCTGATATAACTATTGCTACCCCAGATTTTTTTTCATTTCCATTTTCTTGAAATATTTTTTTCCATCCCTTCACTTTCAGTCTGTGTAGATCTTTTGTTCTAAGGTGGGTATCTTGTGAACAATGTATATGTGGGTCATGCTTTCTAATCCATTCAGCTACCCTATGTCTTTTGATTAGTGCATTTAATCCATTTACATTTAAGGATATTATTGATGGGTACTTATTCATTGTCATTTTCCCCCTTTGTACTTGTGTTCCTCTCTGTCTCTCTGTTTTTTCATCTTCTTAAAGCATACCCTTTAGCTTCTCTTGCAATACTGGTTTGGTGGAGATGTATTCTTTTAGCCTTCTTTTGTCTTGGAAACTCCTTATTTCACCTTCCATTTTGAATGAGAGTCTTGCTGGGTAAAGTAATCTTGGTTGTAGGCCTTTTTCATTGCTTGGAATATTTTTTGCCATTCTCTTCTGGTTTTTAGTGTTTCTGCTGAGAAATCTGATGATAGCCTTATTGGAGTTCCCTTGTATGTTATTAGCTGTTTCTCTCTTGCTGCTTTTAGGATTCTCTCTTTGTCTTTCAATGTTGGCATTTTAATTATGATGTGTCTTGAAGTGGGCCTGTTGGGGTCTAACTTAATTGGGACTGTCTGTGCTTCCTGGACTTGCGTGACTTTTTCTCTCAATAAGTTAGGGAAATTTTCTGTCATTAGTCTTTCAAACAGGTTTTCTATTCCTTGCTCCTCTTCTTCTCCTTCTGGCATTCTTATGATACAGATATTATTACATTTCATGTTGTCCTGCAGCTGTCTTAAAATCTCTTCATTCTTTTTCATTCTTTTTTCATTTTGTTGCACTGTCTGGGAATTTTTTTCTACGTTGTCCTGCAGCTCGCTGATCTGATCTGTTTCCTCTAGCCTGTTTTTAATTCCTTTTATTGTGTTCTTCAGTTCAGAAATGGTATTCTTTATATTCTCCTGCTCTTATTGATAGCTTCTATATCCTTTTTCATGCTGGTGTAATTCTCAGTAAGTTTCTTGTAGTTTCCCTGGAGTTCTTTGTAGTTTTCTTTGAGCTCGCTGAGCTCATTGAGCTTCTCTATAATCCATGTTTTGAATTCTATGTCTGATAGTTTGCTTCTCTCTATTTCATTTAGCACTCATTCTGGACATTCATCCTTTCCTTTTGTTGGGGGGTTGTTTCCCCATCTCCCTACTTTTGTGACTCTTCTTGTTTGTTGCTACTTCTTAGATTGATCTGCACTTCTTGATTCTGCCCCTGGTGGCATCAGATCGTGTATCATTCTGGGCCTATGCAGCCTGTTGGAGACTTCCAGGGCTCTACTGCCTTTGTCTGTCACCTTTAGTTGTTAATCTATTCAAAATGTGATTATCCATCAGTCTTAAGCATCAAGGGTGGGGCAGATTAATTCCTAAGGGTGAGGCTTTTGCTTCCCCTCAGGCTGGCGCCACTTGGAGGTGAATGGTCTGCCTGAAGTATGGGTAATGAATCAGCACTGGGACCTGGTCTGCTGCTCCCTCACCTCTCTCCTCAAGGCCACCATCCCAAATTCTCCCCAAGAGTCTCTAGTCCTCTCTGCCCTCCTTCTACTTTTTTGTCCCTTTTAAAATCAGTTTTATTTATTTTTTTATTTTTAAGTTGTATTCTGCAAACATTTTTAGGTTTTATTCCCTGTGAACAATATTTGGCACATAGTGAACTGTCAAAATGTGTTTGTTAAGTTGAAGGAGAAAGAAATTTGTGTAATAAAATTAAAATTTTAGATTTGAGTTCAGCAAACATTTATTGAGTTATGTGCTGGATATGAAAGTAGATTTGAGGGTATATGGGTGTATGAGACATAATCCCTGTTTGGGAAGTAGCAAGCTAAATATGCTGGTAATTGGCAAAATTACAGCATGAATTTAACTTTGGGAAGATTTATTGCTATGCTTAGTATGGGAGTAAGCCCAAAAGCATCAAGGGAAAGAGCTTATAATTTTCTTTAAAAAAAAGAAAAGAAAAAGGCAAGCACATTTGTAATCCATAATACAAGATAGACTTAGGTAAGCATGATTTTAAAAAAATAATAATACATACGAAGTAATATTAATATAAACTGTAATTGAAAAATTTTAATGAATAAATAAAAATAAAAAACAATAATACAGTGGGCTCAGGAATAAGTACAAAGTGGAGTTTTTCGTTTTTGAAATATCTGTTACTTATTTTCTCAATCAGAATTTTTTAAGTCATCATTGTTTGGAGGGGTAACAGAGCTAGCAAGACATTTTTTGCCAAGAAAGACGAATGTCTTGTGATCCCCACACTCTTACCACCACCCCTTGAGCACCTCTTTGGGAGGTATTTTGGAAAATGCAGCAAGTCCTTTTAAAGAAAAAAAGTAGGAGATTGTCCTTTCTATCTTACCTTAGATAATAAAAGCTAGATTGGCATCCGAAATTGGAAACAAGTTCTAGGAAACCTCTCTGAAGTTTCCACAAGGTGATCCAATTAAGATATGACTGGCAGCCATGAAAAGCTTTGGTAATGCCAGACCACAGAGAAATTTTAGATGTAGAAACACAAGAAATATCTTGCTAAATAACCAAATATTTTTTTAAAGAAGCCATATAGTAGAGACTTAAACTTCCAAGACAACGTTGACTATTTTTCTTGCCCTCCAGCCAAAGATAACCTAAGACAAGGGAAAACACTGGCTATCCCACGAAAGCCAGACAAGTAAACAGAAAGTTGCAATGTGTCTTTCTTAGCCTCAGAAAAGGCCAGGCCTAAAAATCCATCTTCAGCACATTAGAATGGAATTGCTTAGGTCAACTAACAAGCCCCCATCCCAGGGGTGCTGACACTGAATGACTCTGGAATACTTTGTTCTGTGTGTCCCCATCTTCTGTCATAAAGTACTGCATAAACTAGGCCCCAGATATTCTGGGCATCTCTGAAAGCTGCCAGCCCCCTCTGACTCCAAAGAAGAACCAACCCTTACTCACATAACATCTGGCCACATATATGGTGAAACCATTCTGGAGGGGTTCTTTAAGTCAACTATTCTAGATGACAAGTAATAGTACTAATGAAGGCCAGGAGAACTAGGCACCAAACTCCCTTGACAAGTCTCCTTTTAAGCAAGGACATTAACCTTAAATCAGAGTTCTTTAAATGTCAGACTTCTCCTTAGAATGGCTATCATCAATAAAACAATAAACAAGTGTTAGCAAGAATGTGGAGAAAAGGGAACCATCATGTACTGTTGGTGAGAATGTAGATTGCTGCAGCCACTATGAAAAACAGTATGGAGGTTTCTCAAAATTTTTTTAAATGGAACTGCTTTATGATCCAGAAATTCCATTTCTGGGTATATATCTGAAGAAGCCTAGAATAGTAATTTGAACGGATATATACATCCCTATGTTTATTGCAGCATTATTTACAATAGCCAAGAAATAGAAGCAACCTAAGTGCCCATAAATAAAGAAATGGATAAAAAAAAAGCAGTGGTACATATATATAAAGGAATATTAGTAGGTCATAAAAAAGGATGAAATCTTACCATTTACAACAACATTGATGGACCTAGAGTGTATTACACTAAGTGAAAGAAATCAGTCAGAGAAAGACAAATACCATATGATTTACTTATATGTGGAATCTAAAGAACAATATAAATGAACAAATGAAACAAAAACAGACTCATAGATACAGAGAACAGACCAATGGTTGCCAGAGGGGAGGAGGTTGGGGGACTGGGTGAAAAAGGTAAAGAGATTGAGATGTACAGACTGGTAGTTGTAAAATAGTCATGGGCATGTAAAGTACAGCATAAGGAATATACTCAGTAATATTATAATAACTATGTATGGTGCCAGTGGGTTCTGGAAATACCAGGAGGAATATTTTTTGAAATATATGATTGTCTAACCACTATGTTGCACACCTGAAACTATTCAAAATAACATTAAAGGTAAAATGTAATTGAGAAAAAAGTATATACATACCCTTAAGAAAATTAGACTTCTCGTGACTCCCTCCTATTCTTGAATGCTTACGCTGAAGACCAAGATAAGCAGAATTATGTGGGAACCTGGGGAAATTTTACCAAAACAGGCTACTCAGATTGATGTACAATAGTATATTCCCATTCTTCTTGAAATACATCATTTTGTATATTATTTCATTTGGATTCTTATACTTGTTCCATCAGTTAGAACATTTTGAGATCATGAAGCATTTGTTGAAGGCCTCCTGAGAAGAATGAAATTCCCCCTGAATGAGATTGAGGTATCAGTAAATCAAACAATGCTATGAAGAGCCTACTATGAGCACACCCTTATTCTATTCACCATATTTATAGGAAAGTGAAGGAAATAATCTCTACCCTCAACTTTATGTTTATGGAAAAACAGAACAAACCCAAATGATACTGTAGCATTGTTAATTACTGACCCAACATCCATCAAGATTGCCCTTTCCAGACTCCTAACACACTGATCATGGCCAGGTATAAACTCTCCGATATATGCCTGTGGCTCCAAGAAGAATGGCCCAAGTATCAGCCTCAGGAAAGGGACATTTCACTTAACATAGTTGGCCAATGAGATGGCCAAATAAAATCTGTTGAGTGGCTTCTGAAAAAGATTCCCTTGTTTAAAAAAAAAAAAAAAGACACACAAGAAGAAATCTTCTAAGATATTTTCCTTTCTTCATGTGATACCTGGACCAGTAGCAGCCTTCTTGCAATCATGAGATACAACCATGAATATGAAAACCCAGTACTCTAGTACAAAACCAATGTGCTCAAATGGTAGAAAGAGTAAAAGGACCCAAGACCTTGAGGAAATCATAAACCTACTGATGAAACCCACTCTAGAGCGATCCTACCTCCAGACCTCTCATAACATGAGATAGAATTTTTTCTTAAAGAATAGCTATTTTGCCCTGGCTGGTGTGGCTCAGTGGACTGAGTGTTGGCCTGTGAACCAAAGGGTCACTGGTTCAATTCCCGGTCAGAGCACATGCCTGGGTTGCAGGCCAGGTCCCTAGTCAGGGGCATGCGAGAGGTAACCACACATTGATGTTTCTCTCCTTCTCTTTCTTCCACCCTTCCCCTCTCTTTAAAAATAAATAAATAAAATCTTAAGAAAAAGAATAGCCATTTCAAGTTCAATTTTTTACTACATACAGATGAAAGCCTCTTGGGTAATACAAATACATAAACAAAAATGCTTCTTTAAAGTACTGGCAGGGTGTACTGTCAGCTGATGTAATAGAATAAGAATTCTGGAAATAATTATTTTGGCCATAAAGGAAAGCAGAGATGGGCAACTCAATTCTCAACACTCAAAGTGTCTTCTGGGACATTAAGAAAAATTCTTTTCTGTTTTAAGCTCCAGGTCCAGATCAATTAGGTCAAACATCTTATCTAGAAAAGTTATCTTTGGAGAAAATTTTAGAACAAATAAACTCAGAAACATTTCAACTTACACCAGTTGAAATGTTTAGGAAGTAGGTGAAGTAAGATGACTACTTCTTAAGGTTCTTCTGATAAAATGGAACCCAGTAAATGAATTTTAACTAATATATTCTGTTTTAATTATTTTCCTTTTTCAAAGCATAATTTTTATGCATTCAGTAAGTGTCCAAATCTTAGGTGTACAATTCAATGTTTTGAAAAATGCTTATCAAGATATAGAACATTGCCCTAGCTGGTAAGGCTCAGTCGGTTTGGCATCATCTTGCAAACTGAAAGGTCTTGGGTTCATTTTCTGGTTGGGGCATATGCCTGGGTTGTGGGTTCAGTCCCAGTGGGAGCACTTGTGAAAGGCAACTGATTGATGTTTCTCTGTCACATCAATGTTTCTTTCCATCTCTTTCTTCCTCCCTTTCCCCTCTCTAAAGTCAATAAGCATGTTCTTGGGTGAGGATACACAAAAGGCAGAGAACCTTTCTATCACCACCAGAATTTTCTTCATGTTCCTTCCCAGCCAATCTCCCCTACCCATGAAGCAAGCACTATTATAGTAGATTAAATGTGCATATTCTAGATTTTCACATAAATAAAAGCATGCAGTGTATCCTTTTCTGTGGAAGATATTGCACTCAGAACACTATTTTTGAAACTTATTCGTGCTGCTGTGTGAGGCATAGTTTGTACTTCCGGAGTATTCCATTGTGTGGCTCCATCACCATTTGTTTACCCATCCTCCTATTGATGGTTACCTATGTATTCTCTAGTTGTGGCTGTTATGAATAACACTGCTATGAACTTTCTTGTACAAGGCATTTTTTGTAAATACATATTTTTATTTCTCTTGAGCAAGTATCTGACTGGAATTGCTGGGTCATATATAAGAAATTGACAAGATCATTATACCATTGTACATTCCCACCATCAACCTATGAGAGTTCCCAATGTTCCGCTTTCTCTCCAATTGTCAGTGCTGTTGATCCTTTTCATTTCAACCAATGCAGTGAATATGTAATCATTTTTTAATTATGGTTTTATTCAGCATTTCTTTATTGATTAGTGATATTGCACACACATCTGTGTGATTTTGACCATTTGTATATCTTCTTTTGTTAAAGTGCCTGTTATGGCTTTTCTTCATTTTTTTAAATGGGTTGTTTTTATTATTGAGTTATAGGAGTTCTTTACATACTCTTTTTTTTTAAATATTTTTTAAAATTTATGTTTAGATAAGGGGGAAGGGAGGGAGGGAGGGAGGGACAAAACAGTCAATATGAGAGAGAAACAATGATTGGCTGCCTCTTCCACATCCCCAACCAGGGATCTGGCCTGAAACCCAGGCATGTGCCCTAATCTGAATCAAATGGGCATCCTTTTGGTTTGGTGGATAATGCCCAACCCACTGAGCTACACCAGTCAGGGCACTTTACATAATCTTGATACAAGTCCTTTGTCAGATATATGTGTTGTAAATATTTTTCTCCTAGTCAGTAACTTGTCCATCTTCCTTGATAGTGTTTTTCTACAAGCAAAAGTTTTTAATTTTGATGAAGTCTAACTTACATTCTTTTATGATTTGTGCTTTCTGGGTCCTTTCTAATAAATTTTTGCCTAGCCTCTAGGTTTTCTTCTAGTAGCTTTATTGTTTTAAATATTACATTTAGATACTATATCATCTCAAATTGATTTTTTGTGTATAAAGTAAGGCTTCAGTTCTATATACATGTATAAAATACAGTATATATGCATGTATGTGTGTGTGTGTATATATATGAATATCTCATTGTTCCAGTACCATTTATTGAAGAGATTTTCTTTTCCCCATTAAATTGCTTTGACAGTCTTACCAAAACTTACATTGTCACATATTTATGGGTTTATCTCTGAATGTTTTATTCTGTCCCATTGATCTACAGGTCTAGCCATTAATCAATACCATGCTAACTTGATTAGTAGTCTTGAAGTCAAGTAGCATGAGTCCACCAACTTTGTTCTTCTCTTTCAAGATTATTTAGGCTAATGTTGGTCATTTGCTTCTCCAAATAAATTTTAAAATATTATTAATTTCTGGATAAAGCCTGTAAACAATATATTAAATATGATGGAACAGGATTTTCTATGAAAAAGGTGAAAGAAACTTTGAGGTGGCAAGCATGTAGGCAGGGGTGGAGAGAGCAAATATCATCTGTGAGGACAATTAAGAGTTTTTCCTGCTTAAAACAAGGATCATGAGTTGAAATGGAGACTGCTATGGAATAAATTGTGTCCTCCCCCTCAACACTTATATATTAAAACCCATAACCCGCAATGGTATTTGGAGATAGGGCTTTGGAAAATAATTCGCTTTAGATGAGGTTCTGAAGGTAAAACATTCACAATGGGATTAGTGCCTTTATAAGAAAAAAGTTTGCTTCCTCTCTCTGCCATGTGAGGACACAGTGAGAAGACTCTGTCTGCAAGCCTGGAAGACAATCCTAACCAGGGAACCAAATCAGCCAGCACCTTGATCTTAGACTTCCAGCCTTCAGAACCATGAAAAATGCATTCCTGTTGTTTAAGGCACAGTCTATAATATTTTGTTATTGCAGCTCAAACAGACCAGCGCAGAGATCTTAGGCTTAAGGGCCTTGAAGTTGACAATTTATTTTGATTCAAGGAGCCAATAAAACTTACAAATGGCAGATTGATTGCATGCATTTATTGTCGTTTATTTCCCAAATCCTGCTTAAATGACAGTAAAGGAAAATGTTCAACTCAAAAATGCTAAGAAAAAGGGAGACAAGATATGTCAGTCAACTTTTTCAAGGTGAAAAGCAGATGAGGGTGGGTGGGGGATAACTTACCTAAACAGAGCAGAGGAAGTTGAAACCCAGATGACACCAGGGAGAAATAAGCCATTTGTCATACTGAGCCCAGAAAGGATCAGGAACTAGAGCCAATGGATACCATAGACATGTGGAGCAAAACCAGGAGCAGTGTGGTCACAGATTCCATTCCTGCAATCGTGGAAGAGCGGCACTGTCACACAGGAATATAATGCAAGCCATGGATCTGATTTCACATTTTCCAAGAGCCACATTAAGAGAAGCAAAGTTCATTTTTATAATATATTTTAATTAACCCAATATAGTACCATTTTAACATGTAATCAATGTTTCTTAAAACTTATAATAAGATTTCTTACTTCCTTTTCATAATGTCTTCAAAATCCAGTGTGTATTTTTACGCTCGCGGCCCATCCCAGTTCTGAGCAGCCACATTGCCAGCGTTCGGGTGCGCGCACGTGGTGAGCAGTGATGGGTGGCCAGCACGGGTGCACACTAGCAGAACCGCAGAGGTCCGGAACTCAAAGACACGGGCGCAGGAAGGCGTCTGGGGTCTGGAGCTAAACCCAAAAGAGGAATTCTGAATAAAAGCCTGCATTCCAGCTTCCCGTCACCCAAAATCCAGAATACAAACGATTGACCTCCTCCATCTGGCCCTGAATTCACAGGATTGAGCCCTTTTTAAGACTTCGGAAGAAACAAAAGGAATTTAGAAGACAAAATAAAAACTTCAGAAAACTAGTAGAATATATTCCTTCCCTAAAATAATACCAGGATACTCTAAGAATAAATAAGAAAGACATTCTGAAAATTAGAAAATATGATAGCTAAGTGAAAATGTCAATAGAGGGTTGGATGATAAAGACAAAGTGATCCCTCAGATAAGGATAAAGCTAAAGAGAAAAAAAATGGAAGAGAAAAGATATAGAATTTGAGAATCAGTCCAGAAGATTCACTACAAATGAGGTTAAGAACAAAAGAAAGACTTTGACAGTAAATTCTATGAGAAAAGTGTCCCATAAGAGGTCGTACTTTTCATTATAAGCCATATGAGCCATTTGACTTTCAAGAGTATGAGCATATATTACTTTGATAAAAATTTTAAATCACTTAAAAAATAAACTGTTAAAAAAAGTGAAAAGCAATCAGGTTTTGCTTCAGTGTCTGAGGATGGGATGATGGCATGATGAACTGTTTTTGATGAATACATGTCTGTTGCTAGTACCTGGTATATATTAAAAAATTAGAAGCAACAAAGCCATCAGAGAAATGGCCTCTCTCTTCCCCACCTCACACCTGATTTTATGGTGCTGTTTTAATGCAATAACAACAAAAATCTCTGGGCTTCAAATTGCAGAAAATCTTGTTTAGTTTAAAGACACTTTTATCTAAATTTGGAATCTATGGTCTAGACTTTACTTTGGTCCTTGACCTCAGCATCTCAGAAAAATGCCACTCAAATGAATGGAAGAATGGGCAATGTTCCTGAAGAGTCCCCTGGAGGAGCCGCTGTAGAGTGTCTTCTCACCATGCTGACTGTGCCGAGGCCGCCAAGAGTGAGAAGGACACCGTGGCAGCAAAGTTCCAGGTGTCCAAGCAGCCTCATGATGGTGGGAGCCCTGGGGACGGGGAGGGAAGAGAGAGGTGCCAGTGCCTTTAGTGGGTCCCTGTCTTCAAGAACCAGCCACAGAGAACATGGAAGAGGGCTGTCAAAAGTACAGATTCCCCACCTCATCCTACATTTTGAGAGAACCCCACCGCTCACCCTTCCCCCATTAATTCCCATGCACACCGACCAAAATTAAGGAAACACTGGAACCCATTTGAGTGCTTCTTAACTAGAATCACTGTGGGACTTTTTGCAAATATAGATGTCTGGGATCCACCCCTAAATGTACTGAAGCAACATCAACAAAGTAGAGACCAGAGACACTTTTCTTACTGTTTCTTATTTTCTTATTGAATTTATTGGGGGTGACTCTGGTTAAAAAATTATACAGGTGTCAGGAGCACAGTTCCACAACACATCAGTCTCTGCATTCTTAAGAGTTTTGAAGGTGATTCTGATGTTCTCCTTTAGTTAAGAACTTTTGACCAATGATTCTTAAACTTGTGTGTAGTTTAAAACTTCCTGGATAGTGTAAAAATGAAAATCCTAGGTTCTGCACCTTCTGATTTGTGGGGTCTGTAGAGAAGCACAAGAATCAGTGTTTTGACTGACTCCCCAGTGACTGGATGCAGGTGGTCCTGACAACTCACTGTGGAAAAACCCAGCTTCAGGCTCTGAGGTTTCCATTAATGTCAAACCACATCTCCAAAAGAACCCTGAGCTGTCCAACCACCTTACTTCATAGTCTGCAAAAACTCTACATGAGGGTCTGGGTCTCAATATCCAAATATTTACCAAGCAAACATTCTTCAATTGCATGTACACTCGTGAGTTAAACATAATAATAATAACAGTTCAGGAATAGGGTTTGCATTGGACTTAATTTTCAACCCAGGAACTTTTATCTCATTTCTTTCTTGGTAAATGACCTTGAGTATGTACTGCTGGGAGAGGATGTATTTATTCTATTCATATATTTAAACCATCTCTGCTGAAAAAAATAGGCTCATCATATACTTGGGACCTGCGTGTTATGATGGTGAGTGGTATGACTCTATGTGTGAGTATCCATGCATGTTATGCAAATGCTGTCACATACTGCACTCAGAAATTTGAGTTGAACCAAGGGAAAATATTAATGAGATGTTTGATTAAGATCAAGCCCTGCCCACTCATTTGAGGTGTGTGTTAATAAAGCATCAAGAAAGGGGTCTGAGTGCCAATTCTCCAAGAACCTGTAAGGCAGGCCCAGTCTGTGTGTGTGCTGGCCAGGAGGCAGATAACACAGGTTTCCAGCTTCTGGGAACCAGATGAGAGAGTGGCCCTGTCACACCACTGTGAGAGAGGGAATGGGCCTCTTGAAGAAAACATTTCAGATTAAGATCTATAGGCCAGAGCAATGCTCAGGGCAAGTTCAAATTTCCTGGAGAGAGAATGAAATTCCATCTAAAAGCAAGTGTGGCCTTTGCTTCCCTGGACCCACTCTCATCGAGGCCAACAGCTCAGCGTGGAGAACCAAGACTGAGAGGAATTATAAAAATGACCAGAATGAGGCTGTCCACTGGTCTCCAAAGAGGACAAAGCTGCCTGTGTCTAGAAACTCTGACTTTCTTCTTGGCTCCAGGAAGCAGAGTGCACCACAGACGTTCAAACTGGGGCCCTTAATTAACCCTCCTGCATCTACAGCATTCTGAGTGTGTACAGCAGCCAAGGGTGTGCAGGGAAACCTCACACCTATAACATCCTGTACCAGGTACCAGAATTATAATCAGGAATGCCTTAGGCATTAAATGTAATCCAAGTCCATCTTTGGCACGGATGGCTTCTGACAATGATACCACCTCCATAATTTTCTGAGCAATAACTATGGGCCAACCACTAAGTACTTTATGCATATTTACTTCATTTATCTTTACAATAATCCTGGTATTTTCTCCGCTATTTTTTCAATGATGAAACTGAGGGTCAGAGAGTTTTAGTTACCTGTCCAGGCCACACAACTAAGAGTGAGAACTCCAGTCGGCCTAATACGTGTACCCATGGTTTTCACCACCATTCTATCCACATGACAGTCTACTGTTTTTCAGGTGGGCTCTTTCTTGGAGAAAAGAATAAAAATGAAAAGGGGTGGGATGGTTCTGAGGGAAATTTGGGAGGAGTTCAAAGCCAAAAAAATGCAATGAAAGAACCATTGACAATTGGTAAAAAGCGAGAATGATGAAGGAAATCCTACAGGCATTGTCTTCCTGGTAATGGAAAATACTGAGTCAGATTGCTCCAGGGCCTAAACCTCCCTCCTGGAAACAATGTAAACCTTTTTGGAGCCCTCTGGTTAGCCAGCAGAACATCTTTTCCTTGTGGGTCTAAGAGCTCTGAGACATTACAACAGACCTTGAAGAAGGGTTTTCTGTGCAGACGCCTCAGCATGTCTTGAATGCCTCCTCCCCCAATGTGAGTAGGCGCAGGTCAGCCCAGTTATGCAGTATTAGAGTGCGCATGCTGCTTTTCGCAATGTCACTTTGTGATACTGACCAGTTGTCTTCATTATGCAATTCTCCTGTCTATATATTTTTATTTTGCATGGATTTGTTTTCACGTAACCTCCATTTATTTATTATAGAAGTGTTCCATGGCCCATACTAGGGAAAACCACACACTGGTCTCGGTGCTGTTGCCAATTAATATGAGACAGCCTCTTCCTACAGGGATCTCACACTCTCACTTCTAAGACAAGATTAACTTCCACAGAACAACTAGAGAGCAAAATAAGGAGGTCCCTCTTAGCCTACAAGGGAAAAAAAAAAGAATGTCTCTTACTATGGGAGATTTAGCCCCACATCAGGGCATGCTGCCTGTAGGCAGAGAGCATAGCCTAGATTTTTGTCTCATATCACCTCCTTGGCCAGATGTCTTTGTGCAGTGCACAACTTACACAACCTTATATGAAGGTAAGACCCAATGAAGTAAATTTAATCATATCTCAGTAAGCTTGTTACCGATAGTTAAAAAGAAAGCAACTGGACCTATAATTACCAAAGAACATTCCACACTTAAACCTCTAGATCTGCCAGCCCCACTGCATTCATTTTTTATATTCTGCCTCCTCTCTTTTCTCAATGTCTACATCACCTGTGGTTCTATCTTACAGCCCGAGCTCATTCCTTCTTACTGACAGTCGATCCCCCTCTTTACAGCAGCATCAGTCTCTTATTTATATTAATTCATTCTAATCAATAAACAAATGCTGGGCTATGTCTCAGCTTTAAAAAGCAAACAGATTTGATTTCATCCTTTCCAACTATTGCCCCAATTCTCTCTGCTCTCCTACTCAGCAAATCTCCTCAAAAAAGTGTTCATTGTTCCCATCTCCATCCCCTTCCCATCATCTGAATGTCTGCCCTCTTTGCAAGTCTGACATAGATCCTCCCACCCTCAGTTACAGCACAGTGAGACCTGGAACTTTCAGTGACATCTACCCTGAGCCTCTGAGCTTCAGTCATCAGAGAGACAGAAAGAGTCTCATTTTGTCATCCTGATATATGACTATGGAGAAGCACTACTGGGCTTCCTGAGTTTTTTTTCCCATTGCCTTTAGGTCCTTATTCCTCCTTTTCTTCTTTGTATTCAAATATGTGTTATTGTCTTAAATGCCTTTTAGCAACTTTTAAAGCATAGAAGCCCATTTTGTCAGGGCTTGTTAACTCAAATACCTACAGAGCCCAGGAAGCTGGGTGTGAATGAATGACTCTCTAGGAAGAAGAGGGTCATAGATAAAGAGGAGTAAACCCTGAGCTCAATGTTGGTGAGAGCTGCATTAGGGGGTGGTTGGACCACAGTCAGTTGAAAGGGGGCAACTGTCCTGCCTGAAGGCAACAGCCACTGTGTAGTAAGACCAATTATTGCTTTGCAGGAATATGGGCCTAATGTTGTCCCAAATTCTGATTTTTTTAAGGGAAGGCAGAAATCTGGCTTTTTTAATGTGAAGTCTCCAAGTATTTAAATACTGGCTACTAATTCAGATTTTTTACCCAACACTGTGTGGACCAACTAGCCAGCAACCAATCAAAATACAATAAAGGTACTGGAGCTCACCTCCAGGCCTTCCATTTGGAGCCTTGGCCTGATATTTTCATCCTAAGTTCAACCTCCCTTTGATTATGTCTCTCAAGTTCCCCACCATGTGTTATTTCTTTCTCATTCTCTCAAGGTCTTTCCTTGGTTCTTGGAAATGAGAAGAACCAGGAGATGGATGAACAGAGAATGTTTTTTCCCCACACACCGAACTTAGAGCTTTGTTACTGATTCACATTATAATTGTGAATCAATATTTTTCCCCATTCTTCTTTCTTTAGCTTGTTTCTGTTTTAAATCAAAGCACAAAGAATAAAGTTCCAGGGTGACCCACCAGATGACAGAAACACCCAATGGAAATCATTCCCATTGTTTGTGAGCTGAAAAGCCCCAAGCACAGGTCTGACCAGAAAATTAAAAAGCAAATGAGACAAGCACTAGGCCAAAAGGAACCAAGGCCTAATAGCTTTTTCCCTGTTTAACATGGGTATCACCAATGAAAATTCCTTCTGTGTTTATTTCTTCTAAGAGCTATGGCTGTTCAAGCAAGGGTCAAGCCTGAGGACCTGTGCAATGTTACGCCCTCAGCAAGGCCATCCTTATATACACTCACCCAAATTTTAGAGGCCTGGAAATGAGGAAAACTCCAAAGTTACTCAGCTGAAACTAGCAAAAGACCACTTCCTCACTTACTTCAGGTTAAGAAGTTTAGCCTGCCTAAAATACCATGTTCCTGAGCAAAAGAACATGTCATTTATCTCAGTGTTGAGTATGTCTCAAATCATTTCGAAAAGACTTTTTGCAAGGGAGAAATTTCACCAGGAGTTGAGAGGGACTTTATTGCAGAACTTAAGGCAATGCAGAGTATATTAGTGCTCACCAACACCCACCATGTCTTCATATTCCCCAGATCCCTCTGCAGTTAAGTTGACCACATGACTGGTTTTGGCCAGTGGTTAAGTATCTGGTGCTCCTTTTACCTTGTCTCTTCTGTCCACATGGCTAGAAGCATTTGGCTAAGGTGGCAAAGACACACACTTAAGTCACTGCTTGGAGGAGAATTGCCATGGGTTGAACCACTTAACTCCCAGTCAACTTGGTATGAATGAGAAATAAACTTACATTTTTGTTTTTGCAGTTTTATTGAGATATAGTTGACATATAAAATAAATTTGTATTAAGTCACTGAAATTTGGACTACAGCTAGCATTAATTACTATGACCAATACAAAAGAGAAATTAGAAAGACTAATAAAAATACACCCATAGACCTTCTCGTAGCTCCTAGGCTGAGCTCCAGGAAGGGGAAGCTATTGCTATTTCATCCCCACCAGAAAAACATCAACTCTAACTGTTATTCCCAGTTCCTGAGACAATGACCCTCTTTTCTCTGTTATTGTGTGACCCAGAGTTTCAGGTCATTGCAACCCATCTGGAATGTGGTTCCTCTACTGAAAAACTCACATGGTTACCACAGTTTCTTTTCCTCATTGGAACTTTAACAGGTGAGCCTTGAGCAATTCTGCGGAGAAAAGTGCGGCTTAAAACAAGGTTGCCTGTGAACTGCAGCAATGAAAAGTTGTTTTGAAAGAATACGTGTCTCTCCACAGACCAGGTAGAACAAAGAAAGATTCGTGATTGATTGTAACAAAACCACGCTGTCTGCCACAGATGGGGGGATGAAAAGAGCAAGGACTTTGGTCTTTCAGTCTGTTGTATTAAACTGGCTTGACAAAGTTTTAGCAATTGTTCTGATTCCGGAGAAGCTAATCCAGAATGATAAATTTGGTTTTCAGGCTTCAGTCATGAAAGTTGAACCCCTGCTCGTCAGATGGACAGAGAGGCTCTTAACTCCATTAAATGGATGCAGTAACAAGTAGAGATTGAACTGGATCAAATCAAAAGGGATTCATCTTTGCCAACAAAAAGAAAGAAACAAAAAAAGAGAAAAAGGAAAAAGAAGAAAAGTGTATGTCCACCTTTATTTGATACAAATGCAGAAAGAAGTCTGTGTGGCCATGCTGGAACCCCATATTCCATTTTCTGGAAAGAGTTCACACTCTTCATCCATTCACCAGTATTTGTGGATTAATTTGTAATTCTCAGCATGATGCTAGATACCCCGTGGCTTGACTCCCTCAGTTCATCCATCCAAGTAGGTAAGAATTCTGTTTCCTGCTGATTTAGCACTAGGCTGGTGGGAAACATTAACTTCAGCCTTGGCTTGTGTCACTGCTCCTCTGGGGCCAGAATGAATAGGAACCTGGGCCTCCCCTGGGGGAGTCTTCAAGTCAGGAACCATGGCTATCGGATTCAAGACCATGCTGGCACTTGGCAGCTCCAACACGTCTCTGCACTTGTGACACTGCTTCAGCTTTGCTGCCTAAAAGGGAGAATCCAGTTGGCCCAAGCTGGATAACAAGCCCACTGCCTGGCTGGGGAGAGTGGGGTGTCTTGACTGACAGCTTACTAAGTGGGTGAGCTAATTCCCTGGAATGCACAGAATGGGGATGAGGTCATTTCCTGGAAAGGAAATGGGGTGCTATTAGCATGAATGGGGAGCAGCAAAATCAACAAATGTCCACTCCACCTCCTCCCTAAGTTAATATATTTCATTTTAATCCAAGTCTTCTGGAGACAGATTGACATCCATGGAAAGGCCTGATCATAAAGAAGAGATCACCATCTCATAAAACATCCCAACACTGGAAACTTACAAGGTGCCTATATGCACATTTCCGCCTGGGAAATTATTAATCTTCTATTTCACAAATGAGGAAAGGCAGGCAGGAAAGAGAGAAATGCTGCCCAGGCTCATCAGCTGAGCAGAAAGCCTGCCATGCACCAGGAACACTGTTTCAGTGTTCCATCTCCTGACCCTAGGCTTCTCTCCCAGTGACCTTCCCCTGATGACAGGAAAATTCATGGGTGCCACTGGGGAGCTCCCAACTACCACTGGAAAAAATTTCTCAAAGCACACAGCCTCCTGGGAGTGGGATGTGTCATAGGACAGGCCTTTAGGTTGACAATTATTGAAGGGGATGGGGTGAGGGGTGTAAAAATGGGTGAAAAATTTTTAATGTGAAAATATCTTTCTGAAAATACAGTGTCTGTATGCAGTAGGTGTCGATATAACTGACCTTCTGTTTTGAGTTGTAGCTGGGAATAGAATTTTCACAGGAAAAAGGAAATGCATGGGTGTGGAGCTGCCAGCAGCAAAGGAAGTTTCCAGGCGACTTGTCATGGCACGATTTATAGACAGAAGTCTCTGAAGGGCCATAGTGGGCTAGAGAGAGGGTGTGATTTGTTGGTTGTGGAGCCTGGCACCTGGCATCCATCCATGGTGACTTAATTCAGCATGCACGTGTGTCGCCTCTACACACATCCGTATCTGGGAGGTTGGAATAAAAAGAACAGAAAGAAAACTCACTCATCCAAAGGAGAAATAAAAATGAAACTCAGAAAGGAAAAAAGTAGTGATTGTGGGATGGGGAACTGCAGGAAATGGCTGGAGGGAAAGAGGCCTCCCAAGACCTGTCCAAGACCTGACTCAGAGCAGCTAATTAAACTTGCCCTTTTATCACAAAAGACACGTAGGATAGATGCTGTAAACCGCTTCTCAAGAGAAAGCAAGTCTCTCTTAGTTATTAGGCTGGGCCCACTGGAAAATGAACAAATGGTCATTAAGGGACAGAAACCAAATAACTTGACACCCATCACCATCCCCAAGGCTTTCCCCAAGGACAAGAGAGACCAGAAAGAAGTGGCTTATAGCTCCTCAGAGAGAGCCAATTAGTCTGTAAGACATGACAGTCAACAAACATCCTGGGGGGAGGCCTTGGCGTGTTTGCAGAGCCTGGTGGCTGGTGCCAGAGCTAACAATCCATGTACAGCCCGTCTGGGCAAGCTTGAAAAAGTCAACCTGTTTCCTCTGGGTCCTTCAGCTGTGACTCAAAACTTTCTGCCCAACCACCTTTTCTTCCCTCCTCTTGGGTCCCTCCCCGAAACCCACACATCTGTGCACACACTTTAAAGTAAATATGTGTAAAAGTGGAATCCAAGACTAGGGTGGAGGTGGCAAGGGCCTCTACAGTTCTTCTCTGGGTGGACCCTGCGCCAGAGCTATTCCCCTCCCCCAGGAAAGTCACCCTGGACAGGCTCCCCTTGTCACGTTTTCAAGAAGTGTGAGAACTGCTTAGAATGTCATACCTGCTTTGTGGCTCTCCGTTCAACACAAACACAATTTTGAGGTCTGCAGCATAAATTTTCTCTCCCCAAAGACATCTACAAACTTCTCAACTTGGCTCAGAGGATATAAAAGCCTGAGTTTCTTTTCAAGTTCATTGGAAACCCTCCAACCCAAGACCCATCCCCACCCCCCAACTTTACCAAAGACTTTTCTTCCCACTAAAACAGCAAAGCCAAAGATGGCTTCTACTCCTTGTGAGCTTATTCTTGTCCATGTTCCAAATATGCTCTTGTTGTATTGACCCCACAAATCACATGGATTGAAAATGCCAGCCTGATCTCTGGAAAGCTGGGGATGAGTAGACTGTCCTCTTGGCACATTGTGGGCACTGAGCCTGCACTTAGGGAAAGGGCAGAGAGTGAGGTTTGAAGCCAAGTGAATTCAGGGTGCAGCTGAACAATGACCAAAGTGCTACAATTTGGCCAACAAGAAGAGAAAGCCAAGTCATCCTTAGCGTATCTGCCAGGGAGTCAGCTCATAGCCAGGTCACCTTGAGGCTAAATCACTGACCCGTCACTTAACTTCATCTCTCACTCAGGTCTCCATAAAATGGCCAAGGTATTAGTTGCCACAATCATTAGGTTCAAGGTTATGATAATGGACAAAATAGTAAGAATGCCAGGAGCTGGCATTTTGCCCCTAGAACATCAGCCTTCTCAGGCTGGCAGCTGCCAAGTGGCCTCCTCTGCCTGGCAGACACCTCTCCTCATCTGTCAAGGTCCAGCTCATACATCACCTCCTCTGTAAAAGCCGACCCATCAAAGAAGATCCAGTCACCCCTACTCCAGCCCCCTAGAGCAGTGGTCTCCAAAGTTTTTGACTTGTGTGCTCCCTAAAACTGGTTTGAAAATCCATATGCCCCCTCACACAGTTTTAAAATGACATAAAAATCTTTTATTGTAAGTTTAAAAAGCTGCAAAAGATGTCATTTCCTTAGTACATATTGTAAATATTAGCATTTTTAAAATAAAACTATTACATCATTCTTTTAAATGTTGACAATGGAATCTAAGTGTTGGAGTAATTCTATATCCACCATAAACAATTTTAAAAATAGAGTCTTCTTATCAACTTAGTGTTCCATTTTCTTCTTGAGCTCATCTTTCCATTCCATTTACTTTTCGTGCTTTTTAGCAATTGTCATATATGTATGTTTGAAAGTTGTTTTCATTAATGATTATTATGTCAGTTCTTTCTGCAATAAAATAAATGTAAATACACTGAAATGCTTATTTTATTATCACTATAAGTCTATAAGTTTTAAGCAGCTTTTTCTAGACCAAGTTATAATTTTGCTAATCATCAGAATATAATTAATCAAAACAGCATAAGTATATTACAAATTTTCATAATCATTAAATATAAAGGGTAAATTTTATTTCAAATTCATCCCTTAAAGAATTGAAATGGCACTTGTTTTAGTTACCTGATCTATCCATTTATAAAATTTATTTATACCTTGATCAGTGTGGCTCAGCTGCTTGGGTGTCATCCCACAAAGAGAAAGGTCATTGATTCAGCTTTTGGTTAGCACACATGCCTAGTTTGAGGGTTCAGTTCCCAGTCAAGGAACATAATAGAGCCAGCTGATTCATGTTTCTCTCCCTTTCTTTCTCCCTCACTTCCCCTCTCTCTAAAAAAAGATTTTTTAATTTTGTAAAAGTTAAAAACTTAACAATTTTTTGTTGCTAGAATGAGAGGATTCAGAATTAGTTCTCTTCCTATTTACATTTTTTAAAAGAAAACTCTAAGAAACTTTGTTTTCCCCCAAATAAGAGTGAATAAAAGTTTTATGATGCCAAAAATTATATAGCAATCTTTTATCAAAAACTAGTAAGGGCCTACCAGCTGATATATCAGTTTGGTCCTTCTTTAATTTTGTTAAAAGAAAAGAATTAGTAACCATGAGACCCCAAACATTTGTTACCCAGACATTCACCTTTCTAACTCTGGGAAATATACCAAAAAGACTGTACCAAAACTTCTCAGATAACTGCTAACTAAACTTGCTACTCATTTACTTAGTGTCCCCTTGTTTAAACTGAAACAGTGGGGAAAATTAAAATTCTTGTTATTTTAACACAACTTTACCAATACATTTTTGGGTTTTTTGCTTTTTAAATGAAAATGTTTACATATCATAAAATCACCCCTTTAAAGTGTAAAATTTAGTGATTTTTAGTTTTTTTCACAAAATTATGCAACCATCACCACTACCTAATTCCAGAATATTTTCATCACCCCAAATAAGAAATCCCATGCTCATTAGCAGTTATTACTTATCCCTACCCCACCCTCCACCACCAGCCAATACAATTTTTAACAGAATTATTTTAGCTCATCAGATGCTTTTTGAAAATCCACCAGAAGGTTGGATTTTCAGATTTAGCTCATTTGGTTCATGGAAATGTCTGCCATGAAAGCTGTTTCACAAAGCAGTACACATTATCAAGTACTGTAGCAAAACCAGATTTAGTTTCCACTAGAAAAAAGCTGATTTCAGTTTCTAATGTGTTACCCTGTACCCCTACCCAATCATCTCACTTTTGAATTCTAATTCTGGGGCAAGAGGTGGATGCATAGCAAAATAATCAGTAAATCAGCTGTCTGTTAGAAACCAAGAAGGCATAGCACCATGCCATCAATTAACTGTCTCAGTAAACAAGCCCTTTGTTATTGCTTATTGGTGCCCTCTTCATGTTTGTGGAATCTTTCTTTAGTGGGCATATATTCTTTGACATTATTTAAAGGATGGAAGAGAAGAGATTGTTGAAAAGAAGTTCTCATCACCCCTGCTGCCTCACTCTACAAAATATCTGAATTCAGAATACTCCAATTCAGGCCAAAGTACCCCTTTTCTGAACACTACATTTCACCCTTAGCACAACTGCATACAGCCCAGGGAAAGCGTGGTAGGCAGAGATGCACCATGAAGATCCCCTCTAAGGAGGATCCCCAGCTGCAGGGAGGGAGGCCAGCAGGTGGCCTCCAAATGGAAGATACCCTCTAAGGAAACCAGCCATCAGCATTTCCTGCCCAGCAAGCACCATTCTAGTGAGTAGAGCTTGCTCCAGAGCTCTCCCATGGGTTGGCCAAGCCTTTGTCGGGCCTGCATCTTGGTTTGACTTCTGCTCAATCCTGCTTCCTTCCCTTTCCCTTGGCAGATGTTGATCCCTAATAAATATCTGGCCCCCCAAACACTGTCTCACCTTCTGCTTCTGCAGAACTAAGTCTTTAAAAGAAAGACACTAGATTCTCTGCAGGTCAGTGCTGTCCAGTAACAGAAGGTTTGTCCAAACCCATATGTTGAATTGCAATTTTATTGCCTCACAGATTTTTATACTCTTTCACAAGACCCCATGGAGAGACTCAGAATGAGGGAGAGGTCCACACCTTTCTTTGGCCAAGTGAATAGGGAGTTGGGGAAGGTGATGGCCAACCCTGTCACAGCCATTTTTCAGTCAATGTGGAATTTGAGTGTCTGAAATTGATCCCCTTAAAACTAGCTCAATGCACATACTCCCTGGGAAGTTTTTGGACTCACACTTCAATTCAAACCTTCTGCTTACAGCAAGCTGTCTGTCCCAATAATCAACATTGTACTTTAGGACTTCCGACCAAGATGGAGGCTTAGACTGACATGCCCGGTCTCCCTCTACAACTAAGAAGGAATACAACTACCTCAAAACAAAATATAACTAGAAATTCCAGAAAATAAAACTACATGGAAGCCCAACGTATAAAGTTATAAACCAGCGGTGCTCGTCCAGCTGGGTAGGAGGGGCGAGAAAACACGGTGCTGTCCGTGGTAGCAGTGGGGATAGTGTCAGGACTGAGAGAAATGCCAGAGGAGCAAGCCCGGCTGCAGTCAAGTCCCAGCAGCTCACGATCCACTGCGGAAGGCCAACCCCCCATTGCCTCAGACGGAGAGGCCCAGAGGGCAGGGGGATGGATCCCGGTCTCTCAGCAGAGAGTAATGGCAGGAATCCACCTTAGACCCCCGCCCCCACACAAAGCGCCACAATGCGGTGAGAAAGGTTGACAATCGCCGCCAGTCAACGATCACTGCTGGTTTCAGGGCAGTGATGAGTGCATGGGGCTCGGCCCCCTAAAGCCTGCCCGGGAAGCAAAGCTAAACATAAATCTGTTAGAATGAAGCAAACAACGATTGAAATCCCATTGACGCAGCTCACCAGGCAGCAGATGTGAGACCTGACAGACGAACAAATAGGAAATCTTTCTGAGGCTCAGTTCAGAGCTATAGTTATAAGGTGGCTTACAGAATTAACAAAAGATTTGAAACAAGACAGGGAAGGAACAAAGGCTACTCATACTGAAACAAACAAAAACACATACGAGACAAGTGGTGAGGAAATAAAATCCAAAGATCAAGTCAACAAACTGGAACATAGGGAAGGAACAAACAGACAACCATTGCAGAAAGAGGAAGCAAAAAGTAAGGAAAATTAGGAGAAGATCAGAAACCTCTGGGACAGCTATAAGCAATTGAACATTCGGATAATAGGATTGTCAGAGAGCGAAGAAGAAGAGCTAGAAATTGAAAAATTATGTGAAAAAATAATGAAGCAGAACTTCCCAAACTTGGGGAAGGAAATAGACTTACAGGTCCAGGAAGTACAGAGAGTTCCAGAAAAACTGGACCCAGGGAGAACCACTCCAAGACACATTATAATCAAATTGTCAGAAGTTAAAGATAAATAGAGAATCTTAAAAGCAGCAAGAGAGAAGAAAAGAATCATGTACAAAGGGGTCCCAATTAGACTATCAGCTGATTTCTCAAAGGAGACCCTGCAGGCAAGAAGGGACTGGCAAGAAATATTCAAAGGAATGAAAATCAAGAACCTACAGCCACAAATACTCTAACCAGCGAAATTGTCATTCAGAATAGAAGGGCAGAGAAAGTGCTTCCAGGACAAAATAAAACTGAAAGAGTTCATTAGATCCAAACCACTATTATATGAGATGTTAAAGGGACTGGTTTAGAAGAAGGAGGATCAAAACTATGAACATTAAAATGAAAACTGCATCACAAGAACCAACAACAGAAGCTAGGGAATTGAAACAAAGGCAAACTTAAGTAGGCAATGAGAGTGGAAAAAGAACTATAGGTATGGGGAACATATTGGGGGGAAGTCAGCAGGGAGGGGGAAGAGGGAAAGAGAGAGAGAGAGAGAGTACAGGAATTAAGCATAGTAGGAGTGAATGGAGTAGATAGACAGGAAGAGGTTGAGAAGAACTATATGCACAACCAATGGACATGGACTAAAAAGGGGGACAACTGGAGGGAGGGGGGCCACCAGGTGGAGGGGAACAGAGGGAAAAGAAATTGGGACAACTGTAACAGCATAATAAATAAAACATATTTAAAAATAAAATAAATAAAAATAAAAATAAACATTGTACTTTAAGTGACCTATGTCAACATCTGTCTTCTCCATCTCATGGGGAGCTTTTTTCTTTCTTTCTTTTTTTTTTTAAGTATATTTTATTGATTATGCTGTTACAGTAGTTTCAGATTTTTTTCTTTTTGTTCCCCTTTGCCCAGTACCCACCTCCCTCCAGCAGTCCCACTCACCTTAGTTCATGTCCATGGGTCATGCATATAAGTTCTTTGTCTTCTCCCTTCCCTATTCTATTCTTAACTTCCCCTTGTCAATTTTGTACCTACCAATTATGTTTCTTGATTCCTGCACCATTTCCTCACTTCTCCTCCTCCCCCTCCTGGATAATAACCCTCCAAATGATCCCCATACCTATGATTCTGCTCCTATTCTGGTTGTTTGCTTAGTCTGTATTTGTTTTTATTTTTTAGGTTGTGCTGTTGACATTTCTGAGTTTCTTGTCATCTTAATGTTCATAGTTTTGACTTTCTTTTTCTTAAATAAGTCCTTTTAACATTTTGTATAATAATGGCTTGGTGATGATGAACTCCTTTAGCTTTATCTTGTCTGGAAAGCACTTTATCTGCCCTTCCATTCTAAATGATAGCTTTGCTAGATAGAGTAATCTTGGTTGTAGGTCCTTGCTTTTCATCACTGAATACTTCTTGTCAGTCTCTTCTTGCCTACAAAGTTTCTTTTGAGAAATCAGCTGATAGTCTCATAGGGGCCCCTTTGTAGATAACTCTCTTCTTTTCTCTTACTACTTTTTAGATTCTCTCTTTATCTTTAACCTTCAGCATTTTAGTTATGATGTGTCTTGGAGTGGTCCTCTTTGGGTCTTGCTTGTTTGGGACTCTCTGTGCTTCCTGGACTTGTATGTTTCTTTCCTTCACTAATTACGAAAGTGTTCCTTCATTGTTTTTTCCAATAAGTTTTCAATTTCTTGCTCTTCTTCTTCTCTTCTGGCACCCCTATGATTTGGATGTTGACATGTTTAAAGTTGTCCCACGGATTCCTAAACCTCTCCTCATTTTTTTAAATTCTTGTTTCTTCATTCTTCACTGGTTAACTCTTTATTTTTTCCTTATGTTCCGAATTGTTGATTTGAATGCTGACTTCTTTCCCTTCACCACTGGTTTTATGTGAGTTTTCCTTCACTTCACTTAGCATAGCCTTCACTTCTTCCCTTACTCATTTTTCATACTTAATCTTGTCTGTCAAGTCTGTGAGAATCATTATGACCAGTGTTTTGAACTCTACATCTGTTAGGTTGGCTATCTCCTCATTACTTTGTTCTCCCACTGAAACCTTGATCTTCTTCCTCTTTTGGGCCATACTTCTCTGCCTCCTCAACTTGACCACCTCCTGTGTTTGCCTGTGTCTTAGGTAGAGCTGCTACATTTAAGGGGCAGAGTCTTAGGTATTTATCAGTGCTGGGCGACCCATTTCACCATTTTGTGATGCTGTATATGTGGGAGGGGTCTGAGTGAGAACAATGCCACTTGCTCAGCACTTGCTCCTTTTTCAGGCACTTCTCCTGCTTTTTGTATGGAACTGGCACCCCTCTAGCTGTTGCCCTGGTTGTGGTTCCCAGAGTAGGTGGGTTTGCAGCCATTCTAGAACTGTGGGGGCCCTCTAAACAAGCAGACTCTGCTCAGACGCCAGCAGTTTCTTTCACTACCCCAATCCTCACTGATTTTCAGTCAAAAGCAATGGGGCTTTATTTTCCCTGGCACTGGAGCCATGAGCTGCATGGTATGGTCTGTGGCTGGGACCACTCCCTAGGTGTCCCTCCAAACTTTTATAATGTGTGACTGCACTTTCTACCAGATGGCCACAGCCACCGCCTTGCTGCTGCTGCAGCCGCTGCCATACTACCACCACCACCACACCGCATCCTCTCCACCCCGTCTTCACCCCTCCTACCTGTCTGGGTGAGTATTGCTTCTTTATATCTTGTTTGTTGGACTTACATGCAGTTCAATTTTCTGGTAGTTCTGGTTATTTTTTGTTTTGAGGTAATTGTATTTCTTCTTATTGTTGTGGAGGATGGTAAAGCATGTTTATCTATGTCTCCATCTTGGCTGAAAGTCCATGCAGAGCTTCTTAAGAGAAGAGACTGAGTTTCATTTATTCATTCACTCCTTCGGTCAGTAGGTCAGTCAGTCACGAGGAACTTTTATTTTAAACAGTATATCTTGAGTACTCACTCTCACTGTGTACTGAGGGCACATAGATGAGCAATACGTGACCCTTGCCCTCAAGGAGTGCACAGTTTTATAAGGGATACAGAGAAGAATCAAGGGAGTGGAAAGAAGCCAAATGATCCCACCTGACAATCTCACTTGGTTGTGAGAACCAAGAAAGACCAAGACTCAGTCACACTGAAAAAGGAAAATGTCTATTTTTATTACTTTAACTCTTTGAAATATCAATGTTCCTTCAGTCAGTCAGAGTAACAGTTGTTAGCTGATTATCAAAAAATTTCAATTAACTGAAGTAAATAATGGAAAAATATTGGTTACCTAATATTTCCCCTTTTCTTTCGGTATTTTCAAGTGCAGATTTTAGTAAATAGTTTATTTACAGAACATTCAAGAACTTTAGTCTTCATTTAAGAGTTCGTAAAATATGACCTAATTTAAATTTAAATTCATCTCAAACTTCTAATGGTTAATGGTACTTTTCTCCCTCTCTCTTTCTCTCCCTCTCTCACTCTCTCTCCCTCTCTCTCTCCCTTTTTCTATTTTATACCAGTTTTCACCCCAAATTTCAAAGTACTCTTAAATAAAGATACTATTAAATAACAACAATAATAATGTTTATTGAGAGTTTATTATTATGTTCAAATACTCAGCTTGGTGCTGTTAACTTTCATTACTATTTATACCTTGAGATAATCCTGTGACTCAGATATTATTATTGTCTCAATGTTACTGATGAGGAACCTAAGTTTGGAGAGTTTAAGAAGCTACCTGAGGGCATTCTGCCATCGGGTTAGGGAGGAGCGGATAGTGGAGCCCCATCTGGCTTTTTGCCTCACCTGACTATGCTCAGATGCCTTGTGCAGGTTTCAGGCACCAAGAGTCCTCTAGGTCTCATCAAAGCACCACCAGTTCATGTTGTCCCAACAGAACGAAAAGGCACAGGCCAGAGTCACCTGCAAAGTCCCAGGCTAGAAAGAAACCTCATCTTATAGGCAGGATTTAGAAGTAAAGTTTTCCGTAGCCACTTAAGCCGTAGCTCTCTCTAGACCAACCTGTTTCCAGAATAGCATAAAATGTTCCCTTGGTTCCCTTCTTCTCTTGACCTCTCAGTGCTAGAGGCCCAAGGTTTCTCCTCTCATTGATATCCATACGCTGAGGGCTCACACTATCAATTTCCAGCCTAGGCCTCACCTCTAACCTTCAGTCAAGAGTTTCTACTGGCCCCCCTTTTACATTTTCACTTGGTGTTTAAAAGGCTTCTCACACTTAACATGTCCAAAGAGGGATTCCTGAGAGTCCCCTGAAAAGCCCTATACTTGTACAGTCTGAGTTCACAGAAACTTCATTTTTATAGTGTCTTAGAAAAAAAAAGTTAGGATCATCTTGACTCAGATTTCTCTCACATCCTACACAAAATCCATCAAGAATATCAGAATCCCCCCTGGCTGGTGTGGCTCAGTTGGTTGGAGCATCATCTAGTAAACTGAAAGTTCATTAATTCAGTTCCCCATCAGGACACATACCTGGGTTGTGGGTTCAGTCCCCAGTTGGGGCACGTACAGGAGGCAACCAATCAATCTTTGTCTCTCACATCAATGTTTCTCTCCCTCTTTCTCTCCCTCTCTCTAAAATCAATAAGCATGATCTCAGGTGAGGTTTAAAAATATATATGTATCAGAATCCAATCTTGCATTGGCTCCCTAACCATCTCCCTGTTTCTCTCCTTGTCTGTTCTCAACCCAGCCAGTGTGAGCACAGTTAACTATGAGTCAGAAGATATGACTGCTCAAACCTGTCTTGGCTCCCATTTCACTCAGAGGAAAAGCCATACTCCTCACAGTTGGCCAGTAGGCCCTGAACAACATGAATCACTAACACATACTGCCTCTTCAGCCTTCATCCCAACGTCCCAGTCACATGACCTCCTTGCTATTCCTTCTGCCTGGAATATTCTCCCCTATGTGCTTGCCTGGCTCATCCCTCACCATTGTTGCACACTCTCAGCAACAATCTCTCTGGCCACTCTGTTCAGATTTGCAATTCCTTCTCTCCATTTGCTCTCTGTTTCTCTCCATAGCACTTACCCCTGTGTAACCTAAGAATCCTGGGTCCTCTGTCATTCAGATGTAAACTCCAGGAGGACTGAAAGTTTTTGTGTTTCTAATGCCAAGCACACAGAAGATGCTCAAAATATTGGGCTGAGGGAATAAGTAGTCACATTGCAGGAGAACTGAAAGGGAGCTTCCAGTGAGGAAGTCATTTCTATGGTCCAACTTTTGGTGTTTGTCCCCTTAAAACAAGCACACATTAAGCTGAAGCTTAGTGTTTACCAACTTTGCCCTTTCCAAGTGGATACTTTGCCTTAGGGATAAGCCCCATTAGAGTCACAACTGCTACTCGAGATAAGATGTTCCCTTTGAAGCAAAGCTGTCTCAGGGGTTCATAAGCTATAAAGGAGGGGAGAACTGGATTCTGACAAAGAGTAGGTCAGTCCCTTGGCTAGAGACTCAAACACTCTGCACCTTGGTCTCCCCATCTATGGGGAAGGAGACAAAAAAGAAAAGAAAGACACCTGCCTTGTCCACACCAGGAGGTACTATGGGATCAAATGGAACCAGATCTATGAAAATGCTTAGACCTGTGCTCTCCACTATGGACCTAGTGACAAAGGTGCTCTACTCCTTATGCCTGCAATATGTGCTTTCTCCTACTTTGAGTTCAGAATACAATTTATCCCAGAAATTCAGCAAGAACTTTAGTAAACTGTCTGACTCTTTACCACCCCAGTGAGCATTCCCATGAGTAAAGCAGAGGAAAATGATCACAGTGTGTTCACTAGCTGAAGAAGAATCTAAGAAAATCTCTCTCTCTCTCTCTCTCTCTCTCTCTCTCACGCACACACACACACACACACACACACACACACACAGCCAAATAGAACTGTCATCCTATGCTCTTGATTCTCCTCCTGATAGTCTAACCTTCTAACAACTCCTGGAGAAATGTCCTGGTGCTTCAAAGGAAGCAGCTCCATGGCAAGCCCATTGCCAGATCTCTACTCACAGGTGGCCTTTGCTAAAGCAGCTGAGAGCTGGCCCATCTACAGTGGTTTCCCTTCCTAGGATCCCTGAGCATCTTCCATACACAGCCCAGCTTACTCACCCCACTCCCAAAGTCTGCCAACAAGTGAAATAAAGAAGAGCCCAACAGAGTTGTTATCTCAGACTCTCCACTGGACTAAAACCCTCCAATCATGAACTTCCTCCTTTCCTTCCACAGTTTTCTGAGCCGGGCTGTGGGTACAGGTATTTTCCCCTCCCTGGCTGTAATCCTCTCACTCCAGCACCTTATTGTGGCAGCAGTTTTCAGCAGCCCACACCCACTGAGCACAGTGCTTTCACTTTTCTGTCTTTTTAAACATTTCCAAATATCAGGAGGTCTCTAATCCTTCTCATATAGGTTGGTGGCTTTCACTGGTGGAAGGTTTTGGGTTTCCATATGAAAGGTATTTAGGTTGGCACAGTTACAAATGGCAGGTTAGCAATTTTGATTCTAAAACCAATTCTCCATTTTGGGTTGGCAACACAAATGCAGATGTGGCCTGAGGTGCCAGGTGTCTCCACAGTTCCTTCCCATGAAATTTACAAGGGAGCAGTAAATGCCTGCCTTTCGCATGAGTATCTGCTCCTCAAAAACTCCAATAAAGGGAGGGAAGAGAAGAGGCTTGTCAATGACTGAAGCAGGATGTAAGCCCTGAAGAGAACTCTGCCCGCCCTAAATCACCCACTGACCTGGTGGGGATTCCTTTTTTGACTCTTCTGAGACCATCTTTGTTAGCATCCAAGAGAAGCGACTCAAACTCAGTGCCTTTGAGAAAGCCAAGAGCAGAAGAGTCCTGGTTCTGTGGATCAGCTTGTTTCTAGAATAGGGTCTCTCTTTAGAAATGGAGAGGTGGTTGCAAGGAGAACAGATGTAACTTGACCAAAGCTGGGGGTGGGCAGCCATGCTGTGGGGACTTGAAAATTCAAAGGCACAAAGCCCAGGCTTCATGCTCAGCCCTCAGAACAGCCTGCTCTCTGCTTGCCTTGCAGTCAAATTATAGCACAGAACAGGAGCCAAGTAAAATTTTTTTTAATTTGTCTTTTTGATCATTTAAAGATTTTCCAGGGCATAAATTAATGGGCCATGTTACAAATGCATGGGGTGAAGGAAGCAATCCAAGCAACTGTTGAACATTCCTGCCTGCATGAGTCTGAGGGAGACATCTCGGGGAAGCTGTGCAGGCCACTCGGTTCCCATCAGCTTGGAGAAGGGGAGAGTCTGTTCTTTTCCAACTTTGCTAATGAATTATAATCCACTTAGGTATAATGTTAAGGTGCTAGTGGTAGTGAGATTCTGAAACTTGGAATGCCTTTGATCCTTTGATGCAAGCTCAAGCTGCAAAGTCTACCTCATACCAAAGCATTGGGAAGCAAGAAGGCCAGTCTTGGGCAGGGAGAGGTATGTTTATTACAAGGCAGGTTACACCTCTGAACCACAGTCCAAATCCCAAGCAAGCAGTAACAGAGAATCTGTCTACTGGTTGGGACACTTTGTACTCAGATCCATAGAAAATGCTCTTGAGAGCATTTTGTGAGCTCAGAAAAAGAACTTGAGATCTAGTTCTGATTTGGGGGCTGTGAATGGAAAAATCCCCTGGAGGCTTGGACCCCATTTCAAAGACTTCCATCTTAAATAATCATATTGCCACCTGAATGACACAACTCTTAGCCAAGCAATGAGATAAGAAGCCAGACCTCCCCTACCCACAAAGGTGCCCTTCTACAAAGACAACGTTGATAACTGACCACTTGAGTGACCCCATTTTCCTCTTCCCACATCTTAATTCCTACTCTTGCAATTTAAATTGGCCAATAAAGAGTGAACCTGCACAGCCTTAGGCACCCCGCCTTCAATCAAAATAAAGGCAGAATCCCATGTCCACACTCGCTGCATCTTTCTTTACTCAGGACCTCTCATGGGCCCTTGGGAATTCTGTGTACTTTCCTGTGAGTAATAAATCTCATTCTTCAAAATACCCTGATGGTTTTCTGCTAAGGTGCACCTTACAATCATAATAAGAACCACAATGGCAGGTACAGCCACAACATCAACTCAGGTTGGGAAATGTCTGTGGGGGCTCACCACAACTACCATGGGATAGGTGAGTGCCTTGGGCATTCCTTGCCAATAGATAGCATCACTGTTGATAGGCTAAGGCTGAGACCCACAGGAAACAACACTTCAAGACACCTGCTCAGGTTCATTCTGCCACGTGCTTCTGCCAACATGACCACATCTTTCCAAATCTATTTACACTTGCTGTTCTTCATGAAGGAGTTTTACGTTCCTAAAGTAGTCATTATCTTTTTCTGAATTCCCCCACAACCCTTTGTACATTTTCAATAACATCAACATTCTGTTTTGTCTCAGTCATGTGTGCACTTACTGTACCCTTTAGGTAAGGGCTTGTGTCTCTATGTCATCATCCAGTTACGCTGCTCGTTCATTGTTGAACAAGATCGATAAAATCAAACCCAGTGTTCTCTGCTAGCATAAGAATCTTCTATTATTTCAGGAACTTCTGCTTCCAAATGTACCCAATCAATATGAAAGGAATAGCCTATATCCTGGGTGTACCATACCTAAAGCTGGTTGGGAAGCCAGGGTGTCTACTAATTTCCCTCCACACTAATCTTAAGAGCCAAAAAGCATTTTCTAGGAGTCCATTCCAATTATTTATAAAACTCTAGCATGATTTCTCATGAAAATTTAGAATGAGGGGCAATTTTGAATTATATTCTTGCATATCAGTTAAGAAGTACTTATTAATTCACTCATTCATTTACATTTCTGAAAATCTACAGAATCATTAAACTTTACAAACAACTAAAGAAATTAGTGACAAGCCTCTGCTGAACAGTAATCTTCGAAAGTTGTCAGTCTTTAAATGAGAGAATCCACTAAAAACACACCCTTGTAGTGGAGGTCTTTTGTTTGGGCGTGCCCAGCATCTATTACCCCTTCTTCTGATAATGGTACTGATCCCAATTTTCCTTAGGGTTATCCCCACAACCTTCCCTGTGGTTCATGTGGGTTTTATCCCAGTTCCTTGTTGCAAGATCAGACACATGACTACAGAATGACCACCATATTCCAACCTTTTGGACATAATAATTCACCTAGTAGTGGGAAGATGACTTACTTAAACCATTCAAGTTATAATAATCTCTAAATTTGTTTAAACAATTTAAAACATGTCCTTTAACTCCTAGGGTTTCTTAACTGGTAGACTATGAATCTAGATCTACTGGTGTCCATCATTGAGATCACCTGAATGAAGCCAGCTTGAAGGGAAGCAGCCTAGAGGTGGAGAAAGGAAAGAGTAAGTCCTCATGAATCTGTTTGAGTGCCTGGATTAAGTCATGCCTAAAATTCTAGATTTAAATAAGTCAATAAGTATTCTTTTTTGCTTGTGTCTTACTGTGATTGGGTTTATGACACTTGTGACTATGAATTCTGACTAATGAAGATAGATAATACGATAATAGTAGCTACCATTTATTGAGCACCTAGTATATTCCAGGAAGATTAAATATACATAGCTCTAAGTTTCACAACCATAGAAAAATGGTCATTATATGACTAATTTTCTTAGTGAGGAAACTAAGATTCAGAGAGGTGAGTGGTGTGTCAAAGGTCACATCATCAGTGAGTGGCAGAAGTGGAAATTGAATTCAGATCTTCCTGCCCCCAGAATCCATGTTCTTGCTCCTTCTTTAGGCTGCCTCATCAAGGAAAAAATATCTGCTGCCTGTTGGCAGCACGATCAAAGATTCTTCCCAGACGTGACTGGCTTATCATCAATTGTATCAACAAATAATGTAATTATTTGCCATTGAACCACCTCTTTGGCCTTCTAACTCTTCCTCAAACTCACCAGCCATGTCCATTTATCACCAAATCCTTTGCTGCATTGTTTGACTTCAATATCCAATAAGGAAGTCTGGCCACTCTTGCCACTCCTGTGGGAAGTAGGGGAAGAAAGGTATGTGAGATCTCACTGTGCCCCTCTGTTAGGCTGCAGGGTTTGGACTCTTGCAGCATGAGGACAGAAGCTCTAGCACATGGTCAAGGGAGAGGTAAGACTTGGACTCTGACACCAGGTCAATTTACCTTTTCCAGTGCCCTGTCCAGACACTGGAACTGGAACTGGAGGGAGTCAGTTTGTGCTTCAGCAGGCGCCTGGCTGCCCAAATCCTGGGGCCATATGAGTCAGTCCCATTAGGACTTTATCATTCAGTGGGGAGATTATTTGGCATTATCAGAGATTAAGGTGAAGGGGGAAGGCAATATCTGTTTAATCCTGTAGGTATTGAGTTGAAATGAAATTCCCTGTTGGAAGGAACCTGCTTTCTTTGCAGACCACAAGCTTCCTGCTTCCCTGTGGCCCACAGACAGCCAGACTCACATGACAACCTTGAAGCACCTGCATGAAACCTGGTTGCCAGTGTCCTGAACCATGTGCACCCCTCCCTCCCTCCCTCCAGAATGTCCTTGCTTCACTACCCAGTAAAATTTCTGGAAAGAAAGACCCTTTGTTGATCCATCCTGTAGCAAAATCTATGGATTAAAGACACTTAAAAAGAGGGAATGAAAGAAATAAAAGGCCAAAAGAGAGCAGCCACCAACCCTGGGGGAAGGACTTCCCTACTTTACTAAGACTGCTGCCCAACCCATACCTGAAGGACTATGTGAACTTGGCAGAACCTCCACTCGTTTTGCTTCAGACTCAAAGACTGAAGTTTTAGAACTACAACATGAAACCTCTGAACCTCAGTTACTGAAGTCAATGAAGAGTTATCAAAACAGTGCCCTTCAGGCGGTGGGCAAAGCAATAGGCTGCTTCTCCTTTTTTAATTATTATATTTAACCACAAAAACAATACTTAAACCCACTCTGCTTTTAAAAACTGACATTTGAATGAGGCTGAAGTCCTTCTTGACCACCACTCCAATCCCACCCTCTGAGACACCCAAGGTTAGGAATAACTTCTTGATACGTGTGTGCATGTATATACAAGCAAGGGTATGCACATATATGCCCTCAGAAACTTTTTAGTATCTTTGTGTGAATAAGGGTCTTTACAAAAATGGTACATTATCCATCTAATATAACTTGTCTTTTTTCACTTAGAAAAGCATCTTGGGGATCCATCCATCTTGAGAACTACTTATATCTTCCACCTGGCCTTTTTGAGGCAGAACCAAATACAATGAAACTGAGCTGCATTAGCTCAGCCACTCACTCTGTTCCTGCCTTTCTTTCTTTCTCAGGCTAGAGCAACATCCCTTCATCAGTACGGCTTAAGCCTTAAGGAGGTGCCACACTGAGTCTCAGTTAAGTGAAGGGAAAGGAACTTGCCTGCTGTGGCCCATGAGCACCCTCCCACTCTCGTGAAAATTATCTAGCCTCTCTGCCAGGTGGCCTGGAGTGAAGGTGAGCTTTGAGAGACCACAACCACTCCATTGGAGTCTTCTTTCCCATGGGCTCAGTCCTAATATAAAAGATTCCCAGGGACTGGGCTGCACAAAATAGTTAAAGGGACATATATTTTGGCAGACTTTGGTTTGGATGCTTTCACCCAGACCATTTACTTACTAACTATGTGTTCTTGGGAACCTGGCTGAACCTCTTTAGGCCCCATTTTCCATTTCTGGAAAATGTAGTTAATTCTAGCTACCTTGAAGGATACCTTCTCATACCAAGAGCAGGAGACAGTGGCTGCACTTATGCTGACATCATAGACTGATGCAACCACAGGGAGGCTCAAGTTACTCAGTTTAGGGGTCATCCAAAGCAGTTTTAAGACCCCAACAAAGGGAACTTTGCAGGCAGTGCCCCAGATACCCCAAGGTTATAGTAGCTGGAGAGTTCACCTAATGGCACCAGAAAGGCCCAGTGAACTCCAAGCTACCACCAGGGAGCCCAGGTCTATAGCTATGCAGCATACACCACCCACAGCCTTCTGACCAGCCACGCCATGGGATGAAGACACTGCCATAGGTTTGGACACCTTTTCTGAAGGATCAGTGGCTCAGGCTCTTTGCCCTATACCTTCTTTTTTCTCAAGGGTCCCACTGTCCCTCATTTTTTCCCTCCTTCCTTTGTCATACTACTGGGCTTGGGGAGGTGGGGGGGGGTACTTAAGAGGAAATAAGACTTGCCACCTTAGAAAACAGACCAAACTTGGAAAAATAAAAAAAAATAGAGCCTTCTCTTCTCAAATTTAGGTATGTTTTTAAAAAATTATTAGTAGGTTTGGGGGTTTAGTTGAGGGGCATCAGAGTAATCAAAGAAATTTGGCTTTGGAGACGGACCTACAGGAGCTCAAACACAAGTATGGGCCTCAATTTCTTCATATTCACACCTCCTGACACCATGGCTGTGCTTGATAAGTACATAGGAAACGCTTTATAAATAGATGCTGTTAAGGATTTTCTCAGCAATCCCTCATCTTTCAGTAACATGTCCACATATGAGTTGGCTAAAGAACCAATTTTTTAAACCCCTTTTCAAATGCTTTGAGTCAAAAGAGAAAAGGAAAATAAATGAGCCACAGCCATGGGTTTTCATGTTCCCAAATGAGGACTGCCTCAGAATGAAGATTTATTTTCATCAAAAATGGTGTTCTGCAAACTGTGTAAGCACTTGAGTTAAACAAGAACATGTCTTTGCCTATGAGACATCTAAAATCAACATGAGCAGTAGCCCCTCTGTCCTAGTGTTTCTAATCTCCTCTTATCCACTACGAATATTAGTTGACAGCTCATTGTGGGACAAACCCTCTGTTCACATCTAGCCTCCTGCACAAACCTGTGGGATGTGAACACTATGAGCCCCATTTAATGGATGGAGAATTGGTCGCTGACTCAACAGCTGGAGCTCAAGCTCTCAGCCTCCATTTTAGGATTCCTTTCTTCCATCTCTGTCTTCCTCAGCAAGTAGGTGTTCCCCTGCCTCAGAGCACTGAGACCACTCCACCAGGATGGGGAATGGAGGTACGCAGCTATGGTGGAGTGAACACTCTACAGGACTTAGCACCCAAAGGTTGGGCTCAGAGTCCATGTATTATCCTTTGAAAATGAGTAAGTTATCATACCAGCCTCTACTTCTTCATTTGTAAAGTGGGTAAAACCATATGCGCCTGATCCAAATAACAATGCATGTAAATCACAAACAACTCCACAAATGAAATGTAATGTCCATAAATTGTAAACAGTCCACAAAACATAAGATTTGCCAAGTTCTTGGCAAGAAGTGAGATGAAAACTGGGTATCATGAAGTGTCTCATCAAACATTTTCTGAACCCACATAAAGTCTCATGCTAGAGACTAATGCTTCCAAACTTCGGATTGGGGAGCAGACTAAAATGCAGAGACAGGGCTGCTCACAGCAGGGGCCGTGGGGCCGGCAGTGCCATCTGGGTGCTTGTTAGAAATAGAATTCCTGGCTCTCACTTCAGACCTGCTAAATCAGAATCTCTGATGTATGAGGCTCAGGAATCTGCCCATTAACAAGACCTACAAGTGATTCTCTCGTGTGCTCAAGTTTGAGAAGTTCTAGTTCGCAGGCAGCACAGCCTAGCATAATGTAAATTAGTCACAGTCATTGCCTTTAACTCCAGTGTTATCAAGTAGATTGTTAGTGCACCTAATATGGATAAAACAAAGTTTTTAGGTTTAAACTTGGCTCAAGGGGAGGATAAGCCTATGACCGGTGCAGGGGGTACCACTCACTGTGATAAGCTGAGCTCTGATTTTGGCCTGAGAGGACAGTAAGAAGAAATTAGTGAAGGGAATGGCATGGGAGGCATGGGCTGATGGAGGAGCCATTGGTTGGGGAGGTGGGGGGCATATCTTGATCATTAAGGCAGCTGCAGCTGCCATCCAGCTGATTACATGTGGTTAAGAGTTGTCGCATGAATCAAATGAGCTCACAGCAAGTGTTTAGTTAGCTACTGTCATCCTCATCAGGATTCTCACCATAGTCTGTGCACCTCCAGCCTGGACAGTGCGTGGGCCTACCTCTGACTCAACTTCATGTGTACGCATGTTGAGAAAGAGATCAGGAAAGGATATTCACATGTTTTAAAAGAGGCCCTTTGATCATTAACAGAAGTGTCTATAGTCAATAGGAACCTCAAAGGAAAACCGGGGTCCTGTTTTATACCCTCCAGGCCTCTGCTAACATTGACCCTGCCATCAAAGGGACCATGGTAAACCAACAGCAGACCAAACGAAATGGGCTTCTAAGATAAGTGATTCAAAGTGTGTAGCAGCTCATTAAAACAATGACAACAGCAAAAAAGGCATTGGTTAATGAGTGCGGAAAATGCCAGTAAATGAGAGAGACCCACTCCATTATGATGCTCCCAGAGTCGCTCAAACCTAATTTTGCAATAGCAAGGGAAGAATAAAAACATCTAGAGCCGGTTGTCCTCTGCTCAAACAGGATAATCTTGGAGAAACATTTTACGGTGTATCATTTGAAGAAAAGTGCATTAGTCTTTCCTGAAAAAAACATTTGGTTGACCTTGAAAATAAAGCATTCATGAAAAGTATGAGCAGAAGTTTTCATTATTTCTTAAGCCTTCACTTCAGAGAGACAAAAAATTCCACCCTCCATTGCAGCGCCACAATGCCAAGTTGCCAAGCAACAGATCTTTTATGGTGGATCACCACGGAGACTGATGTAAACAAAATCATAAATCCCATTACCCTGCTAAATACTGGGTCTGGGTTAGAAAGGGAGCAAAGGAGCTGCTTTTCAGATTAAAAGGGATCATAAGAAGTGGTGAGTGGCAAGATTTTAGTCAGAGTAAATTGTCATGGGTGAGACTGTAATTAATGTAGCTCTTTTTTTCTTTCAATGGGCAACTGCCTCTGATTTTCCTCTTTTAAGGAAAGCAGTCATAGTTGGAAGAGTCATTTTCAACTGAGAAATGAACTCCGCCACTCTCGGGACCCAGGCCCAGGTGCTGAAGAACTGATTCATGGGGTTCTTCCCAGCAGCCTCTGAGAGGACCTTGACCATTCAGACCAGCAGTCAGTGATCATTTGTGAAACGGGTCCTCACAAGAGCCTCTGGAAACAATGCCGACTACTTCATATCCCTTTCAAAGAGACAGACAAATGGCATTTATGGAGTAGGACTCTAAGGCAGACACTGTGGCAGATGACTAACTTGTGGCATCTCATTTTCTGAAAGGTAAATAGTGCTTTCTTATTTAATCAAAGACTGGAGACCCAGGGGTTGAGGACATTTATCCAAGGTCACACAATTAGTGACCAGGAGAATGGAGATTCCAACTCCAAAGTTGAATTTAAGATTCAGTGTGTTCCCCATCGAGGTTAGACCTAAGGCCAGAGACTTCTGCCCCAAAGTGGACAACAAGTCCCATTTGAGGGACAAAAATCTCTGCTAAGGGTATCTTTCATGTCCTGGTTCCCATTAGACTGACATGAGGCTTTCCAGTGGTGTGATGGAAAATGCTAACAGTAGGCTCTATAGAGTGGGTAGCTCTGGTCACCCTGGAGTAAGTACTCCCAATGCCTTTGGATTTCAAGCTACCGACAAAGGATACAAGTCATGGGCTCTCCTGGGCCATACAAGCTGGCTTCAGTGCACAGGAGCACTCTTTTTTAAAAAAGTCTTTATTATATTTCTTTTCCATTACCATTCAGTCCCCTTATACCCCCCTCCCCTCAGCAATCACCACACTATTGTCCATGTCTATGAGTCCTTTTTTCATTTTTGCTCAATCCCTCCACCCCCTACCCTCCCCCCACCCACAGCTGTCATCTGCTCTCTATCTATGAGTCAGTTCCCATTTTCCTTTTTAGTTCAGTGTGTTCATTAGATTCCACATATGAGTGAATTCATATGGTATTTTTCTTTCTCTGACTGGCTTATTTCATGCAGCATAATGTTCTCCAGGTCCATGCATATGGTCGCAAAGGGTAAAATCTTCTTTTTTATGGCTGAGTAGTATTCCATTGTGTAAATGTCCCATAGTTGTTTTATCCACTCATCTACTGATGAACACTTGGGCTGCTTCCATATATTGGCAATTGTAAATAATGCTGCAATGAACATAGGGGTGCTTATGTTCTTTCAAGTTAGTGTGTTGGGTTTCTTTGAATACATTTCCAGAAGTGGGATCACTGGGTCAAAAGACAGGTCCATTTTTAATGTTTTGAGGTATCTCCATACTGCTTTCCATAGTGGCTGCACCAGTCTGCCTTTCCGCCAAGAATGCAAAAGGGTTCCCTTTTCTCCACATCCTCGCCAGCCTTGTTGATGACAGCCATTCTGACAAATGTGAGGTGATATCTCACTGTGATTTTAATTTGCATTTTTCTGATGATTAGTGACATTGAGCATCTTTTCATATGTCTATTGGCCATTTGTATGTCCTCTTTGGAAAAGTGTTTATTCAGGTCCTTTACCCATTTTTTAATTGGGTTGTTTGTTTTTTTGATGTTGAGTTCTGTAAGTTCTTTATAAATTTTAGATATTAACCCCTTATCAGATGTATTAGCCAATATGTTCTCCCATTCTGTTGGTCGTCTTTTTATTTTGTTGATGATTTCCTTTGCTGTGCAACACACCAGCACTCTTAAAAATATCAATACCCTGGGCTAACTCCAGAGCAGTCAAACCTGAATTCCTGAGGATGGAGCCCAAATCTTGGTATCTTTAAGAAGTAAAGTTAAAAAGTGGTTAAGAAACACTTTGCTAGAAGTATCATGTTCAGGGGCCTGTTGGCCTTTAGGGCTTTGTCTCTTAAGAAAGTACTGGGTTCCTGAACTAAACACGGACCATCAGACCTGCATCAGAAAGAATTCCCTTCCTGCCTGAGTTCTGCCATCACCTGATAGCAAACGCAGGACTCAGCAGCAGCACGGTCCACAGCCCATCACCATTCCCTCAAGGTGATTTAGCACAAGGCCACGTGCCTTTGCCCCAGTTTCCAGGTCCGAGGGATTCTCATTTAGAGCCACAGACCCAAATGCCTAGGGGATACTGTCAAGTGAAGCCAGTGGGTAGAGTTGGAGGAGACTTGGAACACAAGCCCCATCGGAAGGGGGCAGCGGCTGCTCAGTTGGGATGGATCGCTGGCATGAGGAGGGGTGCTGGCCAGCACTGTCAGCCATACCCTCCAGCTCTTCCAGACAAGACAATGTGGATTTTTATCTGAAATCCTCTGGTTCTGACAACTAATTCAAGTTTGAAAATTTTCAAGCCAAATGAAATCATCCCATGGGCAAATTCCAGTGCCAAGGTTCCATTTTACATCTGGATCCTTAGGCTGAGCCTCCTTCCCCTTTGGCCTCTGAAGGAGGGGGCTTCTCCTTGGGGCACTTAGCTTTGACACCACAGACCTGCAGGAAAGCAATGGCCCTTGTGTGCCTCTCTCTCACCTGAGAGCAGCAGTGAGCAAGGGGAGATAGCTGCTCTGGTGTCCTGATATAGAGGTCAAGACAAGGATTCCAGTGTTAGTGCTTTATTTGGGAGGTAGTTCCAAGAAACACTGGTATGCAGTGGGAAGATGGAAGGGAAGATTATAAAGGGTTTGTTTCTAAGCCAGTGACTGCAGCAGGCAATTCTGTGGGGAGCACTGGGAGCAGAGTAGAACACTCTGAGCCATCCCAACCAACAGGCTGTCTCCATCACTGGTCAGAGCTGCTTCCAGAGTGCTAACTTTACAACACTTCTGGCTGGCTCTGAGCTCAGACCAAGCATCTCCCATGACCAAAAAAGGCTTCCACAGGTCTCTGCAGTGAGCAACCTTTGATGCCTGGTGTTGGGGAATCCTCAAGCCAAAGGTCTCGGTCACAGGTGTCCCTCAGGCCTGCCAGGGCATCCCTGCCCAGCTGGATCATTGAAGTACAATCACTTCCTCAGGGCAATCACTACAGTCGATTTCAGAGCCCAGCAGAGGAGGCCTTTGGTCAATCATGTTCTCACTTTCTTCTCAGCAGAATGCTTAGGAATACTGGATGGGGCACCGAGGGCCCAAGTTGTTTTATCTCAGAGGAGAAAGAATAATTGAGTGTATAAATATAAACAGTTATTTTCTCTAAGGGATGGTGTAAGTTATGATTTTTCCTTAACTTTTCCTGTATATGTTAATGTTCTTATAGTAAAGATTAACTAATGACTGGTAATGGGAAATAATGTCCCACACATATCCCATCTATCAAGTGAGTATATTCCCCCCACCCAGCTCCCCTCTACTAACATTAGGCTTACAGTCTACTTTTTTCCACCCTGACTATGGGTGTCTTGCCCTGGGGGTTCACCTACCAACCACCTCCCTAATAACTGACATGGGAGTGGGAAAGAGCCCCCCTTCCTCACTAAAATGAGCATTGTGGTGCATTTTCAAGCTCCAGAGGCCCAATGAAGTGGGACTGAGACCACACCCCTGCTCTGCTCCTTCCCACTCCTTTCCTGCTTCCCTCACCCCTTCCCCTGAGAGCTCCGTGCAATAGACCCCTTGCACAGGAAACGTTGACTTGGACTCAGCTTCTCAGAAACCCAGCCTAGGACAGGGAGTTACTTGTTCTCCTTGTACAGACTCTCATGAGGCACCAGCCTCAGATTGATAACGCTGGTCTGTTATATAATTCATTTGTGCTGTGAAACAACTGCTTTAATTTTCAAATCCTGATGTTCACTTCTTGAAATAAAAGATTTCTTTATTTCAGGAGTGGTAAATTTAAATTTTCCTAGGATAAGGCAGTGAGTGGTATCATCTGAGGTCCACCTGGTAGGGACCACTGGGAGCTGAAGAGCAAGGACCGCATCAAAAGGGAGTGGCACTGACAGCCACCACCCTGAGGGAGGACTGAAATTGCTAAGCCTTCTGAATCATTAGGACAATCTAAAAATTAAGATAGCTATGTGAAAACTCCTGATTTTTAAGTGTTGGTTCAGCCCTGGCTGGCATGGCTCAGTGGATTGAGTGCTGGCCCATGAACAAAAGAGCTGCTGGTTCAATACCCAGTCAGGGCACATGCCTGGGTTGCGGGGCAGTCCCCAGATGAAGGAGTGCAAAAGGGAACTACACATCTCTCTCCCTCCCTCTCTCTCTCTCTCTCTCTCTCTCTCTCTCTCTCTCTCTCTTCCTTCCTCTCTCTCTAAAAATAAATAAGTAAAAAATCTTTTAAAAAGAAATAGGGACTTCCGACCAAGATGGAGGCATAGACAGACATGCTGCGTCTCCCTCCACAACTAAGAAGGAATACAACTGTCTCAAAACTAGAAACAACCAGAAGTTCCAGAAAATCAAGCTGCATGGAAGTCCAACAAACAAAGATATAAAATAGAAATACTCATCCAGACAGGTAGAAGTGGTGAGCCGGGGCGGAGAGGATGCAGTGTGGTGGTGGCAGCAGTGGTGGCACTGGCAAGTCGGCAGGTCGGCAGAAAGCACAGTTACACGTTTTAAATACTCAGGAGGGACACCTGGGGAGCGTTCCCAGCTCCTCACCAGACCACACAGCTCAGGACCCCAGCACTGGGAAAAATCAAACCTCATTGCTTCTGACTGTGCAAACCAGTGGGGGTTGGGGCGGAGGAAGAAACTGCCGGTCTCTCAGCAGAGTCCGCTTATTTAAAGGGTCCTCATGATCCTAGAACATCCGCAGACCCAACCACTCTGGGAACAACAGCCAGGGCAACAGCTAGAGAGGCGCCAGTCCCATACGGAAGTGGGAGAAGTGCCTGGAAAAGGGACAAGTGCTAGGCAAGCAGCATTGTTCCCTCTCAGACCCCTCTCCCACATACAGTGCCACAATGTGGTGAAACAGGTTGCTCTGTACTGATGAATCTCTAAGGCTCCACCCATTACAGCCTAACAGGAGTGACAGCTCTACCTGGGACGCGGAGGCAAACAAACACATAGCCTGTCAGAATGAGAAGACAGAGAAGTATGGCCCAAAAGGGGGAACAGATCAAGGTTCCAGTGGGACAACTAAGCGATGAGGAGATAGCCAACCTAGCAGATGATGAGATAGCCAACCTAACAAATGAAGAATCCAAAACACTGGCGATAAATATGCCAACAGGCTTGACAGATATGCTTGAGTATGGCAAATGCATAAGAGAAGATGTGAAGGCTATGCTAAGTGAAACGAAAGGAAATCCACATAAAACCAATGGTGAAGGGAACTAAACCAGGGTTCAAATCAATTATTTGGAATATAAGGAAGAAAAAAACAGTCAACCAGTGCAGAATGAGAAAACAAGAATTGAAAACAATAAGAAAAGACTTGGGAACCTCTGGGACAACTTTAAATGTGCCAACATCCGAATCATAGGGGTGCCAGAAGGAGAAGAGGAAAACTCCCCAAATCTAGTGAAGAAAATAGACATACAAGTCCAGGAAGCACGGAGAGTCCCGGGCGAACTGGACCCAGAGGGGACCACACCGAGATACATCATGATTAAAATGCCAAAGGTGAAATATAAAAAGAGAATCCTAAAAGCAGCAAGAGAGAAGCGGAGAGTTGCCTACAAAGGGGTGCCTATAAGACTATCAGCTGATTTCTCAAAAGAAACTTTGCAGGCAGGAAGGAACTGGCAAGCAGTATTCAAGGCGATGAAAAGCAAGGACCTACAACCAAGATTGCTCTATCCAGGAAAGCGATCATTTAGAATGGAAGGGCAGATGAAGTGTTTCCCAGACAAGGTAAAGCCTTTATTATATGAAATGTCAAAGGGACTTAGTTAAGTTAAAGAAGATCAAAACTATGAACACTAAAATGACAACAAACTCGCAACTATCAACAACTGAATCTAAAAAATAAAAAAATTCAATGAAGCAAACCAGAATAGGAGCAGAATCAGAGGTATGGGGATCATTTGGAGGGTTATCAGCTGGGAAGGGGGAGGGGAGAAATGGGGAAATGGTGCAGGGACTAAGAAGCATAACTGTTTGGTACAAAATAGACAGGGGGAAGTTAGGAATAATATAGGAAAGGGTGACGCCAAAGAACTTATATGCATGATCCATGGACGTGAACTAAGGGGGGTGGGATTGCTGGAGGGAAGCGGGGTACTGGGCAGAGAGGATCACAGGGGAAAATTTTTAAACTACTGTAACAACATAATCAATAAAATATACTTTTTTTAAAAAAAGGGAAGTAAATGTTGGCTCAGAGTTTTCAAAAAAACCTGTTTGGGCCAAACAAAACACTCCCATAACTGAATTTGACCTAATGGGTGTCATGTCAAGTCCTTTGTTTTCTTGAACAACTTTGGGGGAAAAAAATCCCTTCCACCACTTACCCCTACATGCATGTTGAGAAAGGGGACATTTCTGTGCCATTGTCACCTGTTCTTACCCCAAACCTGACTTAAAACCCTGGACAGAAATCCTGTGAAACTCTGATCCACACAAGAGGAATGAAAAGCACCAACTTCATCTGAGTTTCTGAGGTGACGCGGGGGGTCCGCCAGCTCCAAGCAGGTATGCTGTTTGTTAAACATGTGTCTGTCCACTGACACTGAGGCCCTTCTAAGTGGTTCTCAGAGAGCAGAGACAAACTCATTCCTATTCCTATTTCCAGGTTGTTAATTCAGGATATACTAAAAAGTTTCTGCACAATCTCCTTAAAATGCTTTTTTCAGATCAAACTGTTGAACCCTGGTCTGAAACTGGGGTTCTTTCACGAAAAAGGCCAGCTGCCTTCCAGGGACTTCAAAGGGATGGAGGAAGCCACACACCTCCCAAGGCAGCCCGCCCCACCCCTGTCTTCCTGGTGAACACTTGCCCAAAGTAATCAATCAAAATGACTTCAGTGAGGGGATTTTACCACTTCCTTAGGACCCAGTGGCACCATATAATCAGCTTCCCTGTGAGAGCGGTCTCCTTTGCTCAATTTCACCCCATTACATGTAGTTAGATCCCTTGGAATTCAGAGACCACCCAGTCCCTTACAGTTGTCTGGGTTAATTTTTATATTGCTCCAACTTTGACCCAACATTATTGCTGTAAAAAATAATGTTAGCATATTAGTCTCTGTAACTTGGTTTACTCTCTGCTGTCTCGTGCCCAAGAAGCCCTGGGAAGCATAACCTCCACTGATGCAGTCACCATACATGGAGCCAGGCACTGAGCAAGGCTGTTGTCATCTCTTGGGTGTCACCTTTCAGTCCTGGGCCCATCTTTCTCAAGCTGCCCTGAGACTTCCAGTCACCCAGGATCCATGGAAGTCAGGTAAGAAGGCCTATCCTTCCCTCTACATTTGGGCCAAAGTGCAGGGAAGCACTGTCCAAGCCTAGAGGAGTTCATGCAAGATGAGCTCAGGAATAGCCTTGGAGGAGCCCAGAGCTCAGCAGAGGGTCACCCCAGTGTTGGAGGTGTGAGGAGCTTGGAGAATTTAGTAAAATGGAGCAGAAGAAGCGCTGAGTGCAGAACCTGCCATGTGTAAGTGGAGCATCAGCATCAGCCTGGATGCGGACAGAGGAGGTGTAGGATGGCTGGACTCATGTGAGGCAGAGTGCAACAAACTGGGGACATCAGCCAGAAGATCTGCGATTCTAATTTTGAATTAATTCTAAGATGAAGCCATCCAGTTTATTCATTCATTTGACATGTATTTATTGACAGTTTTTCCTCACTGAGAACATGATTTTTGTGTGAAGATTTGGAAAAAAGAAAGGGGCCACACTGAGTCCTGGGGAAGGAAGGGTGTTCCCAGCAGTAGGAACAGCAATTGCAAAGATACCCAGGTAGGAGCAAGGTTGCCATGCCCGAGGAAAAGCGAGAAGCTCAGGGGACTAAGTAAAGGAAGATCAGAGAGATTGGAAGGCAGAGGGAACAGGGGTGCTTTGTATCTGTCAGAGCAGGCACTTGGTTCTTTACTGTGTGTGAAACAGGAATCAGAGGCAAAAAAAAGTACTAACTTAGCATCCTAACAGAATCTTCTGGCTACTGTGTTGAGGATAGATGAAAGGGGCCCAGGGTTTAAGCAGGAAGATCAGTTAGGAGGCCACTGAAAAATCCAGAGGCAATGTGTTTGCCTGGGCCAGTGGAGTGGCCTCGGCGGCTCTGAAAAAGTTGTACGTTCTGGGTACAGTATCGAAGAAAGGCCACGTAATTTGCTAACAGATTAAACACAAAAGGATGAAGGAATGGGAGAAGTCAAAGTAACTCCTTGGTTTTGGCTTGAGCAATCAGAAGGATGGAATTTCTATTCACTAAGATGGAAGAGGGCAATGATTATTTGTAGGGGAGTGAATATTCAATTTTGACATGTTAAATAGGTGATAACTGTTATACCTATTGGAGAAGTCCTCAAGTTGACAGCTGTATACAAGAGCTTGGAGATCATAGGAGAGCCCTGGCTGGAGATATATTTTCAATTAATCAGGATCAAGATGGGATCTACAGCCAAGGGACTAAATAAATGAGGAAAGAGGACAATAGAGGCCCAGGCACAGAGGCCAAACTTGTCACAGGGTGGCTTCAGGCAGTTACTCAAGTGCCAGTTTACAAAAACAAAAAACAAAACAACAACAACAAAAAAAAAAAACACCTTTTCCAACAAACCCACAGTCAGAGAACAAAAAAGAATCAAGAAAAACAGCCCCACAGACACACACACACATGCAAACCATTCACTCTGCTCCCAGAGTGTTGAGTCTTGAGAAGTTTAGTCCCAAAGAACATACATACAATGTTCCTTTTTGCTCCCAGTACTTATTTCATGATTTTACCTCAACTGTGAACTTCACAGCCCTATTCATGACCACTACATTGCATTCCCTCTCCTCCCTACCAGGAAAACTTTATTAAATGGCCATTGTTCAGCCTTAGAAGTTATCCATAAATTCTGTATTATCAGATCATTTGAATTTCTGCAAGAAGAGGTCTATTGTTGATCTACCTGGGTCAACTGGAGACTCTTAAAAGCTACATAGTAGATCTGTGATGTGAGCATCCTTGCATCCTTGGGTTGTAAGGATATGAATTTAACTAGTCTCTGATGGGCTGTGTGATGGTTAATTTTATGTCAACTTGACTGGGTAAAGGGATGCTCAGATCATTGGTGAAACATGATTGCTTGGTGTGTCTGTGCAGATATTTGCAGAAGAGATCAATATTTGTATCTGTAAACTGAGTAAGAAGATCATTCTCACTAAAGCAGTTGGACGTCATCCAATCTCCTGAGGGCACAAGCAGAACAAAGGCTAAGGGGAAGATTTGTACTCTGCTTGAACTGGGACATCTGTCTCCTCTGGCCTTCAGACTTTGGTGCTCCTTGTTCTCAGGCCTTCAGATGCAGACGGATACTACAGCACTGGCTTTCCTGGGCCTCCAGCTTGCAGACTTCGCAGACTCCATAATCACCTGAGCCAAATCCCTCATGGTAATCCTTCTATCTCTCTCTCTATCTCCCTATCTATCTATCTATCTATCTCTCTATCTTATTGGTTGTTTTTCTCTCAAGAACGCTGACTAATGCAGACTGTATCCATTAACTTCTGCAATAACAGTGTTGCAAAACAGGACACCCAACCTCAGGGCCAGAAAAACAAGCACTTATTGTGCCCTCCAGCCCACCTCTCTGTGCTCAGTGGGGCTCTGTGCTGACCCTGCCTCTAGGCCGCAGGTTTGTTTGGGGACCTGCTCCTCACATTTTCCTTTTGGGGGCTGAACACGTTATGGAGGACACATTCTCATGGTGACAGTATAAGCAGAAGAGGATAGACTTAATTACACAAGTACATTTCAAGTTTTTGTTTGTGTCCTATCCATTATCATCTCACTGGCCAAGCCAGTCACACGGCCAAACCCAGAATGATTAGGGCAGGAAAATGTTCTCCACATCTAGTTAGAAGGAAAAGGACATAAAGGGAAGGGTAAAAATCTGGGACCAGTTCTGCAATCTACCATATAGACTTTCTTTTGACTCTACTCTTTGTAGCAATGCCACATGGTATCAGGTATTTCCCAGTCAAGCACACAATGCATTCATAGACTTTCTAGTCAGTAAGAAGATAAACTATGGCCTGAGAACTCTGTTCTTCAGAGGCAGAGCTTTTGCCTTGAACCTAACTTGCTCATGCACCAAGAACATTTGTGAGGTTGAATAAAGAGTAGTGTTTCCAAATGAGAATGCTGGATCAGAAGGGTAGATGACTTTCTTGCAGTAGAGGTGGATTTCTGCAATGTGCTGGAGAATGGGCTGGGATAAAGTGAAATAAGAAAACCACTCAAGGTGTCCTTTCCCGGTTGTTAATATAATTTTTCTCCATAATAAAATTGGCCCTGGACACTTCACACCCAAGTGTTTGCTGATTTGACCTTTTAACCACAGAATTAGCAAGACCCATTTACTCTGGCTAATTCTGCAAATTTTTCCGGTTTCATAATTTAATCAAAGATAATAGTAAATAGAATGAGAGGCCACTCCTGAGAAACCTAAACGCAGAAGGGAAACAAAAATAAGGGGAATCAAAGACCTAAATTTTATGTATGCCTTGAATTGGTTTGGCAGAAAACCAAATAGAAAAAAAAATCCCTTCCCCTCTTTAGCAGGCATATTTGCACATCACAAAAGCATTGTGTGGTCTGGTTCAGCTCTGCAGCTTCTTCTCACGAAAGGCTCAGCCTAAAAGAAAACCCAGATGCAAAATGCAAGTTTTGGACAGAAGTGTGCAGGATACTAGTTGGAGGCTTGTTTCCTACATCCAAGGATATCCTATACCCAGATGAAGGGGCTCCCGCGAACGTGCCCGTGAATAACTGAGAGCAAAACAACATTGTTTATATCAAGGTCTCCTCAAGTGTAGTGGTTAAGAGCATGTGCTTTGGAGTGAGAACCTTAGGTTCAAATACTGAAATTGCTCTCACTAGCTGTGTGAATTTCGGCACATTACTTAACTTCTCTGAGCCCCAGTTTTCTCATCTGTAAATGTGGAAAATAATGGCATTTGCCTTTTAGGGGTATGGTAAGGATTAAAGGTAATGGTACATAAACAGCATTTATACAATGCCTGGATAAGTGCAGTTATTACTATGAGGTTCTGAAGGAAACTTTGTGCAGTAAAAGGGATGACTCTCCAAGAATCCATCTGATTTTCAATCTCCTCTTCTTAGTGAAACTAAAAGTAACAAAATGTGCATTATCTTCATAAATGGCGAAGACATACAAGTGTTACATTCAACCTTCCTGTGGAAATCTATCAAATCTACCCAAAGAAAGCACCCCCAAGACGGTCAGAAGCAGCACACCTGAAGTCAGGTGGGTCAGACACCAATCCAGACATCAGTGTACCCAGGTGATGGGGATGTCTTCCTTTGGCATCCCCCACACTTCTAAGGAATCATCTGGCCCTTCTCTGGCTACTCAACTACCCACCCACTGCTCCCATGGTGTGAGGAGACCACTAGGTTTGGTACCAGCCCACCCAGCCCACCTGAACTACACTCTCAAGACCTGAGAGCCAGGTTTCCCTGCTTCCAAGGGCTGTGGGGCCTCTCTCCCTGATCAACCTCCCATGATGGCCTATGCTTCCAGGGTGTACACTTTAGGCCCAAAAAACGACCAAGAGGTGGTTGTTTGCAGGGTGTAATGATGGAACTTGGAGATAGATGCCAGCTGTTCGCCCTCCTATATTCAAAGCTCTTGCGGTGTGGAACAGAGCTGGGTGTGAGGTGATCAGGGCTTGCATTGAGGGCTGAGGACTGGCTTTCTCCACCCAGGAACTCCCAGGAAGCCAAGAAATCCCAATGCAAATGGAGTCTCCCAGGTTGTGTTGAAGGGTATTTGCCAAGATGGCAGGATAAGATATTTATTTAACAATCAGTTTATGACTTGTATAAATACAGTGTAAATATTTAGATATCTGGTAGTCAGGCCTCCATGTATACTCTTGCTTCTGGACCTGCAAAGGTAAGGGACAGGTCTGTCACCTGGTAAACCCCAGAAATGCAATGACTACTGACTTGGCCCTGATAGTTCTTGCATTTATGAGTAGTCACTAAAAAATCTCTGGCGACATAATTCAGAGCTAGCTCATTCAAACCCCAAGCCCCACCACACAACCCAGAGACACAGGGAGCAGCCACAAACTGTGGTCGATTTTGGCTTGCTAATTCAGTAACCAGTGGTGGCAAAAGGTCTACCAGAGCTCCAGAGTTTCCAGAATCCCTGGGCTTACGCCCCACTCCACAGCCCGGGACCCCAGTTAAGAGACTGTGGGAGATAGCATTTTCCAAGAACAGCTACAACACTATTTCCTCTCCCATATGATTTTCCAGGGACCTGCCACAATCCCTTCAAAAGGTGAAGTTCATGTCCCCTTTGCTTAAACCTGGGCAGGCCTTGTGGAGTACTTGGAAGTAATGCCACCTGATTTCCAAGGCTAGATCATCAAGGGTGACACAGCATCTACCAGGCTCTCTCCTTCTAGGAACATGCCACTTGGGAGTCCTGAACCCCTCTGCAGGAAGTCCCAATACTTTGAAATTGACATGCTAAACAGACCACATTGCAAGACCAGGTAGAAGTGAAAGAGATGCCTGAGAAAAGGCCCGCCCTTGTAAAACTACCAGGTAACCTGAGAAAGAGCAAAACAGATAGAGGCCAGTGCCAAAACTATAGGGGCCCATGGTTAGATTTTCTGCATCTGCACAGACTAAGTTAAAAGGCTGGCTCTGAATGTGAAGAGGGGAGGTAGAGACTATGAAAACAATCTTCTCACACTACTTTCCATGGCAGCTGATTATTGTGATGCCCAATTGGCTACTGACAGGCACCGCTCTTCCCATGTCTGGTGCAAGGATCCCTGAATGGTTCCTGTGGCACTGGGTAGGCCCAAGTCATGCAGCATCAGTAGGTTTCTCCAGCAGAAGCACTACCAACCCTTGGCCCTAGGCCCGGCCCAGACCAGAGGCTTCACACAGGGCTAGCCTGTTGAGTCCTCCAGCATCTCAAGCTTCGTCATGTGAGTCAGAGGGCCGGTCATGCACAAAGCGGTCCCCAATCAAAGCCCTGGCCCTCCTAGATTTGGGGGAGCTATACATATGAAAATACCAGCAAGAACCTTCAACACTCTCACAAGTCAAGCATAGGCAGATCATAGCTCTTTGGGACAAAAATGAAAAAAATCCATTTATAGCTTGTTTTTCTTTATGCCACTTTTCACAGCGTACATCAGCTCAGCTGTCACCCATGGACTTTGGGCTAGAAGTTGCGTGGCCTCGGGCAAGAAACACAAATGCAAGTGTACACCAGGATTTGGGGAAAAGTCCCCTTTTAAAGGGGGCGTGGCCAACAGGGAACTGCCAAGTGGAAATGTCAACCCAGTTTTGCCAAGTCTTCACATTTTTCCCTCAAGAAGCCAGAAATTCACATTTTTGCATAAAAGCTTCCCAATTTTAAGATATCAGCAACCAAAAGGAAGTAATGGATGCCATGCCCAGATCCTAGGGCCTTATCCCTTCTGTGTGTGCAAGTTGAGGTCCAGCTGCCAGTAACAGCATCACTGAGCTGGGGGTTTCTCTAAAGCATTGAAAGGCCCCTCCACCTTGTGCAGAGGCAAGAATTTTCAGGGAATTACTGCCCCCAACAGCAGCCCTCAGCAACTGATAGGATTTGGTGAATAAATGCTCAAGCTTCCTCACTGCTGCTAGGATAACTCTGAGGCCTGGGTCCTACACTGTCCATAGATAGGATGAGCACCATAGCTAATAAGTTTGACCATCAGCCCTTAACTGCCTTCCATCCTTTTCCTCCCCCCTGTCCCTACTCCTCTGCTGGAATTCCTTGGGATGACTTTTCATATAAGGTGTGTGCACTTGAATCTTAAAACAAATGCAAGATATTTTTAAATGCACCGGGCCACTGTATACGGTTGTATATCATGTCTGCCTTTCAAGAACACCCATAAAGGGGTACACAGAGGCTAAAATCCAGCTAAGCTTCTACCACCAAATCCTGCACCTGAGGACCATGCAGAACTGGAGGACAGGAATTCACACATAGATGCCAGATGTACATAGCAGGGGCCTTGAAAACATGTCTGAGGCCAGATTTGGCTCCTGAGTCACCAGCCTATACCTTCTGATTTAGATGACGGCAGAGTCTGCTGTTCCCCTGGAACCAAGCCTAGCCTTCTTGATCACAACCCATCCTGCTTTCTGTCCCATTAAGGCCAGGCTCCTACCAGAGTTCTCTTATTTTCTTCACCATCTCTGATCAAAATTCCATCTGAGGAAGGTAACAAATTAATTTCTTTACATTTAAGTTAATGTGATTGACCATCATGCTAAGATATTTGTATTGTTTATAAACCAAAAAAGTCAACACCAAACATTTCTATATTCCTTTATACTGTAAATATTCATTGAGTACCAGGCACTGTTCTATGTGCTTGAGAATACATGAGTGAACAAAACAGATAAGGATCCTGTCCTCATGTCACTCAATTTTAGGTAGGGGAGAGAATCGATAAACAACAAGCATAATTTATTTTAAACAGCTTTACTTAGATATAACTCACATACCAGAAAATGTATCCATTTAAAGTGTCAATTCAATGGTTCTTATTGTAGTCAGAGTTGGGAAACCATCATTTTCATAACCCCCAAAAGACACCACGTACACATTAGCAGTCAGTCTGCATTCGATTTTCTCCCTCACCTCAGTCTCTAGCAACCATTTATCTACTTTCTGTCTCTATAGATTTGCTTATTCTGGACATTTTATGAAAGTGAAATTATACAATATGTGGTTTTGTGTGACTGGCTTCTTTCACTTAGCATAATTTTTCAAGGTCCATTCATTTTTTGGTACACATCATTCATTCCTTTTTATTGCTAAATAATTCTTCACTGCATAGATACACCACATTTTAATATTCATTGATCGATCAGTTGATGAACATTTGGGTTGTTTATACCTTTTGGTTGTCAAGAAGAGTGCCACCATAAACAATTATTTATTTGAATACCTATTTCAATCCTTTGGGGTGTATACCTAAGTGTAAAATTGGTAATCCTGCTTTCAGCTTTTTGAGAAACCACCAACTGTTTTCCACAGGGACTGCACCATTTTATATTTCCATCAGCAATGCATGAGGGTTCCTACTTCACCACATCCTCACCAACACTTACTATTTTTCCTTCTTTTTTTAAAAAATTATATCCATCTTAGTAGGTGTGCAGTGGCATCGCATGAGGATTTCAACTGGCATTTCCCTGATGACCGATGATGTTAAACATCTTTTCATGTGCTCTTTGGCCATTTGTGAATCTTTAGAGACATAGCCATTCAAGTCCTTTGCCCGTTTTTTAATTGGTTTGTTTGCTTTTTGTTGTTGAGTTGTAGGAGTTATTTATTATAGCCTTATCAGACGTAATTTGCAAATAGTTTCTCCCTTTCTGTGTGTTTCCTTTTCACTTCCTGGATGATATCATTTGTAACTCAAAGGTTTTCAGTTTTGATGAAGTCCAATTCATCTATATCTTCTTTTGTCATTTATGCTTTTGGTATCATATATACAAAAGCTTTGCTTAACCCAAAGACACATAGATGAACCTTATGTTTTCTTCTAAGAGTTTTATAGCTGTATCTCTTACATGTAGGTCTATGATGTGCTTTGAGTTAATTTTTGTATGTCAAATAAGGTAAGGGTCCAACTTCACTCTTTTGCATGTGAATATACAGTTGTTCCAACACCACTTACTGGAAAGATTTTTCTTTCATCATTGAACTGATTTTAGTGAACATAATGTAAAGGTTTATTTATGGACTTCTAATTCTATTCCATTGATCTATATGGGTAGCCTTATGTTAATAGCATACCATCTTGATTGCTATAGCTTTGTAATTTATAATTTAGAAGTGTGAGTCCTCCAACTCTGTTCTTCTTTTTCAAGATTGTTTTAGCTATTTTGGGTACCTTGAATTTCCATATAAATTTTAGAACCAGCTTGTCAATTTTTGTGGGGGAAAGAAACCATTGAGATTTGATAGAATTTGCATTGAATCTGTAGATCAATTTGTGGAGTATTGCCATCTTAACAGTATTGTCTCCCAACACATAAACACGGGATGTCTTTCCATTTGATGTCTTTCAATGACATTTTCTAGTTTTCAGTGTACAAGTCTTGCACTTTTTTGTTAAATTTATTCCTAAGTATTTTATTCTTTTTGATGCTATTGTAAATGAAATTTTTTCCTTAACTTCATTTTTGGATTGTTCAATACAATAATTTTTATATATTGATCTGTATCCTGCAATCTCACTGGACTCATTTATTAGTTATAGTAGTTTTTTGGTGGATTTCTTAGGATTTTCTGTATGTCATGTCATCTGTCAATAGAGTTTCACTCTTTCCTATTTGGATGCCTTTTATTTCTTTTTCTTACCTAATTGTCCTGAAAAACATAAGTTTTTAGAAGTAAATAATATAGTGTGTTAGAAGGCAATAAGTGCAACAGAGAAAAGAAAATGTACATCCAAGTAAGGGATTTGGGGAATACTGAGGATTAGAGTTGGAATTTTTAATTGTTCCTCAATGAGCAGGTGACATTTTGAAGGAAGACCTAAAGGAGTGAAGGAGTTGGGAACAGCCAAGGCAAAGAACCAAGGCAAGAATGTGATGGGCCACTGTGACTTCAGCAGAGCAAGCAAGGATATTCCATGTAGAGTCTTCAGGTTGGAGAGTCTAGGTCAGAAGAGTGGTCTGACCTGACTTTGGATTTTTAAAGAATTGTTGTGCTTGCTGCACAGAGAACATACTGGGGGGTTGGGGGTGGGGGAAGCAGGCTGTGGATAAAGAGAGAAGCAGAGACACCAGCTGGGGGCTATTGTGGTAATCCTAGAGAAAGGTGATAGTGGCTGGACAAGGATGTTATCCATGAAGGTGATGAGATAGATTGAATTCTAGATATAATATATTCTAAAGATAGAGTTGACAGAATTTGTTGACAGATTAGATTGAAAGTGTGAGCAAGAGGAGTCAGGATGAGTCTAAAGTTTTCAGCCTAAGCATCTAAAAGGCTAGTGTTGCCATCAACTCAAATGGGGACAGCTGCACAGGGAGTGGGTTTTGAAGGGGAAGACAAGGATTCAATTTTGGACACACTGAATTTGTGATGTCTACCAGATCTCCAAGCAGAGATCTCAAGTAGGGAATTAGAGATACAAGTTTAGGGTCAAGAAAGAAGTCTGAGTTTGAAATAGAAATTGAGACTCTTTGCCATTAAGGTGGCAGTTGATACCATGCAGTAGAAGGAGATCACCAAAGCAGTGAGTGTCCAGAGCAGAGAGACAAAGACTGAAGCCTAAAATGTGAAGCCTCATGGTGTTGACAGATTGAAAAGAAGAGAATGGACCAGGACAAAGCCACCAGTGAGGCAGGAGGAAAAGCAAGAGAGCACAATTACCTAAAGTATGTGTATGGACAGGAAGGAGTGGTCAATGGCATTAGCCATTTTTGAATGTTCTGGAAAGATGAGGACTGAGAGCTGACCACTGGCAAACTGACCAAGGAGGGAGCTTGCCATTTTATACACCACAATGTGAAAAAGGAGCTTCTGTCTGTTGTGGAGGGATATGGGGTGGGGCAGGACTATAGGACAAGGATGAGGGCCACATAGAAGCATGCTGCCAGAGATTGCTTCTAACTCTCTAGGGTGTGTTTATCTGTCACTGCAAAATACATCATCCCACATTTAATCGTCTCACAGTTTCTAAAGGGCACAAATCTTGGTATGGCTTAGCTATAGTATCTCTCCAGGCTGTAATCAATGTGTTGGAAAGAGCTGTGGTTTTATAGTAAGGCTTACCTGGAGAAGGATCTGCTTCCAGGCTCACGTGGTTGTTAGCAGGACTCAGTTCCCTACAGACTAGTGGCCAGAGGCGGCCCTCAGTTCCTTGCCATATAGGCCTCTCCATAAGGAAGTCCCAAATATGACAACTGGCTCCTTCAGAGTGAGCAGACTAGAGGGCCAGAGATAATACTGACAAGAGACAGAGAACCAGCAAGCTGAAATAAGTCTTTTTGTTACTTAATCATGAAAGTGACATCCCAACACTTGTGTTGTATTCTGCTCATTAGAAGCAAGTCAGTAGGTACGACCCACACTCAGGGGGGAGGGATTACACAGGGGCACGCAGAGATCATTAGGGGCTGTGGCAGAAGCTGCCCACCACAAACAGACCCGGTGCTTTAAAGTGGATGAAAAAAGACTAACACCTTTTGCACTGGCATTTTACCAATGCATATTAATAATGAAAAACAAGTGAAATGATCCTATTCAGAAAATGAACTTATCAGTTAGGCTCTTTGTCAATACTTTTTATATAAAGCTAGATCTTAATATGCCAAAAAAACTTAATAGAAGAGAATCTCTATCTTGTTGATGGTTTTATTTAACTTATGGTATTAATATTACTTGTAAGCACCGTATCTAAATTGAAAACTCTTTGAACACAAGGACTCTTACAACATTCAGCACCAACATGATTCTATGAGGTCAAATTTGAGCTCCGCTACTTATTACCTGTGTGATTCAGTCAAGTCACTAATCTCTCTGTATCTCAGATACTACATATGTAAAGTGCAAGTATTAATGCCCACCCCCAGACTGTATGTTGATTAAATGCAATACTGTATGTAAAGATACTGAGCACAGCCATGGCAGGGTAGTTCAGTTGTTTAGAGCATTGCCCTGATACACCAAGGTTGTGGGTTCAGTCCCCGGTCAGGGCACATGCTGGAAGCAACTAATGAATGCATAAATAAGTGGGACAACAAATTAATCTCTCTCTCTCTCTCTCTCTCTCTCTCTCTCTCTCACACACACACACACACACACAAATCAATAAGTAAGTTTTTTTTTAAAGATGCTGAGCACAGTATCTAGGCATCTGGCCCATTGTAAGTGCTCAATCAAAAGTTATCATTAATACTGTTATTTTTACAAACCTTCTGTATAATGAAGAAATTTGTGTAGAATGAAGAGATTAAATAAACTATTGCACAAAATGTTCCATACAGATGTACTCTGTACACCTGGCTCATGATAAGTGTTCAATAAATAGACATTATCATTTTTACTATTAATTTTAAGGTACAAATTATAATTACTGAAGGAATTTGCATATGTACTTTCTCATGTACTCTGTTAAGTCATATCTATTCTTCAAAATAGTCCTCAGCACAGCTCCTCCTGGTATCTTTCTGGATTCACCATATTCAGTTTCAGTGCCTTAAATAAAGCCTTACTGGTCATTTATCTGGGTAAGCAGAATTTGCCTTGCTATGTGCCTGTGTGCCCAGACTGCTAAGTTCTATTAGGGGGCCTTTTCTTGGCATGCCCTACTTCCCCCACTTGATGGTGGCATATCAAGGGCACAACCAGGTACACACCTTCCCCCCCGCCCCCCAGGACCTAGTAGTGTGTTCTGTACTCAGTCCTGCATCGCCCAGTCCACACGCCATACAGCCCAGACGTGATAGATCTGTAGCACTACCTGCTACTACAGCTGGGAAATAATTCCAGCCTGCTGGCCAGAGAGCTGCAAGGAGGTCAGGAGGTAGAGGAAGAAACAAAGCACTCCAGTGGACGGGCAAAGGCAAAATGCATGGTCACATTCAACCTTACAAAGATTGGTAGAGGCCAGGGATAGCACCTGCTTCCACACCAAGGCCAACTACACAGCCATGCAGATGAACAATGGAGATTCGAACATAGCTCTGCTCCAGTCCAGCCATTCCCTCAGATGTGGTCACTAGGTGATGAAGGGAGTGTTTGTGAATGAAGTTCATCCAAAGGATAGGGGTGGGTTTGGATTCAGCCAGCAAACCTCTGTCAGGGCCTGTGTGGCTTCAGGCAGTTAACCTCTCTGAGCTTCTCAGTTGTGGTAACAGACAACATCTTCTGAGCACCTCGTTTACCAAGCATTATTCTTAGCATTTGCATGTAGTGATTATTTAATATCATAAAAACCCAAATGGCAGTTACAGTTATTATATCTATTTTACCGATGAGAAAATGGAGGCACAAGGAGTGAGAAACTTACTCAAAATACCTCAAAAGTGCTATAAAGATTTGAATTCATTACACACTTATACCCACTACAGCTCTAACCTCATGCATTGGTCAGAGATCCCCAGAGAAAGAGAACCAATGGAATTAGCCCATGCAATCATGGAGGCTGACAAGCCCAAACATCAGCAGGGTAAGTCAGCTGGGAGTGCCAATGGTGTAGTTCCAGTGTGAAGGCCAGCAGGCTCCAGACTGAGAAGGGCCAATGTTTCCGTTCAAGTCTGAAGGCAGGAAAAACTTAATGCTCAGTTTGAAGGTGTCAGGGAGAAAAAAATCTTCCTTACTCAAAGGAAGGTCAGCATTTTTGTTCTATTCAGGCCTTCAACTGATTAGATGAGGCCCAGCTACATTAGGGAGGGCTGCTTTACTCAGTCTATCAATTAAAATGTTAATCCCATCCAAAGACACTCTCACAGACACACCCGGAATAATGTTTGACCATAATCTGAGCACCTGTGACTCAATCAAATTGGCATACAAAATTAACCATCACACCTCACAAGTGTTATCTGAGAATTAAACAAGACACTCTATTTAAACTGTTTTGTTTTGTTTTTAAGTGCCTGGCAAATGATGATCAATAAATGATGCTTAGAAAGGAAAAGGAAAAGATTAAGAAAAAGTGACTCAGCTTCAGATGCCAATAAGTGAGTTTGAGGTTTAGGGTTTGACAGCTTTTAGTAGAAACTTTCATTTGACTCTTTGTTGTTAAATATGCAGCTTGGGGAGCCTTCCTGGTCTAGGTAAATCCATGCAGGGGATCTAGAGTTCCAGTATTTAGTACTAGCAGGCCATGAGAGAAGGGTCATCCTTTCATTCAAACCCAATTTTAATTGGCATTTATTAAGCACTGCTTCCTGCCAGGTGACACGCTAAGATCTTATCATCTGTTCATCTCCTATAATCCTCACTGTGCGCTGGGTACAAGTCACCATCGTTTCCACATGGCAGACAGAGAAACTGGGGCAAAAAGAGCTGGCATGGCTTACTCTGGATCTCTCAGCTGGTATGCGATAGAGTCAACATCTTAATTCAGATCAACTTGCCCCAAAAGAGGTGCCCTCACTTCTGTGCCACTGGCGTCTACCTGGTTTCCAAGGATTTGGCAATGGCAACTCACCTCAGGGATAAGTTGTCTTGTCCTGAGACACCTTCCACAAACTTGCTTAGATCAAGACAAGATAATTATGTTTGGTCTCAAGTTTTGGAAATTGTTACTTTGGAACCTGCTCACGAAGGAGCATAAGTTATCATATTTCAACAGGAACCGTTATGCTTATTCTAGTCCACCAGTTTATTCTCTGAAATTATGGAGGAAGAGAGTTCTCAGGGAAATTTGTGAGGGAGGAAAATTTTTCCCTCTTTCCTCTCTTATATCTTTTGGCTCATCTAAGAATTAAACTGACATGAGACACATTAATAAGAGAAGAATAACCACATTTATTACATATGTACATCTGGGGGCTCCTTAAGAATATGGGACTGGAAGACAGATCAGGCAGTTGAGGCGAATATGGCATCTAGAGCTAAGATGAAGAGAGGGTAGTGGTTTGGACTTCAACAGGCAAGAAGGCAAATTTCACAAATAGACAAGAGAGAGCAAATATGTGGTAAATTCTTGCTGGGCCTGCTGGGCCAACCAGAAACAAGGGGACACAGAGGGGTGTCCAACGGAACAGACTTGCTAGGCTCCTCCCTGCCTGCCACACTTAGTTTACATTATGCTAAGATGATATCTCCTTCCTTTAAGCAGGTTTTTCTATCCGAATTCCTTTAGGCAGCTGCGGAGGAGGTAAAAGGCTCTTCTTGAGTCCCTAGCTTCTTAAAAATAACTAGCTTAAAATCATCAATATCCGCAAAAAGGCATATTTTTGGGTGGCAAATTCTGCTCCCCCCGCCATACCCTCCCTGTGTGCTTGTTCTATTCCAGGATCAGGAGGACATGTTGGAGACACTGGTTGTCACCACAACTGTTATTAATGTCACTGTGCTGCCTTGCCCCCATAGAAGAGCTCTCTGTGGCAGAGGGAAAACTTGAATTCAGAACCTCCCTGAGAGGCTGCCCACTGGCAGGAGTAAGGATGCCACTCTGCAGAGGCAGACTCCCATGGACAAGGAGGTAAAAGTGGCCTGTTCCAGGACAGAAGGTAGACAGAGAGGCTCTTTGGTGGGGAATCCTAAAACCACAAGGCCTTTTCAAGGGAAGGAAATGCAAATGGCCTGACCTGATAGCAACCTTCCACTGACCCTCAAATGTAAAAAGTCTCAGCGGAGGATCTGGTAGCCCACTGGAGCACATCAAAAGAACCTGGGGTGGGTTTAAACAATGGAAACTAAGATAGGAATGGAGGCAAACATCTCAATGCTCTTCTTTTCCTCTGGGGTCAATTCTATTTTCAGAGCCCTCCTGGGCTCAGTGAATGAACTCTAACTGCATCCAGAGAGGCCCAGACCAGGAGGGTAAGTAGGCTGGCAAAGGACAGGAGCTGTCTCCAGAAGCCTGGGCTGTCTCTTGTCAGTTTCTTATAGCACATGGGATTAATATTCCTGTGGAGTTGGGGAAGATTCTCCAAGGATAATGAACACAATAGAGCAGGGATCCCTCCAACTGCACTCTCGGAGGGGACAGAACAACAATCAGGACTCATGGTCCAGGCGGCTGTGAGGAGGGCAGGAGTCTCAGAAGTTCAGTTCTCTTGCTCAGTTTGGAGACATTTTCCCCAAAATCATTTTGTTCAGTCCATCTTCAGTTGTCAACTGGCAGGACTTACAACACTGATTCTCATGAGCTTTAGGAATGCAGTTTCTTAATTTTTTCCAATTCCAAATATAAAACAAACCAAAGAAGCATTAAAATAATTTGAGCTTCAAAGACTTTCTAACTCCAACTGGCCACAATGAAATTAAATAAGAATCTATCAGCCCCCACTTCTCTCTCTCTCTCCTCTCTTCTCTTATTTAAGGAAGGGGAAAGAAAAGCAAAAAAACACAGAGCCCATACAACTCTAGGAACTGTTTGCACGAAGGTTCTTTAGCTTCTAACTAACATTTGTAACCAAGGATTAGTGGAGCAGCCTCTTGTAATTACCGCTGTTGCCCCATTTGTGGCTATCTCCGTGAGGCCAGTAAATCTTGAAATTACAGGCTGACCACCCTGGAGAACTGAGACAGAGTCAACCACATCTCTCAAAGGCACTGCCCTGGGCAATTCCCACCCCCCTGAGATGACTTGCCCGCCAGGGCGAAGGCCGTGCCTGGGAGGACTCCCAGACTTCACTGTGGCTTGAAAGTAAATAAAACCAGTGTGGGTGGCCTGGGATGCCTTGCACCCCCAGTGAGTAGAAGGAGAGGCAGCTAGCTTGGATAGTCCTTGTCACATCCGCCATCATCCCATCCCAGTGTGGACTACTGACTAGGGCCCCAGGGATAGACAAGAGGGCAGAGACAAGAAACTGAAAAAGGGAACATAGAAATGCTTTGAAAAGGAGATTTTTGCCTCTTGAAATACTGTTTCTCTCTACTGAAGGAACACAACATATACCTACAGAGGATGTCCTGATTAATGAAACATGCCATTTATATTAATGGAGATTAAGATTTGACTTGAGCTTTAACTACAATCTTGATCATGACTTAAAATAAGCATTTATAATGGATTTTCATAACATGTGCCTATTCTAGACCTCTGAAAACTGTGAACGTATTTAAAATCAAATAACAAAGACCTATTGAAGGTTACTCTGGATTCCATCCTGGGCTATTTCTAAAATGAGACTCCTGGCTGACCTTTTAGGCACATATCTTCACAAGGACAAAGACACCATGAAGGATATTTTCCATTTTCTCTCTGTGGGTCCCTTAAACAGAGACTCTTTTTGTTATTTCCCCCAGGGGTCTGAGACCTTAAACACCACATTTAAATAGATTAAGACGCAACCAACACTAGGAGATGTGGAAAGCCCTCCAATGCCTTGAGCCTACGATGACAGTGTGATCTCAGCATTCTGTGCATCACATGGATGTCATGCTTTTCCCCTTTATAATGGCTCTGGCTACCTATAAAATCTGCTTCACTACTATCTACCAATTCTACTCTTTACAAAAGCTCAGCAGCATAAGATTTTGCAGTAAATTGGTATAAATAAAACATCTGGGTCAAAGATTTAAAATAATATTTCCCAAGACATTTAGTACCTATCAATGGCATACTATGCAGATGCGTCATCCTATTTACTCAGGTGGGGCCCTCCAGCCCCTGCGCTGGTTATCTAATTTCCCACATACATTTCTTTCAGCAACTCCAGAAAAGACACCATGGGCTCTAGGTGGCCATATCTGTGTGCAGGAGTGTGCGCATGTGTGTGCATGTGGTCAGGTGTAGGTCATTGCCTTCCTCTGAAGAGAATGACCTAGAGCAGAAAAACAAAAGGAAAGAGTCACAATGATTTCTTCCCACTGTTTCTCCTGCTGTCCCTAGCACATTGGAGGTGGGGAGCACCGCTTGGACACTTGCATTTCCGTGTAGGAAGAAGAGAGAGCCCTCGACCAAACTGGTTGCCACACTATGTGTACACAAACAAGAGGAAATTCCGCGTTCTGATTCCTACACAAAGTAGGAAACCAAAAAACAAAACCAAACAAACAAAAAATAAAAACAGGAAAAGGGAAGGAGGAAAAAAGGGAGGGGAAGAGGTAGGGAGAGATAGAAGGAGAAAGGAGGGAGGAAGGTGGAATCACAGGGGAGGTTGTAGAAAGTTAGTTTTGCAAAGGAGATTGTGTTTTAGCTGCCCCAGGAGCTGTTGGAAAGGAAAGAGTGGAAACCCAGGAAGAATTCACTCATCACCAGTGGTCAGTTTGGAACTGTTTACAGCAGGAGTGCCCCCAGGGAGCTCTGCTCTCGGCTGTGCAGACTTCCAAGTGCCCATTAGACATTAACATACTGATCCTTCCACCATTCCCACCCCAACCCAGGGAGCCTAGGGTTAGGATGGCAGTCCTCCATTGGGAAACTGAGGAAAGGAAAATGAGCCAGTGAAAGAACTGTGTGTGCCCACCAATACTCTGCCACTAAAATCCATTGCTACCATTAGTCATCAAAGGTACTGCCCTCCAGCATCAGCCAGCTGATCTTCAAGCCTCCCTGTTAAAGGGAGACAGTTCTCTTGAGGTTGAGATGTACAGGAAGTCCCAGGTGAATACTAAAATCAGCAGTTTCCAGGTCTCCTCCATTCAAGACCAGCAGTCTCAGTTGGCCCATACTGAATTCCGAAGGACTGGCAGCATCTTGGCATGCCCTTCCTGCAGTGCCCCAAATATTTGCATCCATTCAGTGTTTGGACTCCTTCTCATCTCCTACAGAGAAAAAACTACTGGAAACCCAGACACCCTGTGGAGGGGACTGGTGCCAAGTCGTCTGGGGCCCCCTCCCCCGGGAAGCAGGAAGCACAGCCGGTCTTGTCACCATGCCCTAAAGTAGGATGGATGGCCCCAGTAAACTGATCCTCGCTAATGTAACCATAGGTGCTATTTCATACAAATACATCCACCCAGACATTTCCCATCAGCATAGAGCCTTTCCCTGAGGCCGGCTCTGCACGTCTTTGCCCCCTCCACAGCCTGGAACCACCCGGGTTAATGACAGGCTCAGAGTGGGGACCGGAGTGTGTTAAGTGCCTTTGTAATGGCAAATAGGGGGCCCCCAAAGCCTTCCCTTTCTTCATTTATCATTTCTATAATGTACCTATCACATCCCTTGCTCCCCTCGCCTTTGCCAAACTAAACAGCCTTAGTCTCGCTAATCTCTCCTCAGATGGAGACGGGGGCCATAAATCTAATCACGAGGAAAGAAGGCCTTCCCTGACCAAGCCTTGGGCACTGGCACAGCGCACACGAGGAAACACAGCAGATAATGGTAGAACTGCTGTCACAGGGCGCATTATAAAATGCAGATGTTGTTGCAATAATGCGCCTGTTGTGAAATTTCAAATGTAAATTTGCCAGCATGCTGAAGGGATAAAGGACATTTAATTTGCTCATCAACCCTACCTTCTGTCCTTTTTATCCTTTGTCTTCACTGGCACATTATGTTTGATATTTGGGATGGAAATTGGAAAAAGAGGACTGGACACTGGCTTTGCCAGGATAACATGAAATTAAATCCCATTAGCTTCTTGAATCAATTTAAGAAGGTAACAGAATGTCATGACTGGAGTTAAATATGTTGTCTGTGTGCATTTTTAAAAGTAATAGGATACCTTCTCTGGATTCAAACCTGATTTAACGTCCCCCAGATGACATATGGAGGTGGCTGCTCATTCACCTCTTCCCCCCAATCACCCAGGCATTGACAAGGGATGTCATGAGTTTATTAATTCTTTTCCAACAAATCCTAAATTTTTGTGGTATTCTGCTTTCAAAAAGTGAAAGAAATGAAACTTTTCTTACACTTTAAAGAAGAGCATCAGTGGGCTGAATCTCTGATAGCACATTTCAGGGATGCAAGGAATGTCTGTAAGAAGGCCCCTGCCCTGCACGGAGAGCATCCCTTGGACCACCAAGAAAATCACATTTTTCTTTTACCCCTCTTTTCTCCCAATCATCTTTAAAAGAGGAGAGTACAGTATTCCCTCACTTATTGCGAGTATTACATTCTAGACACACACACCACTCGTGATAGGTGAAAATCTGTGAAGTAGGAACCTTACATTTATTTTAGTATTTATATATTTTTAAGGCTTTATAAACCCTTCCCACACACTTATAAACTGTTCCCAGTCCCTTATTAACATTTCCCACTCCCTTACTAACCTTTTCCACACTTTTATAAACACTACTTATGTTCTTAAACATATTCTACACTCTTAAACCTATGTGACTTTAACAACATACATGTACAGTACCGCAAAATCCCACGATATAGCGAAAAATCTGCAATAAATAACTAAATACAATATTTTTAAAAATCCTGCGATGCAGTGAAGCCGCTATAAGTGAACCGCGATATAGAAAGGGACTACTGTAGTTCCAAGAGACAGGCAATATTGGAAAGAGGAAATATTGAGACCTTTGTTACATCTCATGTTTTAAATGTGTGCCCTGGAGCAAAGAGCTGAGTTTAAGCCTTGGAAGCAATCAGGAAATGGCTTGCCTCAGCTCTCCCCAGGCAGGGCCAAAGGAGAGCTAAGAAGCCCCACTGTCCCTAAGGTCAGGTCCTGAATGGCTCTGATCATGGTCAATAAGTAGCCCAGGAAATAAATAGGTCCCCAGTCACCTGGTGATCCATGCTTCTCCCATAGGTCCGGATAAGAAACCTGGGGCACTACCAGAAAATCCTCAATTCCAAGCATAAGCACGGGCCATCTTACTGAGCCATCAATTTCATCTGATGGTAAGGAACAGAAAATATTAATGTGCACATCAAGGTAAACACATTTCTTTTACAAAAAAAGAAGCACATTTATTTTGTGTTAAATGCAAAATGCACATACACTATTAGGTGAGAAAGAAAAATGCAATAAATTCTGAGCTTGTGAGTAGTCCCTTCAGAAGTCCCACAGGCTTCCTGGGCTATATTCCCTCTTCTGCAAGCCAAGTTTGACTAGCATCTTAGTGAGTCAGAGCCCAACTCTTGAGAACACAGAGCTGGGAAGGATGTGGGCCTAACAAACGGAATGTGTGCCAATATTGCAGAGGGTAGCTGGGAGCATCACGGGGAGCTGCTTGGAGGACCACTGGGGCCAGGATTGCAGTCTGGGTGTTTGTTCCAAGAACCAGTCCCATGAGGTTCAGGAGCCAGGACAAGATAGAATATTGAGTCAGAAACCTCCTTGTCATAGACCAGGGAACCTTCCTGCCTCTCCTTGTTTGAGTTCCCCCAGAAGCAGACCTTGAGACAAGAATCCAAGTGCAAGTAATTTATTTAGCAGAGGATCCTAGGAAACACCAGAAGGAGTAAGGAAGTGAGACTGGGTAAGATAGGCCACTAATTAGGCATGCAGTATCGAGCAAGCTACCACCATGGACAACTGGAGATTGATCCTTCTGAGGAATTTGGAAGATAACGTAGAATGCATGCCTCAGAAGCAACTCACCCAGAGGGCACTGGCACTGGGGTACTTAAACACCAACTCCCTACAGTCATTGGTTGGGAGCTGCTGGGGATAGAGGGGGGCGGGCATGGTGGTCACAAATTCTTTATACTGCCCTGTCCATGCCTTGGGTAGAGCTTACTCCAATAGACAAAGAAAGTTCTCAAGCAAGGAGATGCAGGGGCTGGCAGTTGGAAGTCAGCGTTCACTGGAAGGGCAAGGGTGAAGGGTGTGGATGAGGTGCACAGCCGCTGCTATACCCTCTGCATGGGCTCTGGCCCTCTTCATCAAAGGTTAAACATCAGGCATGGTGACTGACCTCAACCTCATCTAAAAATGAAGTACCTCCTCTACTAACTGCTTGTATATCAGGTGTTGTGCTGGGTGCTTTTTATTTGCTCTTCCCAATAAACTTAAGGGTAACTACTGTGATGGCAGAGGAGGAAACTGACCATCACAGTTTGAGTAGTTTCTGCAGAATCCTGCCACTGGTAAGACTGGGACTTCAGCCTAGAGTCCATGGTCATCACCTCTGCCTACACGGCCGGTATAGAATGCCCACCCACTCACACCCTTCTGCAGGTTCAGGCCCCTAAGGGTTTTGTCACATGATTGAGCCTTCCCACCTTACTCCAGATTTTTATACTGGGGTCTTATGTGGCCTACCTTGAAAAGATGAACTCAATAAATCAGATTCTTATCCTGGGGTTTGGAACTGATAACTGGAGACCCAGAAGTCAGCAACGTGAACTGGGGGTGGGAGGTGTAATGGGGTAGAGTCCATACAAAGTGGACATTTCTCATTTCTTCCTTCCCAGTAGCTATCCTCCTTTCTTCTGGTCTCCTCACTTATTCACTTTCTTTATTTTAAGAACTACCTTCTCCATTACATAATCTTGGTGTCACTGTTAGTCAAGATGTCAAGATACCCTGTCATCTCTGGCCCGAGATGTCACTGACTCACACTTGGAGTCCAATTATCTTGACTATTGAGTGGAATGGTTCTGGGACAGATAAGAGTTAAGAGCATTGCTCTGAAGTGGCAGTCCACTCTTTCTTGCCACCTAGATCAATGCAGTGTCTTTCCTGAGGCCTGGACAGCAGCTTTTTCTCTGATTCCCTGTGTTGCCCTCAGCAATGCTCTTGGTGTCCTGCCAACCTGCCTGGCACCCAGTACTCCTTTACTCACTGTTCTAGTTATCTGGTGTTGTGTAACAATCACCCCAAAACTTAGTAGAGTAAAACAACAATTTATTATTATTTGTCACGGATCCCCTTTGGGGTTCCCCATACAGGTGTAGCCAGCCCAGGGTTTCCAAAGAAGGCTTCTTCATGCACCTGTATGACACCTGGTCTGGGATGACTGGAACAGCCTGAGGCTGACTGACATCTCTGGCTTTCTCCCTGTCACCTCGTCATGTGGCAAGCTTGGGCTTCCTTGCAGAATGGTGGTCTTTAAGTAGTTGGACTTCTTCCTTGGCTGCTGTTTTTGCTCAGAATGAATGTTCCAAAAGATTCAGGCACAAGTTGCCATGCATTGCTTCCCTGTATTCTATTTCTCAGAAGTCACCAGCCCACCCAGATTCAAGGAGGCAGAAGAATACCTTATCTCTCAATGGAGGGATAGCATTTATCGACAGGTAAGGAAGGAGATAAACTAGCACAGAACCACAGGCTTCTTACTTCATGCCCACGTAGCACTGCCTTAGGCCATTCTCCGTCTGGACATGTACTCTGCCTGCCAGTAGCAGTCACAATTCCAGAGAGTTAACATTCCCAGGAACAATTCTTAATTACAGATAACTAGAAGTCTAAATGCCCCAGCTTCCTTGCACTTGTGTGGGTTAAATCAGCAGTGGAATTTATATAGCTTTCCGGAGGTTCTCGTGGTGTTTGGGCCCTATCACCCAGAGTGGAGATCTGCTTCCTGTCACACACACAGTGGCTGCCTTACTCTTCCCTGACTCACATCTCCACTCCTGTACCTGGCCTTCTGAGAACTCCTCTCAAAAAACAAAAACAACAGCAACAAACTAGCACCTACATCCTTTGCTCGGTCTGCTTCTATGGTAAAGAACGGGACAGGCACCCCATATACTCCCCAAATAATTCTTCTGTTGGTAGGTTAACTACAGTTGGATTCTTTTGCTTTGCTTACAGCCAAAGAATAGTGAGTGACAGAATGTAGAAAAGGCCAGAGCGAGGGTGTGGGAGCCATGGTGACTGAGCGCCGGCCGCTATTGTGGAGGAGCATGATGTTGAAGCCGTGGAGGAGGCTGCTCTGGGTCAAAGAATGGCGCAAGCCCACACAAAAAGAAATGCCTCATCAGAGAGGCCATACTGTCACTCTGTTCCAGTCCTCACTTGTGATTTTCACTCTGTGGAATTTCTTACCCTTGTAATGAGAACATGACTAAACCCCTTCCATGTAAACAAGCAATTCACAGATTTGAAGGACCAAACAGAGCCATGGAGATGACTCCTCTCAAGTAGTCAGGGGTTTCCACAGAAATGTTTCCCTCTCCCTGACTCTTTCCTTGTGCCCCACTCATTTCCCACAGAGACTGTCCTTACCTATGAGCTCCGCGATGCAAATAGCATAGAGGAGATGGCTTCTTGCCCCAAACATCTCCGTTAACAAGGTTTAGGAGGATTAACAGAAATGAGGGCACTAGGTTACTTTCCTAAGGTGCATATGAGCAAAATAAAACTGAGAAAATTTGAATTTGATGGGACATAGAGATTTAGTGAGGGCTGATGCAAGACACTATGGGAACTAGGAGGACAATGTGGGAAGCATTTTTTTCATGGGGACAATACTTATGGGTTGGAGAGGGACAGAGAAAAGGAAGTGCAAAGGTGTCAAAGACCAGCTTCCCTACTTGGGAATTTGGTGAGAGTCTTTCACCACTGTTTCCTGAGAGAGCTGATAAAACCATACTAAACTCTGGAGTAAGCACAATTTGTAGGGTTTCTGGTCAGAACTAGGTGGTAAAGAATTACATGCATATCAAACCAATGCTTTGATTCTACATTACATATTTATATCTGGGAACCTGAAAACTCTGTAAAAATACAAGTGTTTAAACATTGATTTGAAAAACATAAGAAGCATCTGATATGGAAATGTTCAATGACTTATCCAAATAAAACCAACAGAAGTTGGTCCTTTTAGAGTGGGTTTGTAGTAGAGCAGTCAGATAATTTATCATCTAAACTGGGATACTTTAGTGAAATGGGGCACTATTTTTTATGAAGCCAAGATAACAGGCATAAACTAGGAAGTCCCAGGCAGACGATGGTAAGAGTTTGGGGTCCCAGAGCATGTTCTGCTTCCCCTGCTGCAAGGCATGTGTGGCTGGCAAGTGTTAGTCTGTGATCTGCACCTAAATAAAACTTGTAATTCCCATATTCCTCCTTGGTAGATATGGACTAGTGGGGAATGCCTGGTTTTAGAACTGTAAAACCTGATTCAAGTCCACCTCTGTCCTTTCCTAACTGAGAGAATCCAAGCAGATCTCTTAACCTCAACAAGTCTAGTTTGCTCTTCTATAAAATGGGGATGATTCCACCTCATTCACAAAGTTGTTGTGAAGATTAAAGGTTGATATATGAAAAAGCACTTTCTAGATGCTTGTTTAACAAATATATGGTGATGTTATTTGTCCATTCAGCAGTAAAGGTGGACAATCACAATGCATAAAAAAGCCTGATACATGATTTCTTGAAAAGCTACGAAAAGAACTGCCCTATGTTTCCATTCTGGCTTCAATATGAATCAATTCTGTTTATTTCACCTTGTGGCATGTCCTATTTCAGCCCGCCAGGCACCTCATGCCATTCAACTTGAAGGCAGCTTTGACCCTCAAACTTTTAACACCTTTCTCATTGGTGAGAAAGAACAGCTCCCCATTTAAGGGGAAACCCATGTACATTCCTTGACTTTCTGCCTGACACCACTCAGTTACACCAAGAATAGGAGACAGGAGTAGCTTGTGTTCAGCATTTGGATGTCTCCGTGGCCAGCTTGATGGGTAACATGGGAAAATCTATAGGGGCATGAGAATAATAATATGGGCCTTTTCAACTATAATAGAGGACCACACACATGGGCCCATGAGGACTGTGCCCTGGACCATCTTCAAAAGCAAAGGAGCTGCGTTCTCCCCAGCCATGTGTAGGCCTGGTTTAATTAAATGTAGGCCACAAAGGGGCTGGAAGGCACGACACCAAAACACTGTCGATTTCTGTGGTAGAAATTTTCCACAGCTCTGTATTTCCTGATAAGATAGTGCATGTGGAGAGTACAACCTGAATGCTTGGCAGATGGTTCCATCTGTTTTTCTATCATTTTGAATTTAGCAGGAAAACCCCAAAATGTGTTTTGACTCAAGCATGCTTTTTTTCCTTCCCTGCGTTTTGAAATGGCTGTGCTTCGAAGCTAATTAAGTCCATATGCTTCTGATTCATTTACACTTAACTCATCAAAACGTTGTTTTGTAACAGTCATTTGAAGTCCAAGGCGCCTCTCTTGAGCCGTTTTTGTTGTTGTTGTTGTTGTTGTTGTTTTCAAAAAACCAGGGAGTTATGGTTTGCCAGCCAAAAGCAGGACTCTTGTACAAAAAGGTTCAAATTTGGTTCAAGACAAGATCCTACACCCAGGAGATTCTAGTGGTTAGGAATCGTCCTAAAGTATCACCGTCAAGTGCGGGGTGTGACTTTGAATCTTCTGTTACTATCCAAAGAAACTCACTGTTCCGAATCATAGAAAACAATTTATGAGAGAAAAAATTTATGCTAGAGTGACTGGGCCCAATTAGTTTAAATGGAAGTTGGGTGGCTTTCCATTTTTAAAGAAAAGTTTTCATTAGGCGTAACTAGAATTTATAACCAAAGGCTTCATGCCAACCCCAACCAAGAATACAGTAGCCATTATGCCACCTGTTTTTGCTATCAGATCTTACTTACACCGTTAACAAATGTATTCATAACTTGGACTTTAAGCAAAAATAAAACTCCTGTTCTCTCAATGACCTATCAGAGCATTGTCTGATGAGCACATCCAAGAGTCACCTGGTTCCTAGAGTTTATAATCTTAAATTATTTCTATCCAGAAGGAAATGTAACTCCACATGTTTTGTTTTGTTGTCTTAGAGGAGATTAATTCAGCATTCTTATTTCAATTGACTAGATACATCATTTTTTCTATCCTCCCTCAAACCTGCTTTACCATTTACTTGATTCTTTCATTAACACATTAACTAAACTTTTGATGTGTAATCCCTAAATATGTGTTTGAAGAGTCACTTAACTTTTTGAGAATTATACTTTAAAATTGCACTAGCCTCAACCCTGGCTCTTCTGATCTATCTTCCCTCCTATTGCTGCTCATTTAAGTTTTAGAACTATGAAAAGCAAATGGTCACTCAAAGAGTTAAAAATTAATAGATGCAACACTAGAAAAAATTAAGGCAAGAATGGAGAAAAGGGAAGGCTTTTGAACACTGAATGCATTTACGTACATGATCTCCTTTCATCTGTATAACAACTCTGGGAGGGAGGTACCACGCCAGTTCACAGGTAAGAAAAGTGAGGTGGGAAGTGGTTAAGAAACTGCCCCAGAGTCACATAGTCCCACATTTGGACAGAGAGCTGTCAATTTAAAACCATACATTCAGCCTTTTCCCTGCCAGGACCCAGAGGTCAGGTCGCATCAGGCCTGATGCACCACCTTCCTCCCTCTCCTTGGGTGCTGCCTATGGAGGTGGCAGCCATCTCTTATTCAGCACCAACGCTGCCCTTAGACCTCTTGTGAAATCCAAGATTGTCAAAAAGAAGACCCAGAAGTTCATCTGGCATCCATCACACCAATAAAATAAGCGAACCAGGTGGAAACCCAGAGGCATTGACAATAAGGTGCACAAAAGATTCAAGAGCCAGATCTTGATGCCTGACATTGGTTATGGGAGCAACAAGAAAACAAAGCACATGTTGCCCACTGGCTTTCAAAAGTTCCTGGTCCACAACATCAAGGAGTTTGAAGTGCTACTGATGTGCAGCAAATCTTACGGTGCTGAGATTGCTCACAACATCTCCTCAAAGAATTCCAAAGCCATTGTGGAAAGAGCAGCGCCACTGGCCATCAGAGTCACCAATCCCAATGCCAGACTGTGCAGCGAAGAAAATGAATAGAGAGATCGTGTACACATTATATTTGTGTTAATAAAACCATAAAATTCTGCCCCCAAAAAGAAAACCCTTCATGTTCTCACTACACTACACCCACCCCTTGCACAGTACCATTAAAGGCTTGAAGGAAGAGCTGTAGAAAATCACAGAAGTGGGGAGAAGGAGCAGGCATAATGGAGCCAGGACGGAGAGCGAGGCAAGCAGGCTGGTTCCACAGAGAAGTCAACCATCTCGCGTTTACACTGACATGAAGTAGGTCCAAAGTGCCCCCAATTTGTGCCTCTAAGAAACAATATCATCCGCTTTGAGAATGCATGGTGATGTCCAACAGAAATATAATACAAGCCACAGATATAATTTTAATTTTCCTAATAGCCACATTAAATAAGAGACAAGCAAAATTAATTTTTAGAATGTTTCATTTAACTCAACATATCCAAAATGTTTCAGCATATAATGAGTAAGAGAACTTAATGAGACATTATATATATATTTTTCTTACTACGACTTCAAAATCCAGTGTGTGTTTTATCCTTAAAGCACAACTCAATTTCAAGTTGCCATATTTCAAATTCTCAATAGCCACATGCAGCCACTGGCTACAGTGTAGAATGTGTAGCTCTCAATGATCCTAAATGTGACTATATTAATCATTTTAGCTTACCTAAAGGCTGGACTTATTTTCAGAAAGCTTGCAAACTGCAGAGACTATGTCTGTGGACCTCCAGAGATCTATTGGTTCCAGTTGGAAAAACACTGAGTTAGGTATTTCCCACATAATCAGGTTGCTTAGTCTGATGGGAGTTTACTGAAGGGTTACACAGGGAAGAGAGGAAGAAGTCACTTCATCAAACCTTATTAAGAAGTTCAATCTTACTCCTTGCCAGTCAACATTCACAGCCCCTCTAACAGGCAAGGGACCTCTCAAAGCTACTTGTCACCTTAACTCCTGAGTCCCTGCTTCTACTTTCTTCTCTGGTCTCTGTATCTGCACCTCATGGCTTCTGCTGCCTCGCAGCTTGTTGTTCTTGTCTTCTTTCCAGGCGTGTGTCTGCTTCTGCAACTCTCCACTATCTGCTTTCTCTCAGTGTGCTCCCATCACAGCCTCGGAGCAGGTGGGGTCTGATCATGCGGTTGTCTCTCCAGCAACAGCACATCTCTGAGGTGGAGCATTGGTGCAGTTTCCCTCATCAGAACCCACTCTGGTCAGGGAAGAGCTTGTTCACTCTATACCCTCTTTCCCAGAGGCTCACTCCAACCCTTCCTGGCTATCCAGACCTGAAGACTTCTCCAGAATCTTACCTCACCAGCCACACTAAGAGGAAAGAGAGAAGAAAGAGAGCAAAGAAATTGCCATTTTGATCTTTCTAAAGTTGTACCTCAAAACTCCACACCCTCCACAACGGTCCCATTTTTTTATGGTCTCAAGGACTCCACTTTGTCTTTGACTTGTTTTCGGAGTGCCTCTTCGTTGAACATGGAGTTGGGTGGAAGGAGAAGATAGAAGGGAGCCTTGAACTTGCACTAGATATAAGAGAATTCCCAACCATCCGGTTTTGAGTTGCATTACAGAGCTTCCTTTTGGTGGCACCCCTCCTTCCATGCACATAGACATATACACCCACCACTCTTCATGTTTAGAACATTAAAAGCCATTTGCCTTCCTGGAGGAAAGTGTTTCTCAACTAAGAGTGATTCTGTTCCCCCCTTTATCTGCAATGTCTGCAAACATTGTTGCTTGTCACAGCTGGGCTAAGCATGCTATGGCCATCTAGTAGGTGGAGGCCAGGCACACTGCTAAATATCCTACAATGAACAGGACAGCCCCCACAACAGAGAAATCTGACCCAAAATGTTAATAGTCCCAAGGTTGAGAAACCCAAAGCTTTAGGGAAATTTTTTCTTTTCACTGGTGACCTGAAGGCAGGAGAGTTAGAAGTGAAAAGGTGAGGCAACCTAGAAAGATGTTGGACAATTGGAATAAAGTAGTCTGTGATTAAAAATATAATCTCTGCAATTTTATTCAACAATATCATCCAAATAAATGCAAAAAAAAATTTAAAACATAAAAAGTAGTGATAACTTGATTTATGCATTAAAAAAAAGAAGAAAGTATAATCACTCCTTGAATACCAGAGAGATCTTCATATTGTGTTATTGCAATAGGGTGAAGACATGGATGATCTCCGAATGTCTAGGTGCCAAGACCAGGCCAGAATCCACAACCTGTTCAAAGATGAGAGCTTGTCTCCGATCTCTGAGGTGCCATAGAAGAAATGTAAACTATGGGGTGAAGGGGTGGTTGCTTTTGCTAAACTTCTGAACAAGTCACCCATGGAAACAATGGGCTCTCCTTCCCATCCCAGTACAGTTTTACACAAAGTGTGTGCGCAGAGCCTTGTGGAGCCAGAATTCACTGACTCCTGCCAGTTTCCCCAGGTGTTCTTCTATGAGCCAGGTCTTCTCCTAAGATTTTTTCAGTACATAATGGGGAAGGCCTACTATCATCCTTGTGTTCCAGGTAGGAATTCTAAGGCCTGGAGAGGCTGAGTCAGTGGCCCACAGCCTTATGGCTGGTGAGGTGCAGAGGCAGGATTCAAACCAGGTCTGACTTGACCTGACCTGACTTCACGCTTGACCACCAAGCAGGCAAGATTGCTGCTCAGCATGGAGGCTTCAGTAAATGGAGGGTGACACCTTCAGATTATTAAAGGGAACACATACAGATGTCTTAATCTGCTAGCATCTCCCCTAAACCTTAGCACTGAGCCGTCACTTGGCCCCGAGGGATCACATGAAAAGACCAAGCTCTCAGAGACACTCTTTCACTCCTTCCTTTTTCTTCTCTTCACCCTGCCTCCTAACTGGAAAACCTAAGCACCACACTTTCTCTGTACGATAAGAAACAAAGTTAAAGGCACAAGAAGGCAAACTTGCTCTCAAAGACTCTCTCAATAGTTATAAGGAGTAACTGAAACTCGCAGTTGACCCCAATCCTGCAGAGTTGGCACCAGGAGAAACACAGCATTTTATAAACGCTCTTCCAGGAGGGGAGGTGAGCTCACTTCCTGAGGGAGTTACTGCAGCGGTTGTCTGCAGGGGCCAGCCAGGCCTGGCTTTCAAACATCTGAACCAGCCCGGTGTAATCAGGCATGAATATTGATTCAAATAAATTATACATGTTTATACACTTGTTTATTATTTTATTCACACGGTCGCTCTAATGTAGTTAGCCTGGGCAACTGCCACAAGGCTAGTCAGCTCTTGAATGCTGTAAAAATCAGTTGCTTTGAAATATTTGGTGGCCAAAGGGAAATCCAAGTCATTAGTGAAAGTTATAACCAAAATGACAGCAAATTTCTGTCAACTGGAAGGGCTTGGTGAGTCCAAGCCGTCAGGGTCAGACACTGCCCCACTCCTGGGGCTTTCATAAAACCATAGAAGAACAAATATGGAAGGCTCCAGAGCATTCTAGCAATTATCATTTTAACAAATAGGGCTCTTTTCTAATATTCACATTCCTTTTGCATGGCCTCATGAAAACACAAACACTCACTCCATCCTCAAAAAATGCAGGCACTCTGGGAGGAAAGAGCAACCATTCAGTCCCATAGCCAGGCTGGAGGAGGCCGAGACTGATATCAGGTCCTAGGTTTTAAAGTTGATGGTTTTTTAGCTCAGCTGATAAACTAGACCACACCTCTGGGTGCTTTGTCATGCCCTGCTCTTAGGGTCATTTGGGGGAAGAGGCTTCTCTTCCAGAAGAAACCCTTGGAGGCATCCATCCAGAAGGCCTGGTTGCATGATTCATGACAATAGCAGACAGTCAGCAGACTGGCCTATCTGTCCCCAGGTGGGAAGAAGCTCTCTGGGGAGAGCCAAGGCCCTGACAGCTCTCTAGGTGTGACAGGCTGGGACCTGACAAAGACCCTCCATGCAGGAAGCTAAGCTACTTTGGTCAGGGTCGGCCTTACAGATGGATTCCCCACCAAGAGCCAAATTTTGGGGAAGAAAGAGGAATTCCTGAAGTCCCGCATTTTGAGGATTAATACTGTCATCTTCATCTGCTTTCTGATGTCTATGGTTACTAGTTACCAACCCCAAAGGAAGATAAAGAATTCAGACTTCCTCAATACATTATAAAAGGAGCCTTATGCATTTCGTTACTGAAAGGTCACCAGAATTAACCTCAGTACAATCCTTTCTTGATAATTGCTTTAGAAGATACTCGCACCCTGGAAACTTGCACTACTGGGTACGAGTGTTTAAATTAACATTCTGTATGGGTTATTTTCAAATTTCATTGTCTGAAAGAAATAAAAGTAGGTGGAGACCCAAGAACAACAATCTCAGATCTGAAAGAGATATAGGGATTTTCACTTTCTATATGACATATTCCTACAATTAAAAAAAAAAATTAGGTGAATTATTTATGTAATATGAAAAATCATTTTTAAAGAAAGGAAAAAGCAGCATATATAAAACTTAAATATTCAAACTCTTGTGGGGAAGAAAAACAGTATTCTTAAGTTAGGAGGGAAGAAAGAAAAGTTTAAAAACTGTGTGACCATAGTCCCAAAGTCAATTCTCAATAGTTTTTCCCTGAAAATTGATTATTTTGGTATCATGAGACCCTACTTCAGAAATAGTGTCCGAAGAGTCTATTTAGGTCATCGCCCTGCAGCAGTCCACAGACTCAGCTCCAGCCTCCACACGCTATTAATGCAACAAGAAACTGGACATCACTGGACACCAGTGAAAAGGAAATTTTCTAGTGGAAAACCCAAGGTGCTAATGGAAGAGAAAACTGTAACCCTGTACCAAATTAAAAAAATAAAATAAAATCTACATTGAGCTGGTGACATCAATGGAGTAGATCCCTCTGATGGAAGAAAACAGTGTGGCCAGCAGGCCTTTGAAACCAAGTGTCTAAGCAACTAATTCACATAAAAATAATCACCAAAACTCATTTGTAAACTACATTTTAAGTAGTGTTTCCTCTAATGATACCTCCTAGCAAGATTATTCTCCCCAAGTTTTCTGCACAGGGAGATTCTGTATTTGCAGATTTGTCTGGGGGTATTCATTTTTCTTTGCAGTAGGCTCTACATAGAAGGGGAAATACTGATTCTTTAAGTTCTGCATACATTCTGGACTTGGAAATAACTGTTACAAGAGTGATGAAATGGAGTGAGTCAGGGAGCAATGGCCCTTGACGGCTTCACTACTGTGTAAAACTCCCTCCCCCAGAACTCCTGAGACTGTGTGAGTGTGCCAGTGCAGAGGAGTGGGCCCACCCACACCCACCATACCACACATACACCACATATACACACACACTCTGCACTCGTCACATATGCACACAACACACATACCACAACACACACAACACACATACCACATACCCCATACATATACAACACAAGCAATGAATACACAAACACTACACATAGACACATCACACATATCATACATATACACCCACACATACATACACACACACACACCTGTAAGCCCTGATTGCACAGGTAGCAATCCCATTGTGCCAATCCATGGCCAGCATCTGAAGGGTGAACAAGGGCTTAACTAGTGCTGGGCCTAATTTCAGAGACCATTGTGCAACTGGGAAGCCAAGTGTAACAACATCCTGTGCTACTTCCAGGAGCACAATAGACTGGGCCCCTCTCAGCTGGGCAGGGAGGTGGAGAGGGAGAGACATTGTGAGGCACTAATTTTACCAAAACAAAGTGAACTGCATTCCACGTTCTAGAAAGTGTGAGTGGCACTGACTGTGAGACTGTGAAAAGGAGCAGCACACCTCAACACAAATGGGCGCTCTTCTTGGGCATTTTTTAAAGCAAAGTAAACTTTTTTTGAAAAGAAGAAGCTAGCTGGGATTTGCAATTTTTCTGAGAACTCCCCACATTTCCATCAGCAAGGGAAATGTCGAAAGACAGTGAACACTGAAACTCTTAAATAGACTGAGATTGATCTCCGAGATGCAGTGTCTAATAGGAAAAAAAACAAGTGACGCAACCACTCACAGAGCATGAAACCACATACGTGGAAAGAACTTCATTCAATGGCCACATACGTGTGTGTGATCACACAGAAAAAGGACTTGAAGGGTCCACTCCAAACTGTTACCAGTTGTTATGCCTGAGGAAGAAAATGGAATAGCCCAGTGAGAGAGCAGGCAGTAAAGAGGCCTTTCACAGGTTACCCTGTGCATTCCTGATTCATTTGGATCTCTGAGAAAGAAAAATGCACTTTGGTATTAACTTGCATAACAAAAAAGGCAACAAAAAAATAACAGAAGAGGGGAAATAAAAATTGGATTTACACATATAAATAAGGATTACACATTTATTTTAAATGCCATGAGTTTCTTGGCAGGACATCCTGGTGTTTTGGTTTTTTGTTTTTGTTTTGTTTTGTTTTCAGCTGAAGACACTTTCAAGATTACTAGTGGAAAGCAAAAAGATTTGTAAGACACAAAGAGCTGCATTTTAAGTCTTCGGTGGGTCTCTAAGCCCAAGCTGAGCACAGAAACTCCAGGGATTGATGGCAGTATGTATCACTTAAGGCAGAGAGTTTGGGGCCAGATTGTCCAGGTTCCAACTCTGCCTCAGCCGCTTACCTGCTGGATGGTCTCCTGTGGTCCCCAACCTTCTTTGGCAGCAGGGATCAGTTTCCTGGAACATAATTTTTTCATGGACCAGTGCGGGGAAGGGAGGATGGTTTGGGGATGATTCAAGTGCAGTACATTCAAGCTCACCTCCTGCTGTGTGGTCAGGTTCCTAACAGGCCCTGACCAGTACCAGGCCACATCCTATAGGTTGGGGACCCCCACGGACCACTTCAGCTTCCTGAGCCTCAATTTCCTAGTCTATAGAACAGAGTTTAAAACAGTATCTATCTCACTAGTTGAAAAGAATGACAGATAAAAACCTGTGACACACTTACACACTAAATAGGGCACTGATACATAATAATTAAGAAATATTGGCTCCTTGTTATTAATGAAGCACCATGAGGGATTCCCACCAGAATTCATAACATCACCCCAAATCCAGAATGGACAAGAAGATTCCACTAGCCAGAGTCAAGTTTCAACCTCAAATACTCCGTATTCAATAAGTATTTACTGAACACTTTCTATTTGCCAAACACTAGGCGGGGACTGAACTCCGGAGTCCTCCCTTGAGGAATTAGCAGAAATTGCAATAAAGAAGAAAAGCACTAGGTGCCCTGAAAGCACGTGGTGTGGGTGGTAGAGAAGACAGCCTGTCCTGGAGAGAGGGGAATCACGTCAGGCTTTTCAGAGAAATACCATCGAAAAGTGGAAGAGAAAGGTGCAATAAGGATGCATCCCAGAGAGAAGTCAGGAACAGAAGCTTAGCCGTGAAGAGTGCCATGCAGGGGCCAGCAGCACAAGTATTAAATAGTTCTGGTGGAGCTGGAGATGGGGAGAAGTTAGTGAGGCAGGCAGAAATAGAAGATCATTCATGCCTAATAAGTTTTCCTCCCTGTCATTTCACAAGCTCCATACATAGTAGGTTCTCCCAGCTGGACTGAAGGCAGTGGACTGGCTCACTGTACTCTCAATGGAAAAACTGTGTGTCAGATGTTGGGGGATGGGAGTAGGGAGAGCCTTCAAGCAACAAAAGGTCAGGCCAACGCTGGGAGAAATGGGAAAAACAGTAACACCCACAGAAGAGTGAAAATACACTTGAGTGTTCATGACCCTCATTGCACAAGCCCCAGACAAGTAAAGGTAACCAAAACCTAAATGATTTAAAACTCCCCCCCCCCTCCCTTTGCAGACTCTTGCAGGTCAAGATTTCCTAATCCTGGATTTCAGGGCGTTGCTAATGCCATGTCCTCAGCTAGTAGTAGGAAAGTGCCAAGGTGACATGTAGCAGGGAAGTTTTCTGCTCATTTCAACGTGGATTAGTTGAGCTCCTCAACATGGAGAAAACAGACTTTGAGTTAGGCCAGATGAACATGGAGGAAAGAGAATTCGGGCACCACAGTGAAGACTGATAAAGTGAACAGGTAGGTTAACAGGTAGGTCTTATCCCAAATCCTTTAGTAATAGAGAATAAGACACACAATATTCAGACCTTACAATTTGTTTCCTTTCTGATTAGATCAGGAAATTATTGCTCACTATCTAGATTTCATTTCTGTCACAAAGAATGATCCAGAGATTGTTACAGATTCAGCTCAAAAGAAGTAATAGATCAAGGAATGTTGCTCCCCAGTGCTCCCATAGACCCCATTGCCTTCAAAGACCTAGGCAGCATGTGTTATATCACAGGACCCCACCCCCCACCCAACTGATTAGACCTCAGTGTAGCCACTCCACGCACTAGCCAAGTGGAAGAGCTGGACAAGTGGGGTTCACACTCCTGGGAACTTGACTTGAGAAAAGAGAGAATCAGACTGTGTGAGCCTGTAATGCAGGCAAGTGGAGAGAGGAGGCATCAAATAAAGTAGAAGTCACAAGAAGCCATAAGCAAGTTGACATTATAAGGAAGACATGTCTTAAGGAACAGGATGATATCAGAAAGATAGAAAGAAGATGGATAATAAAGAAAAGAGAAAAATAAAACACAGAAAGAGGCCAAGCCAAGGTGAAGGTAGACCCCTGGAGAGAAGATGCGGTGCTCCAAGGGGCAGTCCTGCACCAAGGAAGGAGCCCCGGTGTCCCTTCTCCTTATCTGTCACCCCAGAATGACAGGCTCCTTTACTGACATGGTGGGCTCAGCACACCTCAACTACCTGAGCCAGCCTGACAGCACCTCTGTTCCTGCCATCCAGGGAGCCTGGAAAACAGATGAAAGACTACGAGCCACTTGGAAGGAAAATGTACACCCTGAGGACTGGAAGAATTTGGATGCTTGTCACTAAGTCTCTGCTACTGATTTCTGAAGAACTCTGGATCATAGGAGTGGTACGAAAAATATGGATGTCGGAAAATATTGTCAGTTTTATAAAAGTCGGTAGATCATGGATTCCATCACCTGGGAACTTTGACTCTATTTTGTGCAGGATTCTAGGACAGAAACATCAGACCGAAGGAGGTGGTCATGAGAGCCAGAAATGGCTTATGAAGAATCATTTGTGTCAGATTAAGCACATTTTCTAAAAGTGTCATGAAAATTCAGTTTCTGGTAGAATATGATTTTATAAGAGTTGACTTTCTTCACATTTGCCTCAATGTGAAAATCATTCTTCAATATACAGACTTCAAAATCAAACGTATCCTTAAAGATGGTGAAATAGGCACTATGAAATAAATCTTCGCAGTCCCCAAGCATTTCCTCCTTTGAGCTTGACTTTCTCCAATGATAATATGTAATTTGTCTGCCTTTCTAAATTCTTTCTGCCAAATAACCACTATTTTTTGTTAGGAAAAGAATAAACCAAATATTTCTCCCAAATAGCCACAATTGTATTAGCTGTTATTAGCTAAGGTTATTTTCTTCTTTCTCTGCTTCCTTCTATTCCTCCTCTTTCTTCTTTTTCCATAGAAAGCGGCTTTTATCAATAGTTTCTTTCCAGAAGCCAAAAAAATGTTATATATCTACTTTCAACTACCTTCTATCCCCAGAATTCCCCACTTCCACAAGCAGGAAGAGGCTAGAAACTGTCTCATTGTTTTCGAAAGGCCCAGTCCTGTCCCTGTCCTCCATGGACAATCTGAAAGATGACACCCAGCAGCAATTCTGGCTCTTGCATCAGTGTCTGCTGCAGCTCTGCAGTGAAGCTGGTTTAGGGTGGGACCAGGTGTGTCAGAGCTTGGGCCTTATGAGAAGCTGAAGGCTGAGGAAAACACAGAAGGACAGAAGCCGGGACTGCCAAAGGTCTCTCTTCTCTGTCTCAGTAGCTTAGATCTTGCCTGGTTTCACTGGTCTTTATTCTTCTAAATCAGATGCAGGATTTCCACTGCCAGCCATGAGATGAACCAATAAACTTGAGTAGTTTCCTGATTCAAAATTTGAAGTGCTATCAACCCATCTGTTTCAGGGGATGCAGTTTCTGATGTAGTATTGGGATATATAGTAAAGGCTGTCAAACTAGATGTCAGATTCATCCCTGAGGTCATGGAAGTATTATTTTCAACCATCAGAACCTTTCCTGGTTGGACTCCAATTGAAACCAATTACTATCCATGTCTCATTGTGTTCTTCATGTCAGATGAGAGAACACTGGTTCTCCTGGAATCCTTCCATCCACAGCTGCAGCTCTGGGATGTCTGAAACAATGGACTGAACCCTCAGCCACCATCTTGAATCCAAGTATTTCTTTTTTATCTGTTACAATGCTTTTGATCTTTAGAATCTCTTTTTGGTTCTTAAGATTTCCATCTCTCTCCTTACATTGCTCATCTGCTCTCTCATGCTGTCTACTTTATCCATTAGAGCCCTTTAGTGGATTAATCATAGGTGTTTTAAATTTCTAGTCTGATCATTCTGCCATCTCTGTCATCTGTTTCTGATTCTTTCCCAGTCTCTTCAAATTGTGGTTTTTGCCTTTTTGTATGCCTTGTCGTTTTTTCTTGATAGCTGGACATAATGTACTGGGTAAAAGAAACTGCATAAATAGGCCTTTAATAATGTGATATGGGGGGTGGGAAGCTAGTCCTATGATTAGTCTTTAGTACGACTGTGCCCCTGGACTGTGACTGTCACATGAGTTTCTCAGTTTTTTTCTCTCCCTTAGGTGGGACAGGATGCCTAAAGCTGGCTGGAGTTGGGCATTTCCCTTTTCCCTGGTCAGTTAGGCTCGGATAAGACCCCAGCAGGCTAGGCTGTAGTTAACTAGTTTTTCCTGAGGGCAGGCCTTGTTAAGAGTAGAGTGACCCAGCCCTAGCCAGGTAGCTTGGTTAGTTACAGCATAGTCCTGATATGCCAAAGTTGCAGGTTCGATCTCCAGTCAGAGCACATTCACAAAGCAACCAGTGAATGCATAAGTAAGTGGAATGACAAACTGATCTCTCTCTCTCTCTCTCTCTCTCTCTCTCTCCCTCTCCCTCTCCCTCCCTCTCTCTCTCTCTCTCTCTCTCTCTCTCCCCCCCCTCTCTCTAATCAATGAATAAAAATTTTTTTAAAAAGAGCAGAGTGCTCTGGTGTATTTCAGAATGGCTCCTTTCCCCCTCCTCCTGCCAGAAGCACCAAGGAATTTTTTTCCTTATTTACTTTGAGAACTTGATCAAGCCTTTGGAAGTAAATCTTACAGAATTGTGGGTACCCCACTCAGTGGCTGGATCTCTCTGAAATGTTTCACTCTCAAAGTTGTCCACACAGAGCCTCCAGAAATTCAATTACAGTTTTGGTTTTCCCACCCCGCCCTGGTCCTCACAGCGGTCTCTGCTCTTTCTGTTAAGCCAGGACTCCCCATCATTGCCTGTCTCTCCAATCTAGGGGGCAATCTTGCCCTATGCCCTCACTTCTCTTACAAATCCAAGAAGAGCTGTTGATTTTTTCAGTCTGTTCAGCTTTTTCTTGCTCTTAGAGTAACAATTTCCAAGCTCCTTACACGCAGAACCAGAAACAGAGAGTCCTAAGAATTTTTTTTAAACTACCTTTGTCCCCACCACCATCCCATGAAACAAGACAATGGATGACATCACCATTATTGGCATTTTACATTATCTTCTAGTATACTCTAAAAATAAGAAATACCCTCTGATTCATGATCTGCCCTAAACCAAAGAGGCCTCAAGAAACCAGGGAAAGCAAGGCTGCTGACCTACAAGTGACTGCTTAGCTGTTTGGTGTCCAAGGGCCTTCCATGGGAAAGTAAGTGTCCTCCAACGAATGCCACTGGCTTTAGATGGATGTTTACTTATGTGCTCTGTTCATAATGACATTGAACTGGTCCTGAAAGAGGAAGCGCCTGAAAGGACAATGTTTGGGAAACGTAGGCAAGACCCAGGTAAATGTTTCTTCTGAGTAGAATTAGACCAGATTGTTTTTTGTTTGTTTTTTTTGTTGTTGTTGTTCTTTTTTGATGATTTTGTTAATTGTTAGTGACAGGTACTGCAAATTATTTCAAAAATCATCTCCAACATTGTCTAGCATATGTTCCTTATCTCAAAGGCTAAAAGGGAAAACCACTCTGCCCAGACTCCTCTAAGAAGCACTTGTTGGACTCCAGTTGGAACCAATTATTGTCTGCATTCTTATGGGAATAAGCAAGCATTCTAGATTATACCAAACAGATACATCCCTAAGAGACTTGGAAGGCAGCAGTGAGCAGTGGAAAGTGATACAAATGAGGGGAAGTGGGATCTTCTGGCACATGTGGAGATGGAGGCATTTGCTCTGGGGCAGCTGTGGCCAAGGCTCTTCTCTCTGATCCCAGCATCATTTGATCTGGGTACTTGGCAGTGGGTGCAGTGAGGTTTCTGCTAGAAAAGTCTCACTGTGTGGTTCATGTTTCTTCTGGTTGCTTATTCCTGACTGCAGTATCCAAGCTTAGTTCCCTGGTCCTCCTGGAAATTCTGTACTAACTCTGCTTAGGCAAGCTGGGTGGACTCTGTTGGCTGCAACTGAGAAACCTGGCCTCTTCATGGTTGCCAGGTGAAGTGGCAGGTAGACAACCATACAATTGGTTCATATCTTTCTTCCTTCTCTGGTGTTCCCAAATGACCAGATGAAACTCCTGGAAACTAAAAGATGATTCTGATGAACCGGCTAAGAGAATTGAATCTTGTCTTTTAAAAACACTACTTGGATCAATCTGAAAAGTTAGGAATTTCCTCAAAAACTTTATCTTCAAAAACACTTCTGCCCTGGCTGCTGTGGCTCAGTGGATTGCGCGTCAGCCTGCAAGCCAAGTGTCGCTGGTTCGATTCCCAGTCAGGGCACATTACTAGGTTGCACGTCGAGTCCCCAGTTGGAGGTGCGAGTGAGAGGCAACCACACAGTGATGTTTCTCTCCCTCTCTTTCTCCTTTCTCCTCTCTCTAAAAATAAAATAAATAAACAAATAAATAAATAAATTATTTTTAAAAAACCACTTCTGATATTTTTGTGTTCTAAGGAGCATATGTTAAAGAAATTAATTAGGTCCTCTATTTTATACAAGAATCTCACTTCATAAGTTGCTTCATAATAGTTAAAATTTGAAATAAAAATGTTGTGTAATGAATTCATTGGTGAAGACTTTGAAAGAAGTTGTCTTTTTCCGACACTTCTTTTACAGTTCTGATTTCAGAACTTTTTATTAGGTTTTAACATGATGTTTTATAACTGTTCTCAAAAGATCGCTTTTAAGTAATTTGATTTGTTCTGAGAACCATGTCTAGATCTGTTATCTTCCGTATCAGGGCAGCCTAGCCTTATTTAAAATCTGGAGGTTGACCTGGCTATATAGGGGAATGTAATAAGAATTCATTCATTAATTCACACATAAAAGCATGACCAAAAGTTCTGGACACAATATGCATACAAATCGTCAATAAATAAGTAATAATGGTGGAAGAGAGTAAAAGAATGTTTGTTAACAAAGACCAGGGTATTTATTTGAGACTGAATGTAGAAAGCTATCAAGACTACAGGAGGATGAAAGTGGAGTGAGTTTTAAGTGCTACAAAATGAATTTGATGTCTAGAGAAAAGATTTCCCCCGCTTAGTAAATGACAACTCCTCTCATCAAGTTACACAAGCCAGAAACCTGGGAGTCATTCTTCATACTTGTCCCTCCCTCACTCCTCATAGCTTGATGTGTCACCAGATTTCTCAGTTCCAGCTCCAGCATGTTTCTTCAATTCATCCACGTCTTTCCAAGTCTCCTGGCAGCATCATAGTCCAGCTGAACATCTCTGGCCTGGGTGACTGCAGTAACCACCTAACTGACCCCTCCGCTTCCTTGCTTAGCCTCCTGCACCCAGCCCATTACAGTAGTCAGAGCCATCCTTTAACACAGGGCAGCAGACCACACCCATGCCTGGGTCCTGCCTGTCTGGCCAGCCTCATCTCACACTACCCACTCTCCACCATGTTCTGCCAAGTCCTACTTTCAGTTTGTCAATGCACCGGGCTCCAGTCTTCCTGAAAGCCCACACGAGAGAACCTTATCTGCTTGGAATATCCTTCACTGACCCTTCACAAGATTCCCTTAGGTCTGAGCTGTCACATTTCAAGCCAGGCTCTCTCCCACTCCCTGGTTTTACCTTCATATCTAGACGGTGTCACCCCTCCCCACAGCCACTCCTCTCCCAGAACCCTGTTTTTTCCTTACAGAATGTCTCACAATTTGTAATTACATATTTATTAATGTCTTCTCTTGTGCATGTCTCTCTTTCACTAGATTTTAAGTTTCTCGAAAGCCCAGCTCTTCCCTGTGTTGTTCACCACTGTGTTCCTGGGACCTAGCCCTGTGCCTGGCACATAGCAAGTTCTTATGCACATGCATTTTAATTTCTGGACAGATTCACAAGTTGCCCAAGATATCAATTCAGGACATTTAGCAGTAACCAACAAAGGGAAAATTAAATTTAAAATTTCAGTTGAAAACAAATCTAGCCATTACATCTTGAAATTGGGAGGTGAGGATGACAATTCATTGCATATAAAATCCACACCATGGTTCTTCTATCTACCAGTTTGTAAAAACATAAAGATTCTTAAAATTGGACTTGCAGTAACCAGTTTTTAAAACAGCTTCCCTTATGTACTCACATTCAAAATAAGAACAGCAATGCCACTCTTAGAGTATCATCAACAGAAATGCATACAAGAATGTTCAGGGTACATAACTGTTACTCATAACAGACCCAAACTGGAAACAACCCAGTGTCCACCAACAATGGACTAGATAAATAAATTGTTGTTTAGTTATACAATATAGCAGAACTACAACTTTAGACAGTAACATGGATAAATTTCACAAACCTAATGATGAGGAGGCAAAAAAAAAAAAAAATCAGATTCCAAAGCTACAAACTGTTTGAGTTTATATATATAGAACTCAAAAACCAGACAAAACTAATGTATTGCTAAAGTAAATGCATCCATCCTAAGGAAGAATAAGAAAGTGATTGCCATAACATCAGGATAATAGTTACCTTTGGAGAGAAGAGGGAGCATAAGGGGATCTCTGCATTGTGAGGAAAGTTCTAATTCTTGACCAAGGTGACAACTACATGAGCACTCCTGTAACTGAGCAAACCGGGGCTCCACCACATGGCACCTTGATACATGACTCAACAATTAATGTTGAAGGAGACAGGATTTTATTTACAGGATTCCAACTTCAGGGGAGGCTGAGAGCACTTCTGCTCAGAGCCTTCCTCTCCCACAAGACCCACCACTTCCCTTGCTCCCCAAAAGGGCTATAAGCCAAAACCATGACCAGAAGTTCCCCATATCCTTATCTGTGCTTAAGCCAACTACACAAACAGATCTCCATCCTGTCTGGAAAGTGCACTTGTGGGTTTCAAAGTCGCCATCTTCTTGCAGCAACTCTCTCCTTCAGGATCTGTGGTACATTGTCCTCAGACTCCATGGAGTAGTTCAGGAAAACGTGTGCCATGTTATACTGGATCATGGTGGAGTCCAAGGACGTACAAGTCCCAAGAAGACTGGCTTCTCCACATGTCCTTCAGAGAAGCCAAATTCTGCAGCTTCGGCATTCCTGGGCACAGTTCAGTTCAGCTCTAAGCATCTCCCATGAATCTATGCTTGGTGAGGCAGGTCCCTGCACAGCTCCATCAGCTTTGCCATGTCCCCACACAGCTCCATCGGCTCTCTCCTTACACCCTTTCCTCCCACATGGCTTCTTCCTCTTCTCAGACCTCAGGGAGGAATCCCACTAAGACAACATGGCTGCTGCTTCCTTACTACAGCAGGCCATATGGCAGAATCCCTACACCACAGACTGCATGCCTGCTTCCTCAGAGAAGCATAAATAGCTCCTCTCTCACTACAGACAGCATGGCAGAATTCTGTTCTTTCTCAGCCCAACCTTATTTTAAATCTTGGCCCAGAACTTCCTATGTGACCTTATATCCAGCCCCTGTGGTGTGCTACTTTTGTCAGTTTCCCTGTATATTTTACCTTCTTTTGGCTGCCATCTTTAGTCAGAGAAAGAGCTCCTCATAATACAGGGGCATCCGCCTCCCCTGACTATGTCACGAATCACTATAGTCTCTGAAAGTCAAGTACAAATTTTGTAGGAGCGGCAGCACAGCCATCAACTTGCCGTGGTTATGCAAAGTATCTAAAACACCTTATTGTCCAGTTCCCTCTTCCCCCAATCCAGGTTTATGAGGCCATTACGGAGAATACTTCAGGAGATGCCTGCTCTGCACCCCATTACATTCATTCAGGTAAATATTGACCTGTTTTTCAAAAAACTATATATGTTTAAGAATTGAAAATACCAATACCTGGGCTCATGTCTCAAATATTCTGATCCAGTGGGTGTTGCTCAGGTCCTAGGAGCTACACTTTTAACAACGAATTTGAGAGACTCTAATGTAGGTGGTCCTCAGGCTAGGCTTGGGGAGCTGAAGACAGACAACCTACCTCAGTTCTGGAAAGAGTTTTAAAGAACAGTCAGAAAGCTTACCCTGATTTCCAGTTTAATGCCCTGGCATGATCAGCTCAGGGACTTCAGGCTGATTCCTTCAAGTCCTCCTTTGACCAAGGTATGGAGCCCATTAGTAAGGGACAGAGATACAAAGACAGCTCAAAACTCAGAAACAGTTTAAGTAAACTTAAACTTAAGCTGTGTGTCTGTCTCATGAGAAAATTGACCGTTACAAAGTTTCTTAAGTACATTTAATCACTTTTCTTAACCTTTAAAAGAGATACGGTAGAGTCATCATTGGATTATTGTTGGTTATTTGTCGTGTGCCAAGGCCCATTGTTTTGCAACAGGAGATATGGAAAACTGGGCCCAGTCCTGACACAAGCTCTCTATTGTACCAGTAAGCACCCATGTCCACTGCCTCTGTGAGCTGCTATCAAGGCTCTTGTTTTCTAGGAAGACGCACCTGCAAAATGCAAAGGGATGGATAAGCAGACCCAACATTTTCTTGCTTTTCCAACAGTAAATTTTGCATGGCTTTCTGGGCAGCACCTTCTGGGCCCCAAACACCTCCCAGGTTCCCTCCCCACCCCCACTCTCTCCAAGGGCTCTGTGCTTGACTGACTGGTAAAAAAGCAGCTGTGACACCAGGAGGCTGCAGCCCGCTTTGCAGCACTCTAGGCTGAAGTCACCATTGAAAACCACTCAGCCGGAACTAGCCAAATATACCCATTCATCAGGATGACTTTCCTCTTCAAGTCAGGTCCTAATCCCTAATGCTACTTTCACCAAAGAAGCCTGTGTTGTGTTGTGTGTGTTCCAACCCCCTGGAGACTTCGATACTTGCATGCAGTGGGGTCTTCCCTTTCTCTCTTTTCAGCCTGCTTCCCCCCTCTCAGATTCTGTGAAATTTTGAGAACCTACGCTAAGGATTCCTCCAACATTGTCTGAACGGAGACATGTTTGGGGCACATCTGGAATCCCAATCTTTTTGTTTTCCTGGACCCAGCAGGCAGCTTTCCCTGAAAACCTTTTACTCTGATGATCCCACCTGCCACCTGGAATTCACACATGGCCAGTCCCCAGCCCCAAGCTGCCCAGGCCCTTTAGTTTACACTACTGTTTCTACTATTGTTTCAACAGGCAGCTCCTGTGTTTTAACCTTCACCCTCCCATCCATAATCCTCTAAGGAATAGGGAGGCTGCTGGAACAAGCATGTTATTACACTTGAGCATTAAAATCAGGGTGGGCTTTGGGGAAAATAATCAGGGAACACTTCCCTTCCATTATTTTATTGAATTTGAAAAGTCTATGGGAGAAAAGGAATTATACATATGCAGGCATGACCTCTTAACACATTTTCAAGGATCTTAAATGAAATAATTTTAAGACACAAAATGGGAAGAACCATAATTTTGTGGGTGGTATCATGGAAAAAGCTTTGGGCCAGGAGGAGAGAAAAAGGATTCTCATCTGGCTCTGCCAATAAATAGTTTGGGATCTTAAGCAAATTGCTTGGTCTTCGTTTTCCTCATTTCTACAAGGAAGTGTTTGGGTTTACCAACAGTTTCTGCCAGCTCAAAAATGCTATAAATGTATGAATACCTTTTATTCATTTTATATTATACGTAAGGACTATGTGAACAAAAACTTAACCCCAGGACTTGACTGTGCTCCCTGTCTCCTCCTATTGTTTTCCTCTCTTTCCCAGGCAATATGAAATATTAAATATTAGAAAAGTTTCACCCACTCATGCTAGTGGTACTGTCAGCCCAGGAGTTTCCCTTTCATCACCCATGTATATTTATTTGTGCCCTCAATAATTAGCTTACTTCTCTCCTGACTCATCCATGAACAACAAAAAGAACAAACTATACAATATAATATAACTAAAGCATGCAATCAGAGTCAGAAACTGTAAATCCATCTGGGAAATCCCAACCACAGAGAAAGACATCCACATCCCACAAAGTCATTATAGTTCACTCTCAAACTTCCTGGAAGCCTAAGGGGAAAAGAGAGCCATGCAGATACATACTTAGCACCTTGAAACAGAAAGTTCACAAGGGTACAAACCAGTAAAGGATGCGCAGCTTCCCTAGGCCATTTCCAACAGACATGTACAATGACGCTCTTCACATGGGAACGCAAACTACGGAGTAGAGTCTGCTCTCAGCAGCCATCTCACAGTGAAGTCAGTGAGAGAGAGCATCTGGCTTATCTTTGGACCATTTCTCACAAAATCCTGCAGTAGTCTGACTATCTGTGGATACAAAGGCAGGTAACATCAGTGTTATAGAGGAAAAGAAAGCAGTATGAGGGTGACAGCCAGCAGTGGGGTTGCTGGCATGCTGGTTGTATAGACTAGATAGGGAAGTCCTGTCTGCCTAGGTGTCATCTGAGCTGAGATCTGGAGGAAGAAGGAGAGCGAGCATGCTGGATCCTTGGAGAAAGATTATTGCAGGCAGATGGAACAGCAGGTACAAGGGCCCTGAGATAGGCAAGGCTCGGTACACTCACAGAAAAGGAAGGAGGCCAGTGTGATGAGTCAAATAAGAGCAGAGAATTGTGAAGGGGAAGTAGTACCAGATTGGAACAGTCTCGGGCAGGGTAGAGGGCTGATGGCATGTGGCCTGCCAGGACTGTGGCTTTCACTGCTGGTAAAATGGGAAAACATCAGATGCTTTCTTACAGAACATGACTGATATATTTAGCTGAGAATTACCTCTGTGGTTTCTTCTTTCTTCTGAAACACCCAGAAGCCACAAAAAGAGAGCCAGGACCCCTCCTCTGCCATTAATGGGGTGTTCACCACTAATCTGAAGATTCCTTAATGCATGCATATCTCTGAAAGTGAGCACTGTTTTAAATTTTGCCACGCTTGCCTCCCCATAGTCCTGACCATGGCCCCCCAAGGCCAGAACTCCAAGGATTCAAAGATAATGGGTTCCAATTTGTCTTTGTTCCTTGCATCCTGTAGATTCTTCTGAGAGATACCAGGAGAAATAGTAGGGCTCTCAGCATCCTACACTCTTGCTTCAAGTGTAGTTCTGTTTCTACCTGTGCCGAAGCTTATATTTCCTGAGTCCGTTCGATTGCTTGACAGATATCTGCCTGGACAAAAAGATGGCAGGGCTATTCACCACACTCTTCTTGGCTATCAGGTGACCGTGGGTAAATGCCAGAAATGGGATGGAGGAAGCCAGCTCATGAGGGTAGTCTTCCAAGTTATTCTAACTGTGTACAATAACCAGGCACACATTTTGTTTATTTTAAAAGAAAATGATGTGAAAAAATTGAAATCTCTACAATTACTGGGAGATGCTGGGATCAGACCATTTTGAGGTGATTTTCAGTGGTGCTGTTTAGTCTGGATAGAGAGAGGAAAGCTGGAAAGGAGAGAATAAAAGGGGTGTAGTAATAAGAAAAGGCAAACCTTCATGAGTTTATTGAGTCCAGAGGAAGCATGTTGAATTGAATGGTTGTCTGCCACAGACAAAACCAAATACAATTCAGGGTATCAAGATGGCATACCTGTTAGTTTCCTTGGACCACCATAACAAATTGCTTCAAACTTGATGGATTAAAGAAACAGAGATGTATTCTCTCACAGTCCTGGAGGCTGGAGGTCTGAAACCAAGATATCTGTAGGGCCATGCTCCCTCCAAAGGCTTGATGGAGAAATCATTCCTTGTCTCTTCCAGCTTTTGGTAGCTCCAGACATTCCTTGGTTTGTGGTTCCAGTGTCTGCTTCCATCTTGACTCACTTTCTTCTTCTTCCTCTGTCTCTTCTGTGTGTCTCTTATAAGGATAATGTCATTTGATTTAGGACTCACCCTAAATCCAGGATGATCTCTTCTGGAGAACCTTCATGTAATTAGATCCACAAAGACTCTCTTTACAAATAAGGTCACATTCTGGGACATGACATTTCTGCAGAGGAAGCCATTTTTCAACCCACCCGAGGAACACTTCTGGAGACAATAAATGGGCCTCCATCACTGGAGAGAAGCAGGGATTCAGCCATTCAGAAACAGGAAGGGGCACCAAGCCAGAAAGCAAGCAGCTAGACTGGGGCTCATGAAGCCGCAGAAGCAGATACGACATGACCAGCAGGTCAAGGACATAGCAGACAGAGGGGAGGTGACAACTCAGTACAGCACAGAAGTTTGCAAACCTGGCTGCACTTGGGAGCTTAAAAAAAATAAATTAACACCCAGGTTCCTCCCTCAGAGATTCTGATTTAATGGGGTTGGGTAGGTGCCAGGCCATTGGTAGTTTTTTAAAGGTCCCCAGGGGATTCTAATGCACAGGTAAGGTGAAGAAACACCAGTAGCTGGAAGAGCACTGAGGGGAGGAGTCAGAGACCTGGGTTCTCCTCCAGGATCTAAAGCTTACATTGGACAAGGAAATTCCCATCTTTCGTGTCAATGTGGGTGTGGGATCAGAGACAATAGCCATGGTTTCCTCTCAGTGACCTAGTTAAGCAGCCCCTTCACATGGTCCTCTGAGCTTTGCTGCTGCTGCCAGCTGGCTGTGAGACCTTCCATGAATGCACACTGTTCTGATTTTTGCTTTCCATCTGCTTCTGCACAACATGAGAGATTGTGGGATCCTTGGCACTCAGGCGCGACTAGTTGTTCAAATTATTACAAGGATAACAATTCAAGAAACTTGTGTTGGGTCCTCAGCAGAGCCACGGAGCCATTTGATGTGCATAACTAAGGAGACTTGTGTTATTTCAGAGCATTCTCCAAATGTCTGCTGCAGTTTTTGAAGGACCACCATGGCTGGTACTATGGTTTTCAACGTGATTCCTCTAGTCCGAGCATTCTCCGCCTTGGGGCCTGAACACTGCTGCAGTGAGAGAAGCTCTTTCTTCCTCTTCAAGTATTTTTGAAAGGAAGAAAACACAAACGCAATCACACTTTTTGTGTTGCAATGCTTACTCACCCTTAGGCCTTGGAGTTTTATTACCTACCGAAAAGTGTTATGGATGGCTGTATATAATATATTGAGATACTAAATTAAGTGAATGTTTTTATCCTCTTTCCCCTCTCAAGTTCATCATTGCAGTCTTTCCCTGGCTCCTCAGAGGGCAGCTCATACAAGGCGCAGTCTCAAGAGTGTTCTCTGTTCCCCACAGGAAGCAAGCACAATGAGAGACACCCAGCATTCTCAGCTTCAAGGTGACCCACTAAATACAGCCAAGGAGGTCTTCTATTGGGAAGTGTCCTTGCCTTCTTATTTAGACATCTGAAACACCAAACTTGACTAAACACTGAGCTACTTTGAGAATGGGATAAACAATCTGTCAGGGAGAGAGAATTGACTGAAGCCTGAAAACAAAGAACAAATGAATACTTCTTGGGATAAAGAAGTGGTAGAGGTAGGGGTTTCCTGGGATTGGTACTGGCAAAAGATGTGGGTGACATTTTATAAAATGTCCTGATATTCCACAGTGAAATCTTCAAGTTTAAGTATAATGATAAACCCTCCTGGGCATACAAGTAACAGAGACAGAAAACACAAATCTTATAAGTCGCTGTGATGTGGTACAAAAGCATTGAACCAGAAATTGAGCTAGCTGGTTTTCAGTGTTGACATTGTCACCAACTAGCTATGTGACCTTGAATAAGATACATACCAGGGTCCAAGTTTTCTCACCTATAAATGAGGAAGTTGAATTACAGGGTAATTAAAATGGCTTTCTATATAAAGCATAATCCAAATATACAGAAGTGAGCTTAATATGAGAAGGGAACTATTATTTGTTTTCGCATTCTAAGGGCCAGACATTGTGCTAGGTGTTCAATTAAATATGTTATCTCAACAAAATTTTAACCTCTTTTACAGCTGAGAATACTGAAATTTCTTGGTTTAAATGATTTTGCCCAAAGTTACACAACTAGCAGGGAGTGAAGATGGGATTGTCCATGTGTGCTTATTTGACTCCACAATTCAACAAAAATGATTTCTCTGTACTTGGGTTTTATTTTTGAGTTTTTAGCCTTAATTGAAAACTAGCACAATCAATGAAAAACAGTGGGTGCTCAATGCATGGTTTTTGGATGAGTGAATGTTCAATCTAAACTTCATTATCAAACTAATTCATCATAATACTCAGCACCCAGCATAATACCTGGCACATTATAAGTACTCAATAAATATTTGCTATACCAGACTACTCTCTGAACATATTAGTCCAATATGCTGTTACAGGTATGAGGACCAACAAGCTCACATGTTTGATCTAGAAGGATACTGGGAACCAGAGCAAAAATAGCATATTCCTAACATACCAACAGGCTATGTGCTATTCACCATGCTATGTGGCTGTCCCTATAGTCTTTATTTACCTCTGTTCCATTTACCTACAAATACAGGTGAAAGAGCTGGAGAAATTTTGAAATTGAAAGTGCCTTTGTGAGTAAACAACCTTAAAACTAAAGACTCTTCAACCTCCAGTGCTCTCTTCTCAGTCCTCATCTTCTCAGGCACTCAACAGAGTTGCCTCAATCCATGATCTCCTGGGCAGAAACCCACCAGATGATCTCCAAGGCAATGTCAGTGTTCACACATTATAAAAATCTAAGATGAAAGAAGTAATTGTACTTGACTGACATTTAAACTGCTTCAAAGATACACAGTCTGATTTTAGAACATTTTCGATGTTCTCCCAAGAAACCCTATACACATTAGTAGTCTTCCTGGTTCCTGCTTATCATCCTCTGCTCTGGTCATGTATGATGGATGGATGAATGGATATTAGATATATATTCATCCTATTGGTTCTGTTTCTCTGAAGAACTCTAATACGCCAGAGTTTCCCCTAAACTGATTCATTGTTGAATTCCTTATGTCTTAGGTTGGATTTTCTGGGAAGGATTTCCGGGACTCTGAAATTGAGCAAGAGGTTTATGGAGTAGTACTCATAGGAGAAACACCCAAGTGAATGAGGTAGAAAGGGAAGTTGGACTGTGGGAAGTTATGAAGCTGAGATGGCCCTTCAGAGTTGTTCCTAATTCAGGCTAGTAGGCCAAGTTTTTGTAAACCCAGCTCCATCCCCTGCAATAGAGCTTTGTGTTGGGCAGCTTTCTTGGACTGAGGTCAGTTCCCAAAGAGGGGCTTAGCTGTAAGGTCTCAGCCAACATTCCTGTCAGCTCAGAAAACGAGTGCCCCTTCTTGAAGGGGAATCTGGGTACCACTCTATACATCTACTATATCTTTAATGTTTCCATTTCCTCCAAATCAATTTGAAATTGGGGGATTCTTTTATTGAATCAATCAGGGGACAAAATCATCTGTTTTAGTCTGTGGGAAGGACTTCTTTAGTTGTTTAAGAGCTTTAGCAAGCAAAGCTGAGTAAGAAACAAAAAAGAAAATTTTTTCATACAAAGTGATGAAAGAATTCTACAGCAACTGTCAAGAACACTGAGAAGCTAGTGTTTGGATATTAAAACAAAATCTCTAAGGTACTTAACACAAAACACTGACATTCATAATGGAGAGTCTCATACACATAGACAGGCAGGCTGACAGACTGACAGAAAGGCCAATAGTTCTCAAGGCAAACATCTTAAGTTACAGCAGGCGCTTGGCTTATTTATTTTCCCCATTAGGTATTGCATTCAAAAGACCTTCATGTGGTACATTGAAGATCAAAGTACATTTTTTCAAAGGATAAAAAAAACAGAAAGAACGAACTATTCCAAATATACATATGTTCTCAGTTGTGAATATTTTCCATCCTTTGTTGCAGGAAAATAAGTTGAAGACAGGAAAGAACTAGGTGATAGAATCAATTGTGTACATATCATTGTCAAGAGAGGATGCCAAATGGAAGCCTGTCTGTAAGCAGAAGCTTTTAAAGTTTAACCTAGTCATTGTTGTTATTACATTTGAAATATTTAAAAAGACAATCTTCTTTTAAAGAAAAACTACAGTGGATTGAGACTTTTAGATACCAAAGCATTTTCATGGTGAGTGTCACATTTTTTTTCTGCAGATGAGTTCTTTTCTGCAGAAAGTCCTATTTCCCATTCTATTTCAAGTTCAGTTTAGATTAAACTGCTACATTATCCTAGTACTTCTAAGAAAATAAAAATCACACACTATATTATTGAGATTTCACCAATAGAGAAGTATTCTAAATAGTACATATTCAGCAACACAGTCAACACATTGATTATTGGCCTTCTGTTGTCAGATATTGTGGTAGGCCTTGAGTCTACATGCATAACTAAAATACAGTTTCTACTTTCAAAGTGTGAGGAAGACAGACAACTCCGGTGTTAGGCAGAAAATTTTAAGATAGCATGTAAAGGAATGACCACAGATACCTTGGAAACCACCTGCCTACTTGTGGGAAGGGATTTAGAGGAATGAGGGAAGGTTTCATGGAATAAACGACTCATGAGCCTAGCCTTATAGGATGAGTGGGAGTTAGATAAGTGAAGAGTCCTGGGAAAGACTTTCCAGGCTTGGGGAATGGTAACAACAGGCCGCTCTGTGTTGTATATGAAAGAAGGAGGCGATGACCTGGAGAGGTGGACAGAAGACAATCAAGGAGCGCTTTGGATGGCTTTAAGGAGTTTAGAGTTATTAAAGAGGAACATGGCCAGATTTGCTGTTAGACCAGTTGTTCTGACAGCAGCATGGAAAGGGGGTTTAAAGGAAACAGGATGAGGTAGATGAGGGAAAATGTGTGGGAACTATTTTAGAAGCAATAGGACTGGGTTACTGATAGATTCAGGAGTGAGGGAGAGTGAGAAATGAAGTGTGGTTCCCAAGTCTTAGGATTGGGCAATTGACTAGGATGAATATACAGATTATTAGACAGAGAATTCAAGAAAACAAGTATAGAACAAAAGATTAGGAGTTTGAGTTTGGATACTTTAGGCTAGATACTTTAGATACTTTTAAGACCCAGAAATAGTCCAATGTAGATGTCTCAGTCTAAATCTCTGAAGAGAGGTCTGAGTTGAACATGGACTTGGGAGTCATCAGCATATTCATAACACTACTCTATATCCAGAACCTAGATAATACTCAAAACACATATCTGTTAGATGAAAAGTAGTTAAATTCATGGGAGTGAAGGAATTATCTGGGTAGAAACATTGGCTAAGAAGTAATCAGAGGACATATGATAGCATAGAAACAGATAACTTGCTGGGCATCTCCACTGCCCTTACTGCCAACACCAAACATCAAATCTCTGTATTTCAAGTTTAATAGAACTTACAAAAGAATTCAGTACTTACCTTCATGCTGTTACCTCCAAAGTAATAGTAGATAAGAAGAGGTTTTCTTTATCTCCTATAGTGGGGATAAAAGTCCATTTTATGTATTTTCAACTGATTTTTATGAGGTAATGTGACTATTTTAAATGGTTGAGAAATACACTCATGGGCTTACAAACACAAACCAGCATATTTCATCTAAATTTTTTAAAACTTGGAAAGAATGAATTATATAAAAATAAAAGAGAATATTTTGGTCTCCAAATGCATATACAGAGATCCCTCACTTATCGCGGGTATTACGTTCTAGCTTCCCACTCCCCCACCCCCGGGATAGGTGAAAGTCCGTGAAGTAGGAACCTCACATTTATTTTAGTATTTATATATATTTTAAGGCTTTACGACCCCTTCCCACACACTTATAAACCATTCCCAGTCCCTTATTAACCTTTCCCACTCCCGTATTAAACTTTTCCACACTTTTATAAACACTACTTATGTTCTTAAACATATTCTACACTCTTAAACATACGTAACTTTAACAACATATGTATACAGTACTGCAAAATTCCACAATATAGCAAAAAATCTGCGATAAATATAATATTTTTTTAAATCCTGCGATACGGCGAGGCTGCAATAAGTGAACCATAATATAGAGAGGGACTACTGTACTAGAGCTGACTCAATATCTCCACTTAAAAGACTCAAAGATGCTTCAAAATTATGTTGAAGAGCAAACTGATGATCTTCTCCCAATTCTTGGTGGACGGCAGAAAAAATAAGGAATCACCTATGACATCTCCTTCTCCCTTGTTTCCATAGCTACAGCAGTCCCAAATTCTGTCAATTTTATATCCCACTTACCTCTAGAATCTGGTCATTTTCTTTCCCCATCACTCCACTCTACTTCACAGAATTACCATCGGTACCCTGGACTTCTGTTACAGCCTACTAATTATTAATCCATTCTGTTATCCTCTCTGGACCTCCCCCCAGTATATTTATTTAATGCTGACCTGAGTGTTTTTGCTTTTTTAAAACACAAACCTGGTCACATTTCCCTCCTATAGGAGGCCCTTCATTGGCTTCCTGTGGCTCACAGGATAAAGACAGATCTCCCTAAATGACCTAAAAAACCTTCATGATATGGCCTTAATCTCTCACTAGTCTCATCGGGTCCACTGTTCCCTGCTCTCTGTCTGCTCTGACTTTCCTTCAGATCCTCATATAAGCTATCTCTTTCTTCCACCCCAGCACCTGCTCATCCCTCCCTCTGAGTAAGTATATACTTATCATCAGCCTCTCACTCTCCAACCCAATATAGTTGACCTAAGTAATCCCACTCATTCTTCCAGCTTAGGTCAAATTCTACTTTTGGTTGATTTCATGGTCCTCTACTACTATCCCTCAGAGCATGTATCTCACTTTATAATTACACACATCCTTTACTGTATAGTTATACATTCATTTGTGTAATTAAATAATATCTGTTGGCTGGACCATAAATCCCATGTCTATTTTTGATTACTACTATATCTGCCTGTCACATAGTAGGCACTCAATAAATATCTGCTGGAATAACAAATGCATTAATGAGTTTGTTGGTGTGTTTTTCTCTACTTAGAATATATGGAAGGCTTTGGAATTATTAACCAAAAAATATTACCTAAAACATAAGCTCCCACCTCTCAGTTATTACACAAGATTAAACAACATATGCACATATATACTCTTTGACAAAATGTTTATTTATTACTGATTCACCTGACTTAACTTTTCAAGTTGAACTGAAAAACTAGAACAATTGTCATGTAAAAATTCAGAGTCACTTTCTTTAGACATAATTTCACTAAAATAAAAAAATTAGCTAGAACTGGCAAATCAGAAAAGCTTTTTCAACCTATCCTTTACCATAACATGTAACATGGACACTTTTTGAAATGAACATAAAACAACAACATTTCTTAAACATTACTTTGAACAATCCTATAGTTTTATGGAAAGTTAATCAGGATTTTACTGATTAAATATTATAGAATTTCAAAAGTGTTAAACAAGATTTGTAAATTATGTATTAAATAACTCATACCTATACTTTAGTTAGTGTTACATATGGTTGTTTTCTCAACCATAGCAGGAGCAGGACTTGACTGAATTTTTTATTGCAGGACTAAGGCCCACATGCTTGCCACTCTCTAGCAATAAATGCTCCTGAAATAAATAACTGCCAGCTTCAAAACTTTCATTAAACGTTTCCTCTTTTATTTTTTCAAAAACAGCTAGAAGGTATTCAGTTCAATACTGTCTGGAGAGTGAATCTCCGGTGTTCATGATTATGGGTATTATTGTTCCTTTTGCCTCAAAAAAAAGGTACTTATGCTTAGCAAAAAAAAAGTTATTCTATTTTTCCCAACTTTCTAAGATTGAATCCGAATGACAACAGATACTTCTGTTGAAAGGTGAAAAAAATGGCAAATCAAGCATCAGGAATCACTGCTGCAAAAGAAACAAATCTGTGTGAAAGATGTCTTTCTACTGCAACAGCTCCCAGAGAGTTGCCCTGTAGATCAATTGTGCTGATTAAGAGAAAAAAATGTTTACAACTCAATTGGTTAAAACACCTCACATCTTGCTTGCAGAAAGATTCCTGGTAGGAATTTCGGGACCTGGACCCATACAAATAGGCATGACTGAGTCCAATATTCATAATGAAATTTCTTCCCTCTTGTCTTACTATATGTTTCCCAGAAGCAACCATGAAGAAGGATTTGAGTACAATTAGTTTATTTGGGAATGGCACAGTAAAGAAGGGAGGAAGGGAAAGCAGTCAGTAAAAAGTCCATTAACATAAAAGTCACCCCTGTGGATAACTGGAGCTCAATCCCACTGCAGAACTCTGGAGCCCAAGCAGTGTAAAACACGGGATTCGGTTTTATCCCAATCAAGAGGCAGGAGAGCTGGCATATTTTATACAAGTCAGTCCTTGCTTAAAGGCTGCTCCCAAAATTCTTTCCTTAGCAACCCCAGCCTGCTGTGTGAGGCCAGCAGGGAAGTATGCTGGCCAGAGAATCCTGGGGCAAAGCAATGTAGCCACTAACAGTTGAAAGCTGGACTGGCAAGTGTTAGGCACAATAGCCAGGGCACCAACTGCATCTGCCACAGTGATGGACAGTAAAGAAATCATTCCCATTTATTGAGTGCTTGCTCTGTGCAGAGCCCTTTACATTTTCTAACTCATAACAGCCCTGGGAGGTAAGCATTATTATTACAATTATACAACTAAAGAGAGAGGGTAGTTAACCTCTTCAAGGTCATGCTCAAATGCATAGCACGATGTATCTGAAGTCAAAGTTCTGAACCACTACCCTATACTGGAAGGACTATCCCTGCACCTCCATAAATACACAGGTACCACCCATTCCATGAACAGTGGAATTCACTCCTGGCCAGGGTACCTTCCCGTCAGCCACTACACTCTTTGCCTTTACTGGTTCTTTCACACTGGCATCAAGAGCTGTGCCGATTATTCCACAGTCAGTTGACCAAATACAGGACAACTTTGTACATGATAGTGGAGGTCTAAGGGCCTTTGACTGAAATTTCCAAATGAGCATTCCGTGTGTCCAAGTTGTCAGTGAGAAAGAAGGTCTAATGAATCTCCATGTTGTATGCCTAAAAACAGAGCCTGAACCACCGGAGCTTGAGTACAATTATAAGGGGGTTGTCCCACTGCTCTGGGGTACAAAGTAACTGTTATCTGCAGTTGCAAAGGAATTTCCTGAAATAGCTGGTAATTGTACAATGAAGCACATCATAAAAGTTGACTATCCCTCCGTGCCTAATTATGAGGACAAAATTGAACCGGTTAGGGCATTGATTTAGACCATCAATTATGATATTTTCAGAGACTTTCCCTCTAAGAGAGAAAAATCCACTTACTGAAAATAACCTCCCTTTAATACACTGTTGCAGTAATAAAGGGGTATATGTCATGGAACTTGCTCAGTATACTCAAAGCGAATTTGAACCAACCAAATTCCCATCCTTCTCTCAAGTATAGTAGTGACCTCTTATGTATGCATTCATTAAAAGCACAGCATTTCTTCTTGAAAACAAATAAATTCTTTTAAAATTACATTTCTAACTTCTCAGGGTCCTCATTTTTCTTGTATAATTGTTCAAAGAATCTAAGTTCTTTGAGTTTTTTAAGTATATTTTATTGATTATGTTGTTACAATAGTTCCAATTTTTGTCCCCTTTGCTCCCCTCTGCCCAGTACCCCACTTCCCTCCAGCAATCCCACCCCCCTTAGTTCATGTCCATGGGTCGTGCATATAATTTTTTTAGCTTCACCCTTTCCTATATTATTCTTAACATCCCCTTGTCTATTTTGTACCAACTGATTATGTTTCTTAGTCCCTGTACCATTTCCCCATTCCCCTCCTCCCCAGCTGATAACCCTCCGAATGATCCCCATACCTATTAATCTGTTCCTATTCTGGTTTGCTTATTTGGATTTTTTTTTTTTTTTAGATTCAGTTGTTGATAGTTGTGTTTGTCATCATTTTTATGTTCACAATTTTGATCTTCTTTTTCTTAAGTAAGTCCCTCTGACATTACATATAATGGCTTGGTGATGATGAACTCCTTTAGCTTTACCTTGTCTGGGAAGCACTTCATCTACCCCTGCATTCCAAATGATAGCTTTGCTGGATAGAGTAATCTTAGTTGTAGATTGCTTTTCATCACATTGAGTACTGCTTGCCAGTTCCTTCCTGCCTGCAAAGCGTGCTCTGAGAAATCAGCTGATAGTCCTATAGGCATCCCCCTGTAGTCAACTCTCTGCCTCTCTCTTGCTGCCCCCAGGACCCTCTCTTTATCTTTCACCTTTGCCATCTCAATCATGATGTGTCCTGGTGTGGTCCCCTCTGGGTCCAGCTCGCCTGGGACCCTCCGTGCTTCCTGGACCTGTATGCCCATCTACTTCGCAAAATTTGGAAATTTTTCCTCATTTATTTCAATTTTGTTTTCTCATTCTGCTCTGGTTGACTGTTTTCTTCTTCCTTATGTTCCAAATCATTGATTTGGACCCTGGTTTCCTTCCCTTCACCATTGGTTTTGTGTGGTGGATTTTCCTTCGTTTCACTTAGCATAGCCTTCACTTCTTTTCTTATCCGTTTGCTATACTCAAGCATATCTGTCAAGCCTGTGAGCATCTTTATCACAAGTGTTTTAAATTCTGCATCTATTAGGTTGTCTATCTCCTCATCTGTTAGGTTGGCTATCTCCTCGTCTCTTACTTCTCCCACTGGAACCTTGATCCATTCCTCCTTTTGGGCCATACTTCTCTGTCTCCTCATTCTGACAGGCTCCTGTATGTGTTTGCCTCTGTGTCTTAGGTAGAGCTGTTGCTCCTATTACATTGTAAGGGGCAGAGCCTTAGGGATTCATCAGTACAGGGCGACTCGTTTCACCACGTTGTGGTGCTGTATGTGGGGGAGGAGTCCGAGAAGGGACAATGCCACCTGCTCAGCACTTGCCCCTTTTCCAGGCACCTCTCCCACTTCCGCACCAGACTGGTGCCCCCCTAGCTGCTGCCCTGGCCGTCGTTCCCAGAGTGGGTGGGTCTGTGGACGTTCTAGGACAATGGGAGCCCTTTAAACAAGCAGACTCTGCTGAGACCAGCATTTTATGCCTCCACCCCCACTTGCCTGTACAGTCAGAAGCAATAAGGCTTGATTTTTCCCAGTGCTGGGACCCCAAGCTGCGAGGTCCAATGAGGAGCTGGGAACACTCCCCAGGTGTCCCTCCTGACTTTTTAAAACTTGTGACTACGCTTTCCGCCTGGTGCTGCTGCCACCACCACACCGCGTCCTCTCCACCACGGCTTCACCCCGCCTACCTTTCTGGATGAGTATTTCTTCTTTATATCTTTGTTTGCTGGAATTCCATGCTGTTTGATTTTCTGAAACTTCTGGTTGTCTCTAGTTTTGAGGTAGTTGTATTCCTTCTTTGTTGTGGAGGGAGACACAATGTGTCTGTCTACGTCTCCATCTTGGCCAGAAGTCTAAGTTCTTTGATTATTATAGAAAGCCCACTGCTAAGAAAGAAAAAAAAAAAAAACTGTCCCATAATCTTTTTTAAAACGACAAAACTATTAAAAGATAATCAAGAGACAAATGTAACAGATAGAAGTCAAATGTTTAGGAGGAGAAGCTGAAGCTAGTGAAGTCAACACAAATATTTCAGGTTCTGCTGGTTAATTACCTCTATCATGCAGAGTTACCTACCTCGGTTTGCATTCTCTGGAGGCAAAAAAAAAGTATGACCAATCTCCACTGTCTGCAGCAATTAATTTAAAAGAGAGCTGCTGCAGAAAGGCATTTGGAACAACTTGACAATCAAATTAGATCTTGAAACATTAGGGTCTTCTGTGTTCTAGCCAATAAGAAGTACCTTGATATCACCTCTTCTAGAAGGAATTTGGTTTCTTGTTCTTTTAACATAGACATTATAAAAAGACCCATTTATATAGTAGGATGAAAGAACTTTGAGAGGAAGTCATCAAAACGTATCCCTGAGAATGATGGTTTTGTAAACCCAAGGACAGGAACTTCTGAGGTTTTCACAGTGTCCTCCCCCATTTAAACAACAGTCATCACCTTTTCTCCAGGTCGCAGTGGACTTGCCTTAGAAATGTGCTCTTCTGAAGACTAACTCGAATGTGCTGTAACTCTCACACATTCTTAAAGGGTGCCCTATCTGTATTAAAAACATTTCCATCCATAAAGCAATGGAATAGCTATATTTGTGAGATGAGCTAGAATGTACATTAAATAATAACTTCTGACTCATAGACTCAATCAGAATAAATGAACGTGCTGGAAGAATTTGTGAAAATTCTGGTGAGAAAAACCTTGTGTTGCCATTGCCATTATCCATGTGGCCATCTTGATTATGAATTGTGCTTACCAAATAATATCACCTGCTCAGGCTAGCACACATTTGGTGATAAAAGCACTCGGCTATGCTATAAAGATGTTAAGCAATAAGAGGCCTAATGTTTAAAAAAATAGTGTGAGGAATAAGCTGTGTTTTATCTCAGACCTAAAGAAACAGAAATTCTCTGTTTTCAATCTCAGCAGATAAAGCATGACACAAAAAAATTAGGAACTACATATATTGATGGAAAGGTACATTTTTTAAACACATTTCAAGTAAAAGATAGAACAGTAGTTTGATATGCAACCTTTAATATAAAGAAAGGGGCATATATACATATAGGCTTAATGTTATGAAAATAATCTTAAGAGGTAAACAAAATTCCATAGTGATGATTACCTCTGGAGAATTTAATGCAGGACTTTGAAATCAAGGGTAGAATGAGGACACTTACTCTTCACTCTATACTCTTTGAAATGATAGGCTTTTTATCGTGTACATGTATTTCTTCTTTTTAAATACTGAATATTTGAGACTTCCATGAAAGATGGAGGCATAGGTAGGCACGCTTCACCCCCTTGCACAACCATAGAAAGAATTACAACCAGATCTCAAAACAAATAACACCAAGAACCATCAGAAAATCAAGTTCTATGAAAATCTGACAACCAAGGATTTAAAGAAGGCACATTCATCCAGATGGGTAGAAGGGGCAGAGTTGCGGAGATAGATAGTCAGTGTGGCTTAAAAAGGTGGCAGCAGCAGAACAGTCAGGAGGGATACCTTAGAGTGAGCAATCACAGCCCCAGGCCACAAAGCCCAGGGTTCCAGCACAGTGAGAAAGACTCTTGTTACCTCTGGCTATAAAAACCATCGAGGTGGTGGTGGCAGAAGAAACTGCCAGGTTTTTGCTGCTTAAAGGGTCAATATGGTTTTATAACATCCACAAACCCACCCACTCCAGGATTCACCAATGGGACAGCAGCTGGAAGGGTACCAGTCGCACATGGGAAGAGGGCAAAGTGACTTGAAATGGGGTGAGCATCAGGAGAACTTCCAGAAGCCAGGTGGCAGCACTGTTCCCTCACCAAGCCCTTGCCACACAGCCGCAAAGCGGCGAAGCAGGTTGCCCTGCCCCACGCAATTTACAGGTGTCTTTTCTACATAGGCCATGCTACCAAGACAGGAAATAAAAGCAGCTCTACCCAATACCCAGAAACAAACACAGAAAGGCTGCTAAATTGAGGAGACAAAGAAATATGCCCCAAATCAAAGAACAGAACAGAACCCCGGAAAAAGAACTAAGCGAAAATGGAGATAGCTAACCTATCAGATGCAGAGTTCAAAACACTGGTTTTCAGGATGTTCAGAGAACTCTCTGAGTACGACAAAAAAATAAAGGAAGAAATGAAGCTTACACTAAGTGAAATAAAGAATAATCCACAGGAAACCAACAGGGAAGTGAAGGGAACCAGAATTCAAATCAACAGTTTGGAACATAAGGAAGGGATAAACACTCAACCAGAACAAAAACAAGAAACAAGAATTCAATTAAACAAGCATAGGCTTAGGAATCTCTGAGACATCTCCAAATGTGCCAACATCCAAATCATAGGGTTGCCAGAAGGAGAAGAGGAAGAGCAAGAAATTGAAGACTTACTTGAAAAAATAATGCAAGAAAACTTCCCCAATTTGGCAAAGTAAATAGACATACAAGCCCTGGAAGCACAGAGAGTCCCAACCGAGTTGGACCCAAAGAGAACCACATCATAATTAAGATGCCAAAGGTTAAAGATAGAGAAAATCTTAAAAGCAGCAAGAGAAAAGCAGAGAGTTACCTACAAAGTTTGCATAAGACTATCAGCTTGGTTGGGATTCTCTGTGCTTCCTGAACGTGCCTTGCTCTTTCTCTTCTCCTTCTGGCACCCATATTATGTAAATATTGAAACACTTGAAGTTGTCCCACAGGCTGCTTACATTGTCCTCATTCTTTTGGATTCTTTTTTCTTCTTTTTCTTCTGACTGGTTGTTTTTTGCTTCCTTATGTTCCAAATCATTGATTTGATTTTCAGCTCCATCCACTCTACTGTTGTATTCCTGTAAATTGTTCTTTATTTTAATTAGGTGAGGGGATTAATAAGTACAAATAGGTAGTTACAGAATAGCCATGGGGATGTAAAATACAGTATAGGAAATGGAGTGGCCAAAGAACTTATACGCATGACTCATGGACATGAACAATGGTGTGGGGATTCTCTGAAGAAGTTGGGATGCTGGGTGGAGGGGAGCAAAGTGGGAAAAACTGGGACAACTGTAATAGCATAATCAATAAAATATTTTAAAAGATTAAAATTTTAATTTTTGTTACGTGTATTTACCACAATTTTTAAAATAAAGATTTTTAAAACTGTTAAAATATCTTTGAGCCCAATTGTTTGAAAAAACATTGCAGAATTGCCATAATATAATATTGTAATAATATAAGGTAGGAAATGTATTTTTTACAAGGATAATTTTTCTGCAACGCTGACACCAAAAGGTGAAATTCACATATACTTCCAATGCGTAACAATCTGGAGAGAAGCTACTATTGGCATTGTCTACACCAACACTGTCTTTCACTTAGAGAAAATTGAAGGAGCCCCAGAAAGACTTAAGAGATTTTTTTTTTTTAACTCGCAGACTATGGTACAAAACCCAGGCAGCAAGAATTAGTTCTGCTGTACCTCCAAGGATTTAATTCAGGTAAAACAAACCAAGAGAAGGAGAGAGAAGAGAGAAAAGTCCTGGAAAGAGATATAAATAAGTGATTAATTCAATCAAAAATATTCATTGAGCATGCTTTTGAGCAAAATATTTTATAATCAGTTACATACAGATAAACAAGATGGTTCATATCTTCAAGTAACTTATAAGCTAGTAACTCACTATTCAAGATTTTTAAGATTAAAAATATTAGAAAGCCCACTTCTAAGTGATTTAAATAAAAATGGGAATGTACAGCATTGTATAAAATCAAAATCAATGCCTAAAACTGTAACCAGAAGAAGAAACTGATTTCTCTTCCATGATATTGGCTTTCCTTTTTCTTGGACTGTAGTTGGTATTTCAAGAAGATCCAGATTTAGTCATTTTTACAGTTAGGGAATCTCATTGGGAAAGAAAGATTATCTCTTTCTCAGTCACCTCAGAGAATTTCTCATTGTGTTTCATTACCTCTGATTGGCTCACATGCCCTTTACTGAACCAATCACTGTGGGGAAAAAAGTGAGATGCTCCAGTTAGCCAGGCCATTCTTAGGACCTTTGCAGGAGTGTGGGGTAAAGTCAATTTATCCTGAGGCAGTTAGTTGGGGGCAGAGACCAACTGGGAGGAAACTGAGGTGATGCAAGCAGAAGAGCAAAAGGGAGACTCAGTATCAAAAATAGCAGCTGTCCACTGTGGCCTGTGTAGAAGTGAATAGAGAGTTAGAACAGGTGAGTATTGTTGGAGGTAAGAGATAAAAAAGCTTATTTCTAATGGGTAACCAGAGACGTCTTCTTGGGGCAAGTGACACATGAACTGCATGAGCAAAGGTGAGAAAGTAGGTTACCTGAGGGGACAGATGGCACCTTAGCTTGGTACTTCATGGTGAAGAGCAGTCGAGGTAGAGAAGGCTAGAGACATTGATGGGTGGGTGCTGGCTGCCTGGCTGGGCATTCATCCTTCATTCAATAAATGATGAGACAGCATCAAAGGTTTCTGGTTGAGGAGTTGGTTGGAAAAAGATAGACTTTAGGAATGGGACTTTGTCATGAGTAGGGGATGGACTGGGATAGGTGAGGTGGGAAGCAGGAAACCAGTTTGAAGACCATTAGAATAGTCTAAGCACTGGGGGCCAAGGCACCTGTGAGAATGAGGGGAGTGAATGAACATGAGAGAAGTGACTGTGGGAAAAGAGGTAGAATGGAGACAGGTTGGTGACTTCTTGAATGGGGGTAGGGAGAGAGCTGGTCAAGAGAAAAGAATACAAAATACACATATATGGAAAGCATCACATTTGGGTGGATATTGATTCCAGAGAGAGAGAGAGAGAGAGAGAGAGAGAGAGAGAGAAATGATATTATGGTAAGACAATGATATTTTGATTTTGGAATACCAGTAGACAGATAAGATGGAAAATTATAAAATTTCTGAGTTATGAGAAAACTTAAGGACCAGACATATGGCCACACTGTACCCACAACCCTGCCTAGCAACAATTCATCTGCTGGAGCTGAGTAGTAGCTCTCCCCTCTGGACAGGGCTCTGTAGTTTGTCACACTGTCCTCTATTCCCAGTCTTTCGAAAATAGGTAATTAATAAGCTTGCATTTGTGTAATAACATAATTTATTATATTTTTATCATTCAAAAGTGTTGAATGTTTTTGGTTAAAATATATCTTTCTTTTCTCTTATAGACTGTGAATCTCCTACCTCTGTTAAAAAGGTTTCCCCAGTCCCTAGGTCACGTTTTATGTCTTCTAAGTTTTATAATTTTTATTGTTTTACTTTTTTCATGAAAATGCTCCTTTTAGAACTTATTTTTGCAAATGGTTGAGATAGGGGTTCAGCTATATTTTTTTCCAGGAGATAGTCACTTGAGTCAGCACCATCAGATATCCCACTGAATTAAATTGCCTCCTTTGCCTGATCTGAAATTTCTCTATTTACTGGGGTCTATTCCTATGTTCTCTGTTCCATTTTACTAAGCCATTTGACTTTCCTTATAAGTAGGAGAAATGAGACAAAGATCTAAAAGCAGCCTCTGCTTAGGGAATCTGTCTTTAGGTCCTTTTCAAGAGGGTAAGTAGTATGAAGAAGGACCTGACAAATGTGAGTAATTTGGAGGTAGGAAAATGCAGGCAGTTTTGGTGACATTGGGTTTTGTATCCTTGGGAAACAGCCATATGATGCTGGCTAGTTTGCCATTGAATGAGAGGTCAGGAAAGGAAATTGATCACATATTAGGCCAATAATTTGAAACAAGAAAAGTCCTACCAGTGAAATGAAAAAAAAAATAAAAAAGAGCCTGAGCCATAAACACCACCTTTCTGATACTGAGACCAATTTCTGTCCCATTCAGAAAGCATTTCATAGTTTTGCTGCTGGGAAAGAACCCAATCTCAGCATATATGTGAATCAGATGAATGGCTGTACCTGGGAGAGAGACAGGTGGGGCAGGTCTGGAAGTCCCATTAACTACCTACAGAAGCCAAAATCACAATGAAATTTCATCTTCCCTTTCCCTTGAGGCCATATCTAGACTAATGGTTCTCAAATTTTAGCAGGCACCAGAATCACCTGGAAGACTTGTTAAAACACAGATTGCTGGGCCCCAGCCCCACAGCTTCTGGTTTAGCAGGTAGAGGTAGGGTGTGGGGAGGGCTGAGAATCAGCATTTCTAACAAATTTCCAGATGATGCTGATGCTGATGCTGGGATTCCACTTTGAAAACCCCTACTCTGGACTTTAATACCAAAGTGACTAATTATTATTCTAGTGACTAGTAACATCAAAACGGCTAAAAAATATTTGAGAGATTTAAATTGTGTAAGAGAAAATCTTATCTGTGAAATTTTGACTCCCTGATGCAGAGTCAATGCCATTATGTATACCAACGAAGTGACGTTTGAGTTGTATCTTGAAGGATGTTTGTACAGGTAGAAGGTACAGAAAGTAGGCAGAAGGAAGAGGGAAAGCACAGCCATAGAGGAGTGAGAAAATCAGAAAGCTGCACATAATTGTTCTTGGCTAAGGAGGAGCAGCAGTGGGTAGAGATACGGCTGGAGAGGAAGGAAGCGAACAAATTCACTGGGGCCCTTGTAAACCACACCAAAGAATGTGGACATGGTGCCTGATGAACTGCTTCGGGTAACAGAAAGGGAGCCATCACAGGTGCTTCTTAATTTCTGGCTGGCCAGCTTGTGAATGGAAGAGTCATTGATTGAGTGAGAAGAGCAGATGTGGGAATTGGAGGGAACAAGGAATTCAGCTGGAGGAAACATGTTCAATATGGGGCACCTGTGTAGTATCCATGCCCATGGAGTTCAGTCTGAAGCTCAGGACAAGTGGCCGAGGAGGAGAGTTACGTGCCCATGCAGCTCATGGTTCAACCTACAGGAGTAAAACAGTAAGGCAGCAAAAGGAACTGAGGTCAGCAATGGACCCTGGGGAACACCAACTTTTCAGGAGTAGGTGGAAAAGCAGGAGCCAGCAAAGGAAGTTGGGCAGGAACAGTCAGAGAAGCAGAAGCAGGAGAACAGAACTTTGCCACCAGGTGCTACAGTATGGTTATGTGATAGCATGCCATAAAGGAGCATCAGGAGTGGGTCAGCATAGCCATCCCTCAGTACTCAAGCAGCCCTGATGCATAAGGAGGCTGCAGCCCCAGGGTAGTCTCTCCACCCACAAAGCAGCTGTAGCAGGAACTCAAGAATGGAGTGGAGTGTGGTCAGACCACTGTGCTCCCCCAAGCCTCCAGCACCGGCTGCTCCATGGTGGCAGGGCAGTGCAGCCTTGGGGTGCCCTACAGCAGTGGCCAGCTGCAGTGCACACGGTGAATAAGGTTCATGAGTCAGCTGGGGGAGGTCACGTTTCAGGGGCTCAAAGTGTAGCTGATTGGTGCTGAAGGCAGGAGGCAGAAAACAGACTCCAAGAATCTCAAATCTCTGTCTTCACAGATATCAGATGTGGAATGTGTCTCTCCTTTTTGCAACTGGTGCACTATTTTAATGATGTCTAAATGGGCTCAGGGTGACTGCTCTAACCATGTGTGCATGCTCTGCAAATTAGAGCTTCCCTGTTATTTTGAAGTGCTTGCTTTTGAAAAATATTTCATGATGTTATAGGCTGAATTGTGTTCCCCCCAAAAAGATATGTTTAAGTTCTAACCCTCAGTACATCAGAATGTGACATTTGGAAATAGGGTCATTGCTGACATATGTAGTTTGTCAAGATAAGGTCATACTGGAGTAGGGTGGGTCCTTAATCCCAGATGGTGTCCTTATAAGAAGAGAGGAGACACAGAGGCAGACAGGGAGAACACCGTGTGAAGATGGAGGCAGAGATGGGAGCGATGCAGCTACAAGCTGAGGGGCACCAAGGATTGCCAGCCACCACCTGAGGCTGGGAGAGAGGCCTGGAGCAGCCTCTCCCTCCAAACTCTCAGAGGGAACCAACCCTGCCCATACCCTGATTTTGGACTTACCGTCTCTAGCATTGTGAGAGAATACATTTCTGTTATTTTTAAACCACCCTCTGTGTGATACATTGTTACGACAGCCTGAGGAAACACACATGGAAAACTAGAAATACGTTTGTATTATCATAAGGCATTTCAATGTGACATTTGTCACAGCAAGAAAGGGAAATTTACTTAACAAAGAATATGTTAGATTCTTTGAGTATAATTTCAACAGGTGTAAAGTTTGGTGTTTCTCCACTTTTTAAAGGTATTATTAACAAAATTGTAAGATATATAAAATGTACACAATGATTTGATATACATATCCATCGTGAAAAGATTTCCCCATCGAGTTAATTACTGCTTCTCTCTCTTTATGTTTATTTTCTTCTTCTTTTTTGTAGGAACATTTAAGTTCTACTCTCTTAGAAAATGTCAGTTATATAATACAATGTTGTCAACTATATTCACTATGTTAAACATTAGATCCTCAGCCATCATTCATCTTGTGTATAACTGAAACTTCGTATTATTTTATCAACCTCTCCCAATTTTCCCCACCGCCTCAGACCCTGGCAACCACTTTCCAACTCTCTCTTCTATGAGTTTAGCTATTTTTAATTTCACATGTAAATGATACTATGCAGTATTTGTCTTTCTCTGGCTTATTTCACTTAGCATAATGCACTGAAGTTCCATCCATGTTGTTGCAAATGGTGGGATTTCCTTCTTTTTAAATGCTGAACAATATTCCATTGTGTATATATACACCATGTTTTCTTCATCCATCCATCCTTTGGTAGACACTTCAGGTTGTTTCTGTATTTTGGCCATTGTGAATAATGCTGCCATGAACATGGGGGTGCAGATATCTCTTTGAGACAGTGGTTTCATTTTCTTTGGATATACACCCAAAAATGGAATCGCTGAGTCATATTTTAGTTCTTTTTTTAATGTCTTGAGTAACCTCCATACTGTTTGCCATAGTGGCTACACAAGTTTACCTTCCCAACAACTGTTGCTTCACATGTGTTATCTCTTGCCTTTTTGGTAACAGCCATTCTAACAGATGTGATCTCTCATTATGGTTTTGATTTGCATTTCAACAAGTGTAAATTTTGAATGGTTGGAAAATGACTTTAAATGTTTGTCACCAGCTCATGCAAAGTTTTAAATCATGGTGACTAGAAAGAATTTTAAGAGAGCATCATTTAAGCATCTTGACGATATCATTATTGAAGTCTTACTCAGAGACTGTTTACTCAGAGTCACTTTAGGTATAAAAGCTGACAAAAAAAAAATGATATTTATGGAAGGAAGTTCAGGTTTCTCAATCAAAAACTTCAAAAGATTTTATTCGGAAATTTCATGCAAATTTTATACTTAATATTTTTTCTCATTTTTAGAAGTTCATTTATTTATTTTTCTTACAATTTTATACTAAAAAGACATAAAATGTCCATGACTTCCTCCACAGATAGATACTTTTGAATCTCCTCCAGTTTATTCCATTGTGCTGTACCAATATTATCATTCTTTCTAGGTGTACCATGACATAAAAAATTGGAAAGCACTAGAAAAACTATATATAAGAGAGGGTATCAGAAATAAGTTATTTGTGGAGCCAAATAGAATTTTACATCTGCAAGGAAGAGGGCATGGAAATGAGTGGGCCGTTCAGCAGAGGGTGGGCTGAGAGCTGTTTCAAATCCTGGGGATTAAACAGAAGAGTTCATCTGTATGAGCAAATAAGGGGCCACTGTTTGTAAGCTGCCTCTCTTTCAGTCCCTTCAGGCCAATGCTTATTTGTAACTATGTCTTAAGCAGCACATATCTGTTAATTTACCCATAGCTAAGTGACTTCATAATAAAACATCCTATCAACATGATATTCACAAGGAAAGAGAGTTAAAGTCACTATTTTCTGGGGTTTTACTAATACTGACATTTACAACTCCTAATAGTGTTTGTAATAAATAAATAACATCACCTTATACACAGAGAACCACTGAAATGTCCTTATGAAATAACTCCACATAAGGGTTGACTTATATAATGCAGGTTTTTTCAAAAACTCAGGTTTGGGCCCGTAAAGTAACATTGCGTTTGCACATCTCCTGACTTTAAATTTGTATAGTCTCATTCCTTTGGAAAAGATCACGTGGGTTTCTGTTCTGTACCTAGGTTGTTGGGTTGGTATAGAGAAAATATGAAGGCAGTGGCTCAGAACTTGGACAGGCTGGGGTCCAGAAGTAGAAGCCCTGATTCTAAAAACAGGACTTCCTCTTGCATGCCTATGGCTCTCTCCTTCCCCCTTCCCTGGAAATGCCCTTCTCTCCCTTTGACCTGGTCTACACCCCTTCTTCCTTTCCTCAGCATCCCCCACTCGCTACCCATTCAGGAGACAGGGCTCAGGTACATACTCCCTGTGCTCCATGGCTCCTGCATCTGTCACATAACCTGTAGTTATTTGTTCCTCACATCCCACTAAGTTACAAGTGTGTCTAGGACTAGGATGATGTCTTTTTTTAAATGTTTTATGAAGTAGATTATAAATTCAAAAATGTATTTATCACCTGTGTGAAAAAATAGTATAAACAGAGCCACTTTAAAATGGAGTAAGAGCTTCTATTTTAGAGGAACACCTTGCACTTCCTATACCTCAAAACTTTGGAATGTTGAAACTGGGCAGAACAACCTTTGATCCGGTCCGAAAGCAAGTAATGTACCCAGAACAACTGTTTGTTAAGACTACTGGACTGAAAATTAAATTAGCATCACTATGTTAGCCTATCTTGCTCAATAGAAATGCCATCTTCCTTCTATTCATGACATTGTTCCCCTTTCCTTTCTCATAAATACCCCTTGCCTTTGCCTCCAAACAGGAATAATATTTGGGTTTCTGCCTGAATCAGTGCTTAACAAATAACCATACTGTTGGATCTCAAATAAACACTTGTTGTCTCTCACTTTAACCTTTTATTTTTAAGTTAACATCTGTATGGAAATTTTTTTTTAACTATAGTAAAATGAATTATTTTTGAAACTCCCCAATCCTTTTGATTCTTGCACCCCTAGAGGTAACGGGTTTCCTGAATGGGTTATTCATGCTCTTGCTTTTCTTTATAAGTACTACCTTTATATAAAGGTCTTGATCTTTATATAAATGGAATTCACATATGCATTCTTAGGAGTTCCTTCTGATACAATATTTCACCCAAGATAATGTTTGTAAGATTCATCCATGTTGCTGTAAGATAGCTATGGTTCATTTATTTTCACCTCTTAGTAGAATTTTATCACGTAAATTCTCCATTCTTTGTTGATCTTTTCTTCATTGATGTACATTTTGGTCATATCCAGTTTTATGCTATTACAAACAATGCTGCTGTGAACATTCTTGAACATATCTCCTGGGCCTAATGTTTCTCTTAGAGATATATCTAGGTGCGGCATTTAACCTTTTCAGATAATGCCAAATTATTTTCCAAAAGTGATTAACCCGACCTGCAGTCCAACCATCAGTGACCCAAAGTTCCCATTGTCTCGCAGTCTTACTCATACTTGCCATGGTCAAACTTTCAAAGTTTGCCAATCCTGATAGGTATGAAATGGTATTTCATGGTATTTTTATAAGAAGATGGCTTTTTCTTTACCCAGTTCTCAGCACCTAACAGAGGACTATGCATGTAGTAAAGCTCACAGATCTTTTATTTGATGAATGAAGAGCAATGATGCAACGTGACAAGTACCATTACAGAGGAGAATGATAAGAACAGATTTGTAAATTAACCACATATCCCTTGGGGCTTCAAATCTAGTTGAACATCATAATTACCAAGGTATCCTTTTTTCCTCATTTTATTACAAGAAAATTGAACATACAGGAAAGTTGGAAGAATTTTTACAGTGAATACCTACACCTAGATCCTACCATTAGCATTTTACTATACTTTCTCTGCGGGGATTCTCTTGAAAAATGTCAGTTCCCCAGGGCTGAGATTCTGATTCTATAACTCTAGGATGGGAGCAAAGAATCTATTTTTGTTTGCTTAGTTTTTGTTTCTAAACTCCCCAGGTGATTCTGATGAGCAGCCAGCCTTGGAAACCATTGCCTGAAGGAACTCGCTGCATTAAATAAAGAAGGAGTAATTATAATTAGCCTAGCAGTGCTAACTCTTTGTAGGCAAAAAAAAGTTTTACAGGACGCCTACGACCATTTTCTTAGACCACCAGCATTCCTAGAAAATGTGTCACCCAGTGTCAGCTTTGTGGCAATGTGGTGGGCAGGTTCCTGGGCATAGCAGGTCAGGTCCTCTCAGTCTGAGAGCCAAGAAGGACCAGCTTTTGTCTGTCCCGACTCCTCCCTCTGAGCATCACAGACATAAAGAGGAACTTGCCCTTAGAACTCAAGCCAGCTCCTTTCAACATTTGGGTGTTGTTATGGGATGAACTGTATCCACTGAAATTCATATGCTGAAGCCCTTACCCTGAGCACCTCAGAATGGGACAATATTTGAAGATAATGGTCCTTAAAGAGGTATTAATTAAGTAAAAATTATATCCTACGGTGGGCTCTAATCCAATATGACTAGTGTCCTGACAAAAAGAGGAAATTTGTCCCTGGCCAGGTGGCTCAGTTGATTGGAGCATCATTGGCACACCAAAAGGTTGCAGGTTCGATCCCTGGAGACAATGGCCAACCAACTGATCAAGGCCTCTCTCTCTCTCTCTCTCTCTCTCTCTCTTTCTCTCTCCCCCTCCCTCCCTTCTACCTGCTCCATGGGGGCTGCTGCTGGGAAACAGAAGTACACATCCATTCTGGTCCAATCTCTTCAGAGGGCTGTGACTCGCTAACAGTAGTGGCACTGGCTGCATACATAGGGGTTTTCAGAGCCACCAACAGGCCCTGCCTGCTGCTGAGTGGCCTGGAAGACAGCATAATGACAGGGCTCAAGGCCACTTCAGCATCACGCCTTAAACCTCCCCCCAAAAAATCTCACTCACATGGAATCTTTGCTTCACAGCCTCTTTCACTGAGAGTGGACATGAAATTTGGCTCACTCCTCTAAATTCATAATCACACAGCTGAAGTGAGTGAAGTACAGTTCTGCACCTTTCCCACTGATCTTAACACAAAGACAGATGGTGAATCCTGAGCCAATGCCAATTGTGTAAGACAGCACTTTTTGACAGACAGGCTGCGTTTTTCTTCTTACTACACTTAATAGTTTTTTAACCCTCTTAGGTACAGTTGGAAGTTTGTGATGATTTTCCTGACATGCTTGATGGCAATAAGCTATTTCTCCTGGCTGTGACCCTACCACATCACATTACCACCAGTCAGCCCAGCCACACCTGCATCTCACAGTTTCAGTCTCCTCCAGCATTTTCTTACCACATGCTTCTTTGGCAAGGCTGCCCTGCCGGTCTCCTTATACAGGGAGATCATCTCCTCTGAGGAGGTCCTATGTGGACACCAGTTGCAAGAGCAAGCAACTTGGGTAAGTTTCATTTTTGAAATAGGGAGTTCCATGGGTATCTCCCTCTCTCCTGTTGTCTTCTTGTCCTGCGATTGCTGTCCCACCTATGAATATTATGCTGCGTCCATGGAACTCCCTACTTGGTATTGGGGTTCCCTGGAGTCTTTGGTTTATGACTTTCCAGGTTTCACTTCACCCTTTTGTTTTCAAGCTTTTTGTTCATGTTCTTCTGTTCTGCAATCCTGTTTTACTTCTTGCCTAAATAATTCTCCTTTTATGGTTTCAGTGCACTTTACCATTGTAATTCAATTATTCACTCGGTCTCCTAATTCCAACCTACCACCTTCAAATATTTCTTACTCTCTCTAGTCCTCCAAGCCTTAATTCTACAAGTTAGTTTGGTTTGTGGTTATGTTTCTGACAGGAAGGAGGCAGGGGGTGAGGGTGGGTTGTCACTTAGAATTTGAGAGCCTACGTTGAGCAACATCACTTTTTATGAAAGGTTGATCTGTCTGCTCTAGCGTCAAAGAACTGTGTGCAAGAGTGTCAGTCATGTGGAGGTGGAAAGCTTCTCAAATATGGACAAATGTTTCTTTTGAACCCTCAATTATTCATTTGAAGCATTCCTGTTGCTGGAGGAAAATGCTTAAGCACCCACTTTTACTGGGAGCCAGGGAAGAGGGAACCCTAGAATGAAGAACATCTGTGTTAAAAGGATAACAACTGTATCTCAAGTAACAACAGGTATCCAGAAAGACAGAGCCAGGAATGACCTTGCCTGTCAACAGATCTGATCATGCTCACGTAGTCTGATTTCAGACCTGTCTCAAAAAGTCCCTCTGTTGTCCCCCTCTTCCAGTGCCTCAAATGTTTACATCTGATCCTCTTTAGTGCCCTGAAACCTCCAATTTGTAATTATTCTTCTGAGTGTATCTCTAAAAGTCCAAGTTAACTTGCAAATGTATAGTCTAGTAGCCTCCTCAGCCATTAACACCTTGATGCCAATTGGCTTTTCAGACTCAGCCCAGCTAGAGCTGAACGGTTGCCTGTGGGCCTTGTCAGTCACTGACACCTTCATGTTAAGTGGGTTATCAGACTGGACAGCAGTGGAGCTGGTTTTGCAGGAAGGGATGAGGCATAAGCAACTTTAGAAGGGTGGAGGCAGCTGTTTGATGAGAAAGAGCCCACCGTGGTGGGGAGTCTGAGAGAAATACCAGAAGGTAACAACATATGGTGCTCTGGGCACTGCAGAACATCTATCTCCTACCTGTCAATTAACATTTCTAGCATCTAAAAGTGGAGGAAGAGAGGCACATCACTATCATTTTCAAAGAATGATTTCAAAGGAAGGTAAAGGACAGGTTACTCTTGGAAGAGAATATTTTCATCTTTGCTCCCAACTGTAAAGCATTTGACTGAGATATGATGTAATTTGAACGCACACACTCTCAACCAATGGATGCAAGGCCTCAAATCTAAATAGCTCTGTAATCTCCCTGTTCTGCACTATAAAGAGGCTGATTTGACCAGAGGCCCATGAAGCTTTAGGGCCCCTCACTGCACAGCCCCCTTCCAAGGCCCTATACTTGATTTTATGTTTGCCATTTTGAGTTCCTAAAGAAACCTCCACCTCCCAAACTGCGTTAATCCTCTGATCCCACAAAACCTCATCCATCCCTGATTATCAGCCTTGGCCACGCTCGAGGAGCACAGAACCAAGTGTGCTTGCATGAGGTCTTCATTTTAATTAGGAAAAGCAAACACCCACAGAACAAGTTAAGGAGAGTTTGCCACCACAAAATATGTCACTTTGGGATAAGGATTATTTTAGGCTGGTCAATTTTGAGAGACAGCAGACCCAGGAGAAGCTCTAAAAACCAAGTACAAGTACAAGGAACTTTCCCCTTTGTAAAGGACAGAAATCTCCATCTGTTAAGGTGTCTCCCTCACTCTACCTGGACTGCTTTCACTTTTAATGAAGAAGGCAGGGACTTAAATCTGCACCACACTCTTACCCTTCTTTACTAGGCTCTTCCTGGTAACCTCCCATCCCCAACATCTTCTGTCTTTAATTGAGGGAAAAATTTAAGGTGATGGCTTCCACCATTTTGACAAGTTAGTCAGTGTTCCTCGGTCTCTGCCATGTATACATGGTAAATAAGTATTAAACTTTAACTTGTTTCTCTCTTATTCTGTCTCTTGTTAATTTGACTATTAATCCAGCCAGAAGAACCTGGAAGAGTAAAAGATAATTTTCCCCTCCAGACACTAGCAGCTTTATATTGTGGGCCATTTAAATGTCCTTTGCTAACTGTTTCTCTTTTTTCTTACCCCTCCTTCTCTTTCATATTCTAGTCTACTCTATTTGGAGATGTAGTTATACCTTCTTCCTCACCCCACCCAAGCTTATAGCAGGGTATGAATTGAGTCCTTTGATATGACACCAAATGTAGTACTTCTGAGGGGAACATTGCTAGGTTGATTTTTCCAATTATTATGACTCTTAGGATCCATGCTCAGCTAATATCCATTTGTGACTATCTTTTACTAAAGTAAATTGGTATGAAATGACTTCTGGATCAGCCTAATTTACAGGGCTGCCCAGGATTCCAATGTTGAATTACTTAATTTGTCTCAACACAAACACTCTGGAAATTCAAATGACCCTATTAAAGGATGGCATATCATCTTTGGGGAAGGGAGATAAATTGTGATACCTAAGGTTGTTTTTTTTTTTTTTTTTAATAACACGTGTACACACACACACAAACACACTCACACAACTACTCACATTGTCAGCCCTGAATAATGTGAGACAATGCTGGCTTCACTCGAAGACCAGCTAGTTAATTCTTGATAATTTCAATAAATTACCTCACCCCTCCCGTGTAGCAGTAACTCATTTTTATACATAATGTGATATATTTTAAACAGCACCTATCAGTGTGATACAGTTTGCCCTGCAGGTTTGAGCAGATACAATGTTAAACAGGGTCCTTTCCATTTAGGGTAAGAGGCTGAGTGCTGAGTTCACGGACCCACAGCGCTTCCAACTAACCCTATCACACGATCTTGCTTCATTTGGGAAGGCAACGTGGGTGGGAGCATTTGGGTGGCATACCCCCAAAACCACTGTAATTGGAAGGGGGTAATAAAAGAGCAAATATCAATTAGTAACTCCTCTGCCAGCTACCAATCTTGGTTTCCAAGGGACTCCACCTTGATCTCTTCAGAAGCAGTGGCTTCCTAGGAACCTCCTACAGAAATGACATGAATCCACATACTTCTTGGTGCATTGAACATTTCCCTGGGGAGGCTCTTGTTATCTGCCCGGCTTCCCTGGCTCTTTGCCTCCCTGTCAGCCTGTGGGCCTGTCAACCAGAATGCTCCCAGCTTCTCCGGGCTTCCGTGGGAACGCGAGCAGGAAAGGGCTTGAGAATTGACAGGACGGGTGGTGTCCCTCTGCAGGGCTCTGGGCACCCCGCACTTCCAGAGTGCAGGAACGCTGAAATAAGCTCCCCTGGTCCCCAGCACCCCCATCCCTGGGGATCGGGCAGATGGCTAAATGTTAGCCAAGAAGGTGTGTGGGGTGGGGGAACACAAGGTGGGAGGGCAAGGCGGCGGGCGACGACTCCAGGCCTAGTGAGCCCCCCCTCCCCCCGCAGACGCAGCCACGGGGGGCGGGGAGGGGGCGGTGGAGCTCGGCTGAGCTTGCTGGGCTGGGCGCCTCCCAGGAAGGCAGGGAGGGGAGAGCCTGTTTACCCAGGAGGGCTGTGCTGATAGCACGTTCCTCGAGTTTACTTTGCTTTCCTTGAGTTTATTGTAAAGGGGTAAAGTTTTCGGATCTGTCACGTGACCCTGACAGGTCCTGCCTATGGCGGGGCAGACCACCCACGCCGAGGGCCATGGAACTGCTTAATAGAAACAGGCTTGTAATTGTGAGTCCGAGCTGCACTCCGCTGAAAGCCTCCGGCGGCCCAGCGCGCCGGGGTTTTTACACTTTCCGTTCGTTTTATAAAGACGGAGGAGGAGAAGACGAAGACCAAGACGAAGAAAAAGACGACAAGGAAGACAAAGAGACCCTCAGGGACCAGGCTAGGGGGAAACGGAGGAAGGCGGGGAGCAGACGGAGGAGCAGAGGACCAGAAAAGGGGGCACCAGGAAAAAAGGAATTGATGTGAAATCCAAGCCCTGAGTCCTTGCCATCGGCACCCGCGCTCCGGGCAGGGCTTGACGGCCGGCTATGGTGAGTGCAGCAGCCGCCGCCACTACCTTGCCCTTGCGCAGTGCGCGCCCCAAAAACGTGGCGCTGCGGGACCCGGCGCCCCGCGTGGCGGATAGAGGGCCGGGCGGGTGGCGCGCCGGGGCCTCCAGGCTGGGTGGGCTGCGGCGCTGGGGAGTGAGAGTTGGCCCCGCGTCTCCACGCTCACTCCCTGGCTCTCAAGCTCCGGACCCCCCCCCCCCCAACGCGGCCCCTCGGGGCGGGGATGGGACTGGCGGCTGCTGGCCAGGGAACGGCTTCAGGGGGAATTCTCACGGAGGGGGTCGCCTGGGATCCCATTTGCACGCTTGAAAGGGTCGCCACCTTGGCTTCCGCTCCTCGGCCTGGTGGTGGCTACTGAGTCGCCAGTGGAGGCAGAGCTGGGATGGAAGAGCTGGTGCGGACAGAGTGACAGCGCCGGTCGGGGGAGGGTGCGGGCTGAGCGCGAGCTCGCGTTCGTGTGCGCGCGAGAGAGCGCGCACCAGAGCGAGTGCTCTGGTCTCAGGGGAGCTGGTGCGCTAGAGACCTGCTAGGGGAGATGGGCACACGTGCTTAGCACCTGGGCCTGAAACCCAGGGCTAGGAGAGAGAGGCACCTTACCAAAACCTGGAGCTCAAGCATCCCTCTCCCCGCCGCCATTGATGGGAAAAAGGGCCAGAGGAGCTTTTCAGAGTTTACAAAGGGGCCACGGGTAGGAGATGGGTATGTGTTGACTTTTTCACTCATGGAATCAGGTAGGTGTTCTGGTGCCTGCCACCCATTAAAGAGGAGGGTCACCAGCCCTGTGCTGAGACGGCTGAGGGGAGTCCTGAGGTGGCTGGACTGATAGAAAGTCCTTTAGACCCTTTGCTAACATTGGATTCACAGGACCTTCAGAGATTATACCTCTGGTGTGACATGTGCTATGTCTCTAGGTATTTAAGTTTATGTTTAAAATGACTCCTAGTATGTGGATGATCAGTAAGTCCAAAGTTTTCAGATCTGTTTCTGTCACCTAAGAAAAACCATATGGATTGTTGGTTTGTGGAAGACACTCAGAGACCTCTACTTTCCTAGACTTGGGAGAGAAAAGCATCTTTTTCCCTTTTTATCCTTCCTTCCTTCCTGGGGAGGGAAAATATATAAGTAATAAAGACTCACATGGGTGGCTCTAAATATTTAATACATGGATAACTGAAGTCTTAAATTACTACAATAGTCCCCTTTTAGCATTCTGTGTGTTCTATTTTTCTTCTCCTTCTCCTCCTCTTCCTTCTTCTTCTCCTCCCCCTCCTCCTCCTTCTCCTACCTCTTTGTTATTATTTGGGGAGGAGGGTGCAGTTCCAGTAGTTCAACATGCTATTTATTCCACAAAGAAAGACAATGCCTTTTGGTGTCATCCTTTGTTACTGTAACTTATTGTTTCTGGGTGGCACGTTAGGATAAATTGTTGTCTCAGGTGCATCGTGTACTTATGCTGTAAAACATGGGGATTTCCATTGTGAATTTGTGTGTGTTCTAGTTGTCACCCAGCTTCCTTTCACAAGGCTGTAAAACACCTTTGAGTCCAAGATCTTTTTATATTAAAATGTTGATTCAAGGTGGACATCAATATACCAGTTCTCAATTTGGGTATTACATTCATTTCAAACTCACCTAAGAAGTGTATCTAATTTCTGGTCACTCTAGTCATAATCTAACAAGCTATTTGAAGGAATTAGCACCATTTGAAGCTATTTTGTGGGGAAAAATAGGCTTTTTTTTTTTTTACCAACCGTCTTCAACTTTCTACAGATAGAAAAACTGACAAGCCAAATCAATGTGGATTAAAATGCCTTCCCTTTTTATCCTTATTTCTCTCTTTTCTCTTCCCTTCTCTTCTCTCTCTCTCACACACATGCGTGCGCACAGGCGCACACATGCACGCACCTTTTATTTTCTCCCCCCTCTGCCACAGTGTAAAAGCCCTATTGAGACATGTAGGCGTGATGTGTAAACCGGATTAGCAGTATGAAAGAAAGACACACAATAAGCTGGAATTGTTTTACTTCCCTTTCATTTCTCATGCCTATATCTCTAATAAATTTGTTGCTCCAGCAGTGGGTCAAAGGGATCATGTTGCTCAGCTTCTTATTCATGCAAGATCCAATAGCAGAGATCACTGAAATGAATGGTGTGCCTTCTGCCAAATGTAAAGCTTGATATAGTTATAGTATATGGGGAGACAGAGATGAAGCAAGAGATGGAGAAAGAAATGTTTTAAGTGTGGGTCTTTAGAGAATACACCTCTATCCATTAAAGTAATGTGGCTAAGAAGAAATGTAAACAAGGGAGGAAATCAATATAAGGGTCCATGCTATGTTTTCTTTCAAGTTCATTGTAAGCTCTGAACATTTTCTCTGCACTTGGTGACATTGCCATCAAGAGAATACCAATAGCTTTGGCATTTCATGAAGTCTAATTCCCCCTTTCAAGCTAGTATTTGAACCTGGAATAATAAATGTGGAGATTTATGGGACCTTCTCAGGATATCTCTCCTCTGCCACCCCTCCTCCACCCCTAGCTCACTATAAGCTCAAAAAATGCCAATGCTCCTGGGTTTATGCTGTAGACCCCTAATTTACTCCTTTGTGGAACTGGGAGCAGCTTCCCATTAAAGGAGATCAGGGGTAATTAGCAGCATTATTTTGACAAGTTGGCTAGAGCTATTCCTATTCCCTTTCCTCCGGTTCTGGGGAGGGGGGAAAAGAGGGGAGGAAACCGAAGGTGGATGGAAGAAGAGGAGGGGAGTGGTGCTTAGCAGTTTTACATTTTGTGGCTGCTGAATCCCCTTTTTCACCCCAAATCTTTTAGACTCATTTTCTACCATCACCTTTTAAGTAAATACAAAAGCTGCCAATGAGAAAATAATAAAGACATTCTTGGGGAGCCAAAAAATGTGGTGGATGCTAGTATACTGGCTTGAATTGAGTCAAGACTCAACTCTTACAAAGGTACCTGCTTGAACTGCTCAGGCTCTGGCCCATCCTGGGGTCTCCACCCATAAAATAGAATATTACATCAACCCACCCCCACCAATTCCATTCCCCATTCACTCTATCAACACCAATACTATGGGACTTAATGTAATGTTTGCAATTCTTTGCATTTGTAGAAAAGAGTATTAAAATTGGGAGATAAAATTATAACTTCCCCCAATGGTCCAATTACTAGAATACATTTACCCTTTTAATGCATTTGTACTTGGCAAAAATGAGTTATATTATATTAGATTTTAAAGACCCATGTGGTTAGATATGAGCAGTCAGTGAAAAGCTAAATCTCACTGTGGTTTCTCGTTACTTCACGAAGTCTAGCCCCTAAAATTGATTATCGTTGAAATGTCCGAACACAAAGGGCGGATGTTTTATTTCAGTGTCATCATTTGAGTAATCAGATGTCATTTTTGAGATGTGTGTGGCGTGGCCATGGATATTTGAAGTATTGGAGCACAGAAAGAAGATATGAGTAAACCATATTTTAAGAGTTTAAGGAATCTGTTTTGGAAATGACAGACTCCAACGAAGTATTGGTTGATGATGGGGAGACCAAAATACAATTGATGCATTGAGATGAACTTTACTTGGAAAGGGGAGATAGAACATTCAACTGTTGCCCCAAAGAGAGCCAGCGGCTCCAGCTGGTTGAAAAGGCCCAGAGCTCTCACTTATTTGGTAACTCAAGAGGGGAGCCAGGAGACACCTTTGCAGGCCTGGCTCCTCCAGCTAGCCTCATTTCAGGTCTGGGGAATCCTCGTGGTTAGTTGAGGTTAACAAACCCGGTGTGGCGCAGCGGTCCCCTGCACAGGGCATGCATATTAAAGGCGACAATGCTTACAAATGTAAATAAGGGCAGATTGGTTAGGAACAACATTATCGCTGGGAATGTCGCACTCACATGCATCAGCAATGAGGCAAATTGGGGGCAGCCTCAGCCCTGACCACCCAAGTCGAGCAGGCTTTTACACTGGCTCCTCTTCTCTTTCTTAAAACGTTACAGAAACAAGGCCAATTAGATCCTCAAAGTAATTCATCTCTGTGTATGAAAAAAGCAGACCACAGGGGAAGCCGGGGGTGGGGCTGGGGGGTGGGGGTGGGCGGTGAGGAGATTAAGATAGCGCTTGTTAGAGCCCAGGCTGGGGATTGCGTCCTGGAACCGATGGGTAGTATTTACAGGCAGGGACCATTGTCTGAGATGCTGAAAAGTTAACCCATCAAACAGCGGGTTCAGGGCGCTGAAGACCCTGGAGATCAATGTTCAAAACGTTTAGGAATTAAGTCAAACCGAGGGAAATGAGACCGAGTGCAAGAGGCTTTGCCATTGAAATGGTATACTGGTAGCCGCAGCGGAAAGGAGAGGATATGCAGCTGCATGCGAAGGGTACTGGGAACCGTGTTGTGTACATAGCCTATAATTTCATTTTAGAATTCCACAATTCAAGTAGCTATACTGAAATTGCAGTAAATAAAAGATTGGTAGGAAAAATGATATTTGGGTCTAAAACGTTGCAAAGAAATTTGAAAAGACAAACATAGCAACCTGTCTGGCTACATGGTTCCCTTGACATACGCACACCTCAAATATAAAAACTGAAATGGGAATTTAGGAGTACCATCCCCAAGTCTTTATGAAGAATAGTTTTCAGCGACAAGCACGAAATGGTTTGACTTGAAACGTCTGCAGAACCATTCAGTAAAAAAAAAAAAAAACAAAAACAAAAAAAGCTAGAATATTAAATCACGATTCCTGCTTTTTTGCTATTTATCAAATAAAGGTAAGAATTTCGCTCCAAGATTAAACTTGCTATGATCGAGCCCAATTTTCCTGCTATATTATTTATCAATGTACGTAGTATCATTTTCATTGGACAGTGCTCGCCTTCGCTTCTGGATTTTAGCACCCCTTCCCAGCACACAAATCACGTGCTCCCTCAGAGTTCTGAGTTTTGAATTTACGCGCTGGTCGGGTACTCCAGTCCTCCTCCTGATCTCGTGAATACCCCCAGACACTTCTCTCGTTGTCTCTTTATTCTACAAGACACCCTACCCCGCCCGGGGTAGCGCACACGTTTTGCTGGTTCGAGATTCAGGGGGCAGGGCCTCCCAGTGAAATCAGAAAGCAGAAAAAGCTATAGGGAATGTGGCGAAGCTGGGCAGGGAGGAGAGAGATCAGGAGAGGAGGAGAAAGTGGCGAAAAAGGAAGGAGAAAGGAGAGGGAGAGAGAAAGAAGACGGGAGGGGAAACCGCTGAAGAGGAAGGAAGAGGGCGGGGAGGGCTGGCCGACAAGCCCCCCACGGGAGCCGCGTGGGACGACCCGGTGGTCCGCTGGCAGCAGGACAGTCCCTCTCGGGCAGCGGCTGCGGCCGCTGGGCGGGTGAATGGAAAGCGACTCGTACGCTCAGCCATTGGCCGTCCGCTGGGAGGCCGCACAGGCATTGGGTAACGTAAGGGGGCCGGACCGCCTTCAGGAATGTACTACGGCGCGTCTGGCACGTCCGTGCGCGCCGGCGGAGCGCGCTCCTCACCTGGGTTTTTGGGAGGCAGCTCTGGAGATGTGGAGCCCGCCGGGCGCGAGCAGAACGCAGTGACTTCTCTACCTGCTTGACCCGGGTCGCGAGAGCGCGGGGAGTCCTGGAGCTCGGGCGCGCGCGCGCCCAAGAGGCCTCCCGGCCGCCGAGCGCGCGCCGGCCGGCCCTGGGTCACGTGGCCACGTGGGCTCCGCCTCCCCCCTCCTTTTTCTCCATCTGGGTTTCTTTCTTCTTTTTCTTCTTCTTCTTTTCAATGAACACACACCGTGTGCATCTTAAAGCCACACGGCCTATTTCACGACTTCAGCCGGCTTCTTGCTGCCATGGGTCCCCCTGCAGTTCAACAACGTTTTTAAAAAAGAAAAAGCAAACACTAAAATGAGGCAGAATCAGTCGAGTGTTTGTGGGTCTGGACCCTATCTCAGGGAGGAAATTAACTTGCCAACGTAAGAGAAACAAATTCCACTTCCCAAAAAATTATTTTTAAATAAAAAGCGGAGCTATGTGTACGGTTTAATTTGACTTGGGCCCCAAGCATCCACCTCAAAGAGTTGCGTATTTTCTTTCTCAACGGGAAGCGAAACCCCGGGATGTCTCGGTGACACTGGCTGCAGCGTCCGGACAAGTCCTCGCAATCAGTCCACAATTTGTTCCGAATGAATCCAACATCAAAGCCTTTATTCTCCCCCTGCGTCACGCTATTATTAAATATAACAGGATATGTATCAGTTTTTGAAAAGCTTATAACAGACTTTAAATAAATAACGACATGTGGTTAATAAAAATGGGGGGGGTAGTCTAAGTCCAAAAAAATCCAAAATAATTAGGAAAAACTTCTCTTCCTCAAAGAAACAATTCCTTTTCTCCGGGTTGTTAAAAGGATTCTGTTGTTTCTCTGTTACATATGTCCCATTAAAGATTCAAATAAAAACGCCTGTGCCTCCATCAGAATGCTTCGGTGTCTGAATTCCACGTTTATAACACACGGCCTCCTTCAAACCAGGCTGTGCTGCCGTGGGGTTTTTTGGGGGGTGGTGGTTAAGAGGGTTTCTTTTTCCAACGTCCTTATGTTCCTCTTTAAATTTCTATTTTGTTTATCTTAGTGCTAGGCGTTGTTCGCTGAGAGAGCCTAAGTCTTCTCTTTAGTTAGAAAAGAAAAAGAGAGGAGGGGAGAAAAAAATCTGGCACGTACTGGCGCACAATCCACCACCCTGTCATTATTGGTGCAGGCCTGGGAATTCAAGCCGGACCTCCCAGTATTTGCTGTAGCTTGAGGCCAAGGTGCCTCTGAAAGGGTTTTCTTTGAGGAATTTCAGAAATTGTTTAAGCGCTTAAAAAAATATTACATTTCCCCCGTGTCTATCGCGAGGCAAATGTTCGTGGGTGTTTGTGTGTGTGTGAGTGTGTGCGCGCGCGCTCAAAAGGCGTCTACAAAAAGAAGATACTGTTGAAAAGAAAAGGAATACGAAAGAAAGGGCGGGGGGAACATTCCTTAATGGAAATATTGCATGCGAGAAGGCTGGCGCTCTCAGAGGCTCCCCCCGAAGCCGGGGATGCACACACTGGGGTTGCCTACCTGGGTGGTCTCTCTACTTTGGTGAGCTGTTGCTAAGCAGCTAATAATAGTCATGTTTGCTGAGTAATTTCTGCCCTCCGTGAGCCAATCGCGTCGCAGAAACCCAAGCCATCTGACAGCCCCAGGGGCGGGAGCTCCAGCCTTTTTCTCTTTCGCTCGCTCTCTCCCCCTCTACCCCCTCCCCTCCTCCTCCTCTTTCTCCAAATGGAGAGAGTTCTTTTTTTTCTTCTTCCATCTCATCTATTGAATCAAGGAGCTGCTGCGGCCGCTGCCCGCTGCACACACACACAGCGGAGTCTCCAGGTCCCGGGAGCGAGAGAGGCGCGCTGCACGGGGGCAGAATGGTCCAGCGGGTCGGTGAGGAGCACAAGAAAGCAGAGTCCGGGAACGAGCAGCCACCGCGAACCCAGCAGCCAGAGCCCGAGCAGCCCGAGCAGCAGCTTCAGGAGCCGCCACCGCCAGCAGCAGCTGCTGCGGGAGTATCGGCGGCGGCGGCTGCCCCGGCCCGACAGCGCTGAGACCCACCGGGCACCCACGGACCCTGTGGCGGCGGCTCTGCGATTACCCTCCGCGGCCGCTCGGGCGACCCGGGAGGCGCCGAGGGAGCCAGCGAGGCCGGCGGGAGCGGCAGGGATTTGCTGGCGTTTTCTGCAGTGAAGAGGTCGCGGCGCGGGGCGGGGGGCAGGTAGGGGGAGTGGGGGCCGCGAGAAGCGCTGTGCGAGCGCCCGAAGGACAGGCTGGCTCCGCGCGCCGGCTCTCGCCCTCCCGAGAACTGGATGTGGGCAGCGGCGGCCGCAGAGACCTCAGGACTCCCGCGCAATGTGGCAATGGAAGGAGCAGGGTCTGACTCCCCGGCAGCGGCCGCGGCCGCAGAGGCAGCAGCGCCCGCCGTGTGAGCAGCACCAGCGGCATCAGCAGCACCAGGTCTGTCAACCGGAGCCCCAACCCGAACAGCCGGTGGCGAGCAGCGTCCTCGCGAGCCCAGCGCCGGGGCGCACCGGGAGTTTGCAGCGGCGGCGGCGGCGGCAGCAGCGCGCCGGGCGGCCGGGGAAGCCTCGGTTCCCGCGGCGGCGGCGGCGGCGGCAACATGGCCTCGGCTGGTAACGCCGCGGAGCCCCAGGATCGCTGCGGCGGCGGCAGCTGCGGCGGAGCCCCTGGCCGGCCGGTCGGAGGCGGGAGGCGCAGACGGACCGGGGGTCTGCGCCGCCAAGCTGCACCGGACCGGGACTATCTGCACCGGCCCAGCTACTGCGACGCCGCTTTCGCTCTGGAGCAGATTTCCAAGGTGCATTTCAGACTCTCCTCCCCTCCTACTCTTTCTTCCCTCCTCTTCCTCTTTGGGATCGTTGGCCACACACACACACACACACACACACACACACACACACACACAAACACGCGCGTGCGCGCGCGCGCGCCTCTCCAGGAAAAGAAACAGACAAGCGGAGATTGAAAAATTCAAACCCTCCCTCCGGTCCTGGGAGGAAAGGCTCTCTGAGGTCTGCAGGGGGTGGAGGGTGTGTGTGTGTGTGTGTGTGTGTGTGTGTGTGTGTGTGTGAGGGGGTGGAGGGGGTGTGTGTGTGTGTGTGTGTGCGCGCGCGCGCGCCCTCCCGGCGTGCCTTTTCCGGAGCATTGGAAAGCGGTCCTCAGTGGACCACCTCTAGGGCAGCCTCAGCGCCTTACTGCCCGACGCCCCCTGCCTCGGAGCCCCACTCTTCCCGCGCCCCTGCCCCTATTTGCAGCCAATACGCCTGTAGTGCTGCCTCATTTCTTCACCTCTTCGAGGGGGAGGCGGAGTACAGAGAGGCGGAGAGAAAGGGGGGAGGGAGCCGAAATAAAGGTGGTTTCCTTTTTTGGCAGCCGATTTTGCTTTTGTTGAGCATGAAATCTTCGCTCCCCTAAAAATTATCCTCGGAAGAGGTCATCTCCCCTCTTCTATTCCAGGTTTTGAGTCACCTTTTCTCAGAGCTTGGGGGGGAAGGGAAAGTTGTAAACAAATTGCCACCTTAAGTCCATGGTCCGTGTCTGCGGAGCAGCCGGGTTCATTGTGTTTACGAGGCTCGCCGAAATGTGTGGAATCCAGCGAAGGCGAGCACCCAGACAAGGGCCTAAGGGGGACGCGGCCAGCACCGGGAAAACGCCGCCGCCGGGAGCAGCCAGCGCCCAGTCGAGACCCCCGCCTGCGCCGGCCTGGGCCCTTCCCCAGTACACTCCACTGCTTTTCACTTTTAACCAGAAGGGGGGTGGGGGGGGGCGGAATCCGTGTGGCTGCCCTCTTCCGATCACAAATATTGTCGTAAATTGGAGATGGCTGCCCCACTTCTTAATTCAGCTCACACAGCATCTCCCAACGCTTTGGAAATGCGTCCTGAGTGAGCTCCGGCGGCCGCGCTCACCACGTGGATCCCCTTACTACCACGCCAGGCGGGGATCAGAACGGGGAACCCCTCACTACATTGTTCCCCAGGCTCGCTACCCGACCCCCCAGCCCGCGTCCCCTTAGGGGCACCCCAAGAATGGTGAAAGGTGGGGCAGGATTCGCGCGGAAGGGAACCGAGTTTTGCTAGTTCTTAAATGTTGGGCTCCTTCGCAGAGATTACGCAGCCCTTCCCCTATCAGGTCCCGCATCGCTATCGCCTGTGTTGAGTGGTTTCTCTCTCTGCCTCAGCTTCCCTTCCCCTGGAAGCCCCTGGCCCCGCCAGCGCCCCAAGTCGCACTTGGGGATGCCAGTCAGGCCACGCGTGGGGGCGCCCCTGCTGTAGCTGAGGTTCAACTCCCTTTCGACAGCCCGACTTTGATTTACGCCCAGCTCCCCACCCCCACCCCATCACCACGCCGCTCGCGTTCTCTCGTGCGGGCGGGGGGTTCCAGCCTCGAGGGCATCCCCCACGGCTTTCGCGGGATCCGCAGGCGGGTGCGCGCAAGCGGGCGTGGGCGCGCGTGTCGCGACACCCGGGCGCTCACCACTCCTTTCTGCTTCGTCCTCAGGGGAAAGCTACTGGCCGGAAAGCGCCGCTGTGGCTGAGAGCGAAGTTTCAGAGACTCTTATTTAAACTGGGTTGTTACATTCAAAAAAACTGCGGCAAATTCTTGGTCGTGGGCCTCCTCATATTTGGGGCCTTTGCTGTGGGATTAAAAGCAGCTAATCTGGAGACCAACGTGGAGGAGCTATGGGTGGAAGGTAAGAGACCCAGCGCCCGGCCGGGAGCCCTCCCGTCCCCAACCCCGGTCCCCTTCCCTTCCGTACAATTGATAAAGATATTTGCCTGCATACACCTAGAGCGTTTCGGTGGCGAGCGAAACCCTTTGCCCGCACCAGAGGGAATTGTTTATTGTTTGGGCGCCTGGCCTAGAGCCAGGCCCGCCCGACAAAGACCGCGCTGTAATCTACTCGGGGCTCTGCGCAGTGCTAGGTGTTGTGGGAGAGAGCTGCGGGGGCGGACCGGCGGGGGCTGGGGGTTGGGGGGGGCTCCGCGGGATGGACCACTGCGCGGCCAGGGGCCGCAGAGCCTGCCGCCGCCACTGCTGCTTGTCTCCGCCGCGCCCCAAGAGGCGGCCAGAGGCAGGCCTCTTTGCTCCTGGCTCTGGTCCTCGGCTTCCGTCCTCCCCTACCCCACCCACCAAGTCCAAAGAGAAAGGACAAGGGGCGCCAAGAAAGGCCACCCCTCCGGCTCCAGGGAGTGTGCGCGCCCCCGGCGGCCGCCGCGCTGGGGAGGGTGGGGGGCGGGAGCAGCGCGGGCTTGCGGAGGCGGCGGCGTGTGTGGTCCTGTTTTTGGACAGCTTTCAACTCTGGGGGAAAAAAACATTTGTCTCAAGGTACAAAAAAAAAGGGTGGGGTGGGGGAAGGAGTTGGGAAAAAAAAACCCTGTAAAGCACAGAGTAGAACGCATGTTCGCAAAGTAGATTAATGTTTCCTCGGAGGTGGGGCTTTTAAAATGGAATTGTTCGGGGGGGGAAGGCTGCGTTTTACAGGCTGAAAGAAGAAATGTGTTTTTTAAGAACGCGAGTTTGGAGCGAGGGGCCACAGGAGCTCTCCAAGGGGTTCTGCCAGTCTTTTAACTGCATTCCTCAATGGGGGGAGGGGGGCTTGAAGCCTTTCTAAGCAGTTGTAAATTTAAAATAGATTCCTCCTCTCCCCCATCGACACCTTTTACATTCTTTCGATGATACAGGTTTTTTGGCTTTTTGTTTGTTTGTTTGCTTGCTTTCTGTTGGTTGTCTTTTAATTCTTTTTGGAAAGTGACAGTTTTGCTATTTAGAAACATGTTAACCCCTAAACACTGCCTTGTCTCTCTCTTACAATGGGATGGGAGGGAGGAATTGAGGTAATTATGTAGATTTTTCAAACCAGAGTATGTGGAGCATTCCTAGTGAAAACTACCTAAGACAAAATTTGGAAGCCTGAGTTACATGCATAATTGCCGCCTTTCAAAATGCTGTTGGAAAACTAACCTTTGGAGAAAGAATATTTTGTCAATTTTGCCTTGTTTGCAAAGATTCAGCCATCAGTGTTTTGCAAGCATATGGTGAAGTCTTTAGTTGAGAAGTGACAATTAAAATAATAGTCCAAATAATTAAGACCAGAAAACATTCTTGCCTTAAGTAGCTTGGTAATTAATACAGAAGTGTTATTTGGATTGAATCCATGGGGTAATTTACCTCAGTGCAACACTTCAATGTCATTGGTAGATGAAAGAAGGGTTTTATTGACAATCTATGATGTTCTAGCAACAAGTTTACTGAGTTACCTGTAACATCCCTTGCATAGTGCTAGGCATTGTAAGGGACTCTGAAGCATATGAGACACTCCTGAGCACAAATTCATACCTTTAAAACTACTGAAGTTGGTGGTGAAAGTTAAATGAAAAAAATGGAAAGAAAAGAGCTTTCATGGAGGTAGTGAGACAAATTAGGGCGACTTGGAGAGAGGAGGAAGGAGGGTGTTCAAAGCCGCAGCTCAGAAGAGGGTCAGGCAAAAGACACAAAGTGAGTGGACAGTTGACAGTGGGGACCCCCCCCCACACACACACACAGGGTGGGAAGAATAGGGTGCCATAGCTCAGGTGGGCCCTGGACAGCAAGGCTGTAGTTTGGACGTGTAATTGGCTGGACTGTGAACCTATCATACAGTCTAGAACAGAGCAAGGGATGCAAGGGGCCTCCAGCTCTGTCCACATACTCACTTTCCACCATGTGAGCCAGAAAATTTTTTGGTTGTTGGTGACAAAGATAATTTTTTGTTGTTTTGAGGAAGACTTGTAGGTAGACCTTTAATAGGTTTAAAGAGAAGTAATGTAATTTCATTTTCTTAACATTGTATATTTCTAGAAGCAACTATGTTTCTGCATTACACAATACGTTTTAGTTCCTGGAAGGAGGAGTAACATACTTAGTAGGGTCTCACCAGGCTCCATCTTAGTGAAACAGTGGTAGGGACTGACACACTTGAGGCGAAACTCATTTTGCCTACTTTTGTCCCCTGAGCTGTTTTCCCCTCCCCTTTCTGTTGTGGCAATTTCAGTGTGGCTCACTGGTTCTTCAGTCAAATATTATCTACTCAATACTGTTACTTCTTGAACAACTATCATTATCATTATTATCACATACCTTACAGCTCAATAAAGTAACTATTATCTTTATTTTTGTAACATGATAGCATATGTAATGTTTTTATATATAATAACTGGATTATTGTCCTCTTGTATATGAGCAACTATGGATCCTCCATGTCAGCATGACCACTTTGCCTACTAACGACTTAAGTCAGTGATTTCCAACCTTTTTTATCTAATGACACACATACACTAAAATTCTGCAGCACACCAAAAAATAGATCTTTTGCTGATCTGACAAAAACATATATAGGTATAATTTTGATTGACTTACAAAAATATAATAATAAAAGTAATTACCTACTTTTTTTGCTCTGAAGTGACATTTTAAAAAAATCAGGTGCCTATACTTGTACGATATATAAGGATTTCTAGTACCAAGAATTAGCCAGTTAGATGCAGTCTTATTTTGTGACGTGACCAATAGATGCAACTCTATTATATGGCCTATATATTTACAGTTCAAGACAGGACGTTCACACCAACAGCTATTGTGTTGATTGTTGTCATTTTTTTAAATTTGACAATCTAAGGGAAAAGAGGTCGGTACCCCTAACTAAATTAGTCAGAAATTGCATGTGTTAAAAATTCTTGTGGCCTACCAGTTGCAAATCGTTTACTTGAGTTAACTTGGTCTCCTGTGCCCTTGACTTCAACTTGTCATTCATTTACTCATTCACTGTGTGCTAGATTTTTCCCCTGTGGAAGAAGCAACAGTTTGATAAATGCAAGTAAACTCAAACAGGGAGGCCACCATACCATTTTATAATTTTAATTTCAATTCAAAGTAGAGGTCTTGTTTATGATACAGTGAACTTACTGTTCATGTCAGTCGTAAGCAGTGTGAGCCTTTGGTTTCAGGAATAAGAATTCCCTGCTGTCTTATACTGTAGTAGAATAAAGTGAGTAGCAAACTCAATTTAGGTTAATTCTGAACTTTAATTTCTTAAATTCCTCATCACTATCAGCAAAGTAGTCTGTTAGATGGTATCTTCTTAATAGGGACTATAAATGTTCTGGGTACAAACAGGGTGCTTGCTACCACGCTAAATAAACCAAGTGATAGAGGTTGCATATTTTCCTAACAGAAGAAAAGAAAGCGTAAGAAATTTTATGGGGAGAGGAATGCTGAGGGACAGTTTGGAAAATGCTGTTTTTCCTGTGACTTTAAAAAAATGCCGTGTGTATATACACAGATGTATACACACTCACAGGCAACTGGAGTTATGTATATGTCTACACACAAATACATACATATACAGGGGTGCGCTAAAGTAGGTTTACAGTTGTCTGTATGGAAAAAGACGTGCAGGTTATTATTACAATAGCTTTATTAACTCAAAAGAATGTCACAATGGCACAGTGCATTTACATACAAATCTCATAAGTGCTCAAGTTGCTAGCCTTCATTATGTACACACTCTTGTAGTCTTTGAAAATCAGTAAACCTGAATTTCAGTGACCTGCTTGAGTTAGCCTCCTCAGGTAGTCGAATTCAAACCTACTTTTGCCCAACCCTGTAGATAGATGGATAGATAGATAGATAGATAGATAGATAGATAGATAGATAGATAGACAGATAGATCTCCACTTGCCTTTGTGTTTATGTATGCACATAGACTAGTATCTGCATCCTCATATCTGCCAAAATAATGTTATCTTTTTAATATAACCAAATTAAAGGTATCCTTTGATTTTAACTTTCATGCCTTGTTTAACATGTTACAATGTGCAAACCAATATAAGCTAGATAAGGGAGGTTGTCTCATTTTTTTGTGTGTGTGTGTGGCATTGGTGATAAGAATTTTTTGATTCTGTTGTTAAAATGTTCAATGATTGCTTTTTAAGAAACTATAAATATATTTTAGATGTTACCTTGAGGCTTAGGTCAAGTTAAAAAATGTCAGATCTAGCTCATTTGTAAATGGAGTCCTGAAGTTGGTAAAAAAAATGATGTAGTGGACATCTGCTATGATTGAAACATATACCAGCACTGGCAGGGTCAGGGAGAGACTGTTCTAGACACTGCACAAAGCTCCAGAGAGTGGATGAAAGGCCACAGTCCCTGCCCTCAGAGTGCCTCCATGGAGCAGGCATACAGGCCAGTGGCAGGATGACAGGACGGCCCCAAGGGAAGGGGGACCTGACCCAAGCACAGGGGCTGGAGAGTTGGGGGTCATGGGGCATTGCAGGCTGAAGGAATATCATGAGCAAAGGCTCAGAGGACAGCGGTGTGGCCTGCAAGAGAACTACCGGTGCTGGCCTTTGGTTGGGATATCAGGTTTGAGGTAGGATTAAGGCTTGAAGGTCCAGCCACAGTGTGTCCAGGGCTTTGGTTGGGAGTCTGTCAGGTTTTTTTTTTAAGCCAGTCTTTGCCTGTCTCATGATTTGCACTAGCATTTTTGCCCTCTGGTGCCCTCCCTGGTTCCAGAGTACTTTGCCTGGATCTCACCCTATCAGGCACAGAAAGGAAATGCTTTCTTTTTAGTCTTGCCCATTTCTCTGTTGACTTTCATTTTTGCTTGGTGATTTTATCCTCCTGTCTCCCTTAATATCTACGCCCTCACACTCCAACCTTCTCTCAGACACAAGTTTGTTGTCCCGATAGCCCAGTGACAGAGTGTTCATTTATATCTGAGCTTTTGGTTTTTTCCTCAAAGCTTGCCCAACCCCTGGCCTCCTTTAGTGCAAAAGGAAACAATCTTGAAATGAATCCATATTGCCTTGTGTTTGTTTATTAAACATCTCTGGAGGTCAGCATCAAGGGAGGAGGATGTCAAGGGAGGAGTGACTCTGATTTTTTTTTTTAAGTGAAATAGAATTTTTTAAAAATGCCTGCTTGAGATTTGTAAGTGCTCTCAAGTTTATACTACCTAGCTAGCATTATGCCTTCAGTGTTCTTGGCAGTGGTAGGAGATAATTGAACTTCACCATCCTTTCTGCTCAGAGTGAGGTTTCTCACTTCTGACATTGTGAGCTACATAATTCTCATGGGGCTGTCCTGTGCATTGTAGGATCTTTAGCAGCATCCCTGGCCTCCACCCACTAGATGCCAGTAGCAACCTCTTAGTCATGATAACCAAAATTGTTTCTAGTCATTGCCAAATGTGTGTGTGGAGGGGGGAGGGGTTATGATGCTCAAATCACTCCAATTTTGAACCACTGGTTTAGATAATAGATTCTGATTGGAAGACCCATGCTGTGCAAACATAAGGCTTTTATTATGATCGAGTTGTGACTGTAAATGCATTGCCTGGAATGCAAAAGAGTTTTATTCTTTAAGGTAATCCCCCCAACCTCATATTCATTGATCCAGGTAACTAATTTTTTTCATTGTAATAATTTAAATTTTTGGTTTTTCTTAAAATCACATTAAAAAAAATCAGATAAACACCATGGCTTGGGAGGGGGCAGGCCATGGAAGAAAGAAAAAAACTTTATATTCAGTTGCTTTTTCCTTAGGTGACTTAATTTTGCCAGATAGACCTTGTTGCAGTTCAGCTACAATAGGCTGAAGGTTTTTAGCATGGAGGTGGCTTTGTAAAAGCAGTAAAAGACACTACTGGACTTTGTTCATATTGAAATAACAGCCCCTTTTGGAAGTCCACATAGCACATTATTAGCTCTTTGGTGGTCTGATTCTCCAGATGTTCCTATCACAGACCACTTTCCCCCAGGTGTCCTTACACAGCAGAATCAGAGGGACTGAGGGATGTCAGCCAGAAAGAGGTGGGATGGGTTCTGCTTTTACTGCCCTTTCCAAGGCTAATACCCAGTTTCTTTTCTCTGAGACCATCAGTTTTGGTGAATTTCACAAGGAACAAAAAGGCAGAATGCATTGCAGCTCCTTTCTGCTTCTCGGTTCCCTGTGCACTTTTAAAAATTAAGAATGTGTTTGTTAGATCGGTATTGATTAAATTCCAATAGTGGGCACATACACACAGGTGGTATTTCTTTCGCATCTGGAGAAAAATTATTAAAACAATAATTGCTTTGAAAATGTCAAATAGCCTCAGGTGCCTTCTCCCCAAGGCAGCTGAACCTGTGAGTCCTGCTGGTCTCTCTGCTGCCTGCCACTGGTAACCTCCAACAAGTTAAGAAACCAGATTGGGTGATGGGGTGTTTCAGATGCACGCAGCGCCACTGGGAGGCCCCAGAAGGTGACAGCTTCCAGATGTACGAACTGCTGGATCCGTTTGTTTGGATTATGCGCCACAGCTGATGGCGAGATTAACGCTGGCTGGACAAGCTATGGGAGATTTGTCTGGTTTCCACAATGCCATGTTTATATTTCATTGGGATTTCTCCTTCAAAGCTGACCTCCCTGTGACCCCAGAGCTCTGTCCACTCAGGCTGAGCTGTAACTTGTCTGCCCTTCTCCTCGTGCTGTGGGAGTTCACAGTTCAACAGCGGAAGGGGCTGTGTCTGTGGCTGCCCCCTGCTTTGTCCCTGCCAGCTCCCTGCCCAGATTTAGCCACTAAAGAGTAGACTCTTCTACTGGGGCAGCGTAGGTGTGTGGGTTTGTGTGTCTGTGTGTTTGATTATAAAAGGTATTTTTGGCTTTTAAAACAAGTATGGAAATACATTTAAATTATTTTAAAGGGGACCAGATTGTAATAGAGGCCATTTTGCAGAAATATAGTTTTTTCACTCAGCATTATTTTGGCAATATTTTAAAAGAAAAAAAAAGTTGAGGGAGTTCCAGCTATGTGAGAGATCCCTAAATAATCATCATACCCATATGATCTTTTTACTATAATGCCATCTCCTTTGCCCCTCACTGGCTCCCAGAGACCCCTTCGGCTTCCTCCCTTCTCCCTTATTCCACACCCTCCATCCTTTTGCTTATCTTTGCCTCTCTCCTCCCTCTCTTCCTCTCCCTCCTGCCCTTCCCTCTACCCACCTACTCTTAAACTGCCCAACTCATTTCCTCCCAATAGATCTCTGGGATGACTAGTATAAAATCTGAAATGGTAGAAAAGCTGGTTGATCACAAACTGACAGGGAATAATATATTATTCTGAACATACTAAATGCAGAGCTACCATCTTCGTCATTGGGGTTCTTATCTTGGTGAAGGTTGGTTCCAATACCATACTCATATTCTTTGATGGGGTCCTGTAAGCAGAGGATGTGCTTCCCCTATTGGAGAGTCATGGCATATTTATGAAGTTTTGCAGTAAGTTTAGACTCCACTGACAAGTGGAGTGTGAAATCAGTCTCAGTCCCCTGTGCTTTACATGTCCTCTGAAATATGGAAGAATGGGGACCCCTGTAGCAGTTCTGAGATGGCAATCGAAACATAAACATGACATTCCGACTCAGGTACACTACTTCCAACTTTCCTGATGGAACTCCCACCAAAGCCACAGGAACCTGGAGCTTGGATAGAGATGGAAGGACAGATATCCATATCCAAATTTTGGCTGACTCCATTGCATTAGGTGGTCCATCCATGTGAGGTCCTAGAGGGCAGAGGGCTTTGCTCATGAAGGTACTTCTGGCAAGCAATTCAGAAGGAGGAAGCTCCATGGTGGTGGTCTTTTTTTTTTCCTCAGTGGAAACCTTCCTTGACTGTACACGGATATTATCAGGGTTATCAAAATATAAATAACTTGTTCTTTGCTTCCAAACTCTTAAATTGGGTGCTTTATGGTAATACTAGATTTTTTTCCTCTTAAATTGGATTTAAGGGCTTTTTCTTTACACTGCAGTATCTGTTTTTCTTCAAGTATCTTAAAAGTTTCACAGAGATCGTCAGCCTTCCAAAACGGTAGAATGCTGCCATTAAGAAACTGCTTGACTATTGTGGAGATGCATACCATCCTCAATCACTTAAAGACTAAGACTATTTTGTTAAATTTGGATTTAGAGCACAGTTGGAAAAACAGTGGTCATGTGTTAGGGAAACTGTATCATTGGTGGGCAGTAAGGTACCTGCTAATGAATGACAAGTTTGTTGTTGGAGAGATTTATAATGTGGAGTCAGCACCTTATTTCTAATCCAGAAACCCAGGTGTGAGTTGGCCCAAATAGTCCACACTGCATCATCTGGGTCCCAAAACACCAACTGGCTATGATGGCGAAGCTAGTGTGAAGCAGGTCTCCAGGCCACAGCACAAGCTTCACTGGTTATTGTTACAACAAATTAACAAACTGTAGATTTCCCCAATTTATCAAGCAAGAGGATTTTCAGTTATTGATGAAACATGTTACAAAAGTAAGCAAAAGGAACTGGAAGTGGGCTTTGTTAAGTCAATGTGCATGGTTTTTTTTTTCTCCTTAAATCATTGCTTAAGGGCTTCTGGCCCCTAGCTCAGGAATGCTGCCCCAAAATGCCAGATGTATTACACAGTCAAGTACTGCAATGTAAACACTGTTCTGTGCCATGAGGCAGGGTGGTCCACCTCCTATTTAAGAAGAGGGAGAGACTGGGAGAGAATGAGAGGGTAAGCCCTCTGCTCTGCAGTGGGTGCAGTAGTGATCCTGTTGTTTGTGTTTTGGCTGTGCAGTCAAGATTTGGAACCACAGATGAACTAATGCTTTGGACTGGCAAAGCAGCAGCTTGAATAGGAGTGCCAAAGAGAGCAAGATGTGGCTTGGATAACATTGCTTCATTGGGTCAGATAAATAAAATGTTGAACAGAATGTGGGGGTTCTGATAGTAAGAAAGATATTGACTTCATAGCAGCATCTGTGAGCATCACCCTTTTCATCTGCTGTGAGTTAAATTGAGAGTTGAGCAAAGCAAGTGGAGAAGAGGCCAGCTTCCTTCCCCCTCCTGTGTCTGAGAAAGCCTTGTGGGTTGGTGCACTTTCTGTGTGTAAACCCAAGATGTATCACATAGCTGCTTTACTGTTTTGTAGCACTGGGGGGTTGCCCAAGATAAGTTGCAAAATAAATGGTCTTCCAGTTTCTAAATTTACATGAAGAATTTAATAATGATCAATTGGAGGTGAGAAAGTAACAGCACTTAGGGCCATCCCTCCAGTAGAACGAATTCAAGGAAATTGGGATACATAGACATTATCTGTACATCTAAATCACCTAATACTAGGCAGTTCTTAGGTCGACTAAATTCAGGTTTTTTAAAAATTAATATGAAGGTATTTTGTGAAGAAGAAATGGATTTTCAGTTTGAATTTGGGGAACTGTTAAAACAACGTGCAATAACATTATCCTGATTTAAGAAATCAGTTTTGTAGAGTGATCCAAGAATATTGCTTTAAAAAACAGTGATGGGAAGGGCAGATGAAGTGCTTCCCAGACAAGGTAAAGCTAAAGGGGTTCACCATCACCAAGCCATTATTATATGAAATGTTAAAGGGACTTATTTAAGGTAAAGAAGATCAAAACTACGAACATTAAAATGACAACAAACTCACAACTGTCAACAACTGAATCTAAAAAATAAAAACAAAAATCAACTAAGCAAACCAGAATAGGAACAGAATCATAGGTATGGGGATCATTTGGAGGGTTATTAGCTGGGAGGGGGAGAGTGGGGTAAAAGGTGCAGGGATTAAGAAGCATAATCGGTTGGTACAAAATAGATAGGAGGAAGTTAAGAATAATACAGGAAAGGGTGAAGCCAAAGAACTTAGATGCACGACCCATAAGAGGGGTGGGATTGCTGGAGGGAAGAGGGGTACTGGGCAGAGGGGAGCAAAGGGAAAAAAATATGAACAACTGTAACAACATAATCAGTAAAATATACTTTAAAAAAGTGATGATAAAAATAGATATTTTGAGATTAAGGAAAATATTCCTCTCCCCCACAACCATCACTTTTTTTCCTTTTTGAATTCTCCCATATTCTCCACCCCCTTTCCCTGATTTCCTTTGCTCCTTTGGTGGGGAAACCAGGAAACTTCAGAAAATAGCTCTAGTTATCAAACAGTGTATTTTTAAATAGAGGCTTCCTAAGAGAGAAAATAACAAAAGAATTTTCCCAACTCCCAAAGAAATTCTTTCCTCTTCCTAATTTTTCCCCATTAGGTTTATACATTGTTGTAATAAGTTTAAAAATGACAAATATGATACGTACCATCATTTCAGTCTACACATGATCCAGGGGGGAAAAAAATTGCACATGTTTAATACCTTGCTTAATTGCAAATAAAGCTTACTATTTTAGAGAATTTGGATTAGGACTAAATATTTATTAACTGTTCTTTCTAGAGATTTGGGAAATAGGATGAACCCCCCCCCCTTTAAAAAAAAATAGGCTACAGTTTCACATGGCTCCCAAAAGAAATCTCTCTCCCTTTTTGTTTCCCACACCAATTGATTTATCATTTTGCTTGCAAGCAGATCCAGAATGTTAGGGCAAGAACACACTCACTTTTTTCTCGTAACTTTTTTGTTGTGGACCGAAACCAGTTGACTTGAATAAATTTTTCTGAGGACTGAATGTAGCCAGCAACGTGGAAAAATCTTGCCATTCAGGGCCGTCTGAATGTACATTTCAGCCACACAGTAAGCTGCATTGGTAGGCACTGGACTGCTAAATACAACCATTTTTCGCAGCAGCGAGTTAGACAGGTGATTAGCATAATTAGCACCGAGCAGCTATACATATGGTAATGCTGAGTGTGTAAATGCCAGCTGCGGTGTAAAATTTATGTCAGGGGTCGGCAGGGCTGTGCGAAAGTATTGTGTTCCAGCTGCAGGTCAGGGCCGCCAAAGCTTACCTCCTTTTCTCTTGTTGGTGAATACGCCAAACAGAAGAGAAAGACAGAAATATAACAGATACGGCTTTGATGGAACAGCCCAGTTCTGTGCAAGAGGGCCTGTTCTATAAAACACACGCACACATGCACACACTCACGCACACTTGCAGATATCCCATTACTTTACAAATTGTGTTTACTTCGTGCAGGGCCCACATGAGCTGGGATGGGACAGTGACTTTGGGTTGGTGAATGGGTCAAATGGTTTCCTGGGAGCATGACTTTCAGAGTTGTGCTTCTGTTTTTCTCCCCATCCTCCTGCCCCTCCCCCATTCCCTTCACCGCTCCAGCCCACATTGTTTTCCTTCAGTTTGAAGGGGTGGGGGAATCCCCACTGGATGGGGTAGTATTTGGCCTTTAGAAGGATGGGAACAGCTATCAGAGGAGGCATTAGTTCACCTTGAACATAATTTAAGGTTGCAACAATGAGACTTCCCGAACTGCTTAACTGGTCTTGGCAAAGGGCTAGAAGTTCCTCTGCTTTGTGGCAGCCGTGTGCACCCATCTGCCTACCACCGTCAGACCCATTAGATGAGAAAAGAATCACATAGGTTTCTGGTTTGAAAGGACAGTCTTGAATGGCTCATACCCTTGGACACGCACAGTGGAGGAATTTATTGGTATGATGAGTTCATGCATTTTTGCACTTGAAGCATTTTTTCCTTCCACATCCCCATCAACACACACCCCCCTTTGCTTGGTGGCTGTAAGGAGTGGTGGTGACAGATTATAGTTCACACCACCGCTGACCTGGTGATGAAACTTCCTCACTGCACCAGGGGGTCCTTATGCATCAGCCCCTAATCCAGCTAATCCCAATGGCAACAAAATCATGAAAGTGGCCCCCATTGACAGGCATCTCCCCCCACTGATGCAGAAGGAAGGACCAGTTGTGGAAGATAAATTGGGCGATCCTGCTGTTCCACAGGGGCAGGAGTCTGTGTCCTGCATTCGAAGGTGGGGAAGGTGGGGACTTGCACTGCCTTCTCCCCGCATATGTGCTTAAGTAGGGGGCCAGTGAAAAGAGTCCGGGCAGAACAATGGCGAGATGACTGTTGAGAACTGAGAGGAGAGGTGATGTCAGCCCCACAGAAGCTAGGAGGGAACCGGGGTTAATGTTATGCAACAGCCTGAATGCTCTATAGAGAGCCCACTGCCCTGTAAGCATTTGGGTTTTATTGTTGCTGTTGGCTTGTTTTCTGTTTTATTTTTTTAATGAAGACTTCAGTAGGCCTTAACCAAAAACTTAGAACTTAATAGCAACATGCTGTCTTTGGTCTCTGGTATTGATTCCTGGTTCAGCATTCCCTCTGAGTGAGCGTGCTGTGTGTTGGACCCTCTTGGGCGTGCTGGGCTCCTGCAGAAAGACAGGCTTGGGTTTGCATCTGCTTATTTGTAGCAGCACTTGAGCATTCACGTGAAATATGGTAGGACCTGGGGCAGTTCACAGCTGGGCAGGTAGGCAATTAGAAATAGAGCAGAGCTCTACTTTCTTGTGTCCTGCCAGCAGCCAGGAACATCCTTAGGTCTGCAGGCTGTGACTTCATTGGGCCTGTCTTAGGTGGTGGTAACCGCAGCCCTCATTTGCACAGCAAATCACCTCCTGACAGATGCAGTGTCATCTTAGGAGCTGGGGGCCCTGTAAGAAATACTGGGAGGTGAGGGGGACTGTCGCAGGCAGAGTGCTGGGGTGACCTGATTGTGTCCGACAGGGCGAGCGATTGGCTTCAGGGAAGGCCATTCAGAGGAAGCAGCCTGGGCTGTAACAGATGGCACCACACACAGCTGCCATGGGGGCTTGCAGCAGACTGCATGCCTCCCAACAATCCTCCAGCAACTTCCCCTGCATCCGCCCCCCTCTGCCTACAGGGAGGGGTAGGGATGTATCCTGCTCTTGTCTTGTTTTTGTGGTTTTCGTCTCACTGGGTTCCCTTCATGAAGGCAAATTCTCTTTGGGCTATCTGATTCTAGCATTTTCCCATGGCAACACTCAAGGGTACAATCCCGAGGAAAAAAAACAGCCCAGAAGCTTAAGCAGCAGTTGGTTGGTCATGAATAAAAGAGATAGGTGGAGGAGTGACTAAAACTCACAGCCTAGGAGTTTTCAAAAGCCAATTGCCCAAATTACTGAATCTTTCTTTGTTTCAAGTTCGAAAATGAGCTAGTGTTCATAATTTTGCAGTTATACCCTTTTAGAGATTTGTACTTTTTTACCTTCACAATAACTAATTGCAACATTGAAAGAGGGACCTAAAGTAACTAAAGGGAGAAAAAATCTCTAGCATCTGTTAGATAATTCATGGGATTAATCAAATGCAAATGCTACGCTTGCATATACACAGACCCCATTTTCCTAATTGGACTCTGAGTGGGTACTTTTCAGGCTGAAAGGGTCATTTGTTTTGACTGATTGACTTTTTGAGGCTTTGGGGAGAATTAATATCTTATTCAGATGGCTGCCTGTTCCCAAGGTTCTGTATTGAGGCTGTTCATTCATTTATTCATCTGACACACTAAGTGTGCCCCCCCCACCCCAGCCCGTGAGCCTGGAGCGCCGAGGTGAGTGGGCAGCTGACAGTGCTTCCCTGAAAAGACTTGGAATTTCTTGGGAAAAATACTTTGGTTGGTTGCCCCAATGATCTTTTTGTGGATCACAATAAACTTTCGCAAAAAGCTTTTTTGCATGAATGCCACAGGCATGTACAAAGCTCTCTGAAGAAGGCTGTGCTAAGGAATGACACAGCAGAGAACATCACAAAGTAGGCATCTCTGCCATGGGTTAGAATAACATGGGCGCAGCTGTGGACCTCAGCTTGGAATGGCTGCTCACCTGTGCTGACCCTTCCTCAACCTGGAAAACCATACTTGGTTTGGGGGAGGGAGAGATCAGCAGAGCTTGATCAAAAATAGCTTTGCAGAAATGATGCTTCTTAACTCACCTCTTTCAAAGGATTGGTTTAAGCCTCAGATTTCTGGAGAACAAGATGGTTGGAATTTGCAGATAAAGAGGCTTACAGCTACTTGTTCCCTGTGCATCCTCATCTCTGCTCACCTGGGACCAGAAAGAAAATGGGGCCTGTCCGTTGCCACACATGGGGCTCTGCTGACAAAATGATCTCCTCAGTGGTGGTGAAAAATCTGGATGCAACTTTGCCCTGTGTAATACTTATGTGTATTCCAAGAGCTTTTCCTTTGAGCTTGCTATATATAGTCTGGTATTTGAGATTTGGCGCTCCTAGACTTTCATCCTCAGCTGGTGCTCAGAAGCCACAAGGCTCAAAGGGCAGTTGGACTCCGGGTTAAAGGGTTGGGTCTGCCTCTTGTTAGCTTGGCAGCTCTGTAGTCACCCAAACTCTGCAGCTATGCTTTCTCCTCTGTAACTGATTGGGTGCTTATACATACGCTGTGATGAATGAATAAATGAATGGATGCATGCTCAGCTACTGGTTAAGGGTTTGGGAAATTTCACATTATTGTTGAGGCTTAACTATATTATGGACTCATCTCAAATCTCGGCACCACAGGTGGCAGGGCTGGGGCTCAGAATCCCCTGGTCTTCTGACCCCCGTTCTCTTCATCTCTCCAGTCCAGTTTTTCCCAGTTTGAATGTGAAAGGGCTTTGCAAGCAGAAAGCAGCACACGTATATAAAGGTTATTTTGTGCCCCAGGATCCTGAGATAACTTTTTTATGAGCCTTCTTTAAAGAAGATGGCTGTTATTTCATTGGAGAAGGAAAAGAATGTGAGGACTCAGAATATGGCAGAGATGCATGTTATTTGTGTATTGAGCATGTTTTTAATTCAGATTTTTACACTGTAGCCTTCATATTTGTTCTTCTCTTGTCACACAGAAATCTTTAATTATACATGTTTATTGAAGAAAAATTGAGGAATAGAGATAAACCCCCAAGTGAGAAGCAGATGAATATTACCCATAAAACCACTATACAGTCATGGCTTTTCACATGGCTGTCAGTATTCCTGCATCCACATCATAAGTGCTAGATCTTATGGTTCATTCTGCTCCGTAGTCAAACATGACTGTGCAGTATTTCATGAACGTTCAATTATTTTAAAAATAGTAGAGGGGACTTCGACCTTGAAAATAGAAACAGATGAAAATCATTTCCCCAGAGCACACCTATAATTTCAGTCACTTGAAATGGGTTCTGTGGGGCTTTCTGAGAGCCAGGCTTCACACTGGTGTGTGACAAAGAAGCCAGCAAGGTAAGGAACAGCTCTGGTTGTCACTCAGCTGTCATTTAGGATAGGAGCATGTGCTAGGGTAGCAAGTCGTGTGAATCCATAAAATTGCTCTGTCCAGAGGGATTTCTGTTTCTGGTAGCTTGTTCCAGAGCACTTTGGGCGAAGACTGATGTAAGACCACAGGAATGCTATCTAGTTTATAGCACAGGTATACCTGAAAAGGAGCTCAGTGTACCTACCATTGCAACCAAGTGAATGACATTATTATGGTTATCACCAAGCTCCAGCCACACTTGCCTCCTTTCTCTCCCTGCAAAAGCCAAACCTAAGGGCTTTGCAGTTGCCAATTCCTCTGCCCATAACTCTCTTCTCCCAGCTCTTCAAAGTTACTTCCTTTTTAGTCTTCCCTGGCCACTTGATTGGAACTGGGTCTGCCCTTTTCCACCACCCAGTAACTTAAAAGTCATCACCATATTCATTTCCTCCATGGCGTTTGCCATGCCATGAGATTATTTTATTACTTTGCTTGTCTGTGGCCTGTCTGCTTCACTGGCCAACGAGCCTCTGGAGTGAAGAACGCCCTAGTTCCATCCACCATGGCACGCATGGCATAGCACACCACGTGCACCCCCAAATGCGCAGAATGGCATTACGCCCGTTTGTCAAATAAAGTAGATGTCAACTAAACTTTTTAAAAAATCACTGAATAGTTTTGCAAAAAAAATCATGTTTAGTTAAATATAAGATGATATGTCGACTAAAATATGGCTGTGTAATATGTAAAAGTCAGTGGAATTTAACAATACTCAAAAACAGGAAATGGCGTAGGTGGTTGAGAAAGATTTAGAATTCAGAGTCTTTCAGCTCTGGTTGCTCAGTCCACCTAGATGATAGTCTTATCTTGGTCAGCTGAAACTGGTTGTCACATTTATCACTAGCAGAGAGATGGGAGAGCAAAAACATTTTCAGTGGCAGAGACCCGAAAAGATACACCTTGATTAAAGTGAATGCATTTACTTACATATACATCTTGAAACATCTAAAAAGGTGACATTATGAGCCCCTGAGGTACATTTTATATCTTGCAGGAAATAACATCATTTCTGAAAACCTCTGTAATAAAATAATTGATCTATTATGAGATTTGGTCTGGAAGAGTGTAGACCAAGTTCTCAGTTGCAGGAAGCTTGTGTCTGATGTTTCTTGTGTGCACACCTCCCTTGGGCCATCATCTTCTTGCTTATAGTTTCAGGCTGCTGCTCTGCTAAGGTCCTGAGGTCAAGGAGGGGGGCCTGTGTGCCTGTTCTGTTTGTTTTTTTACCTCAAGGTCTTAAGTCACCTAAAGTTTTAAGCTTCAGTAAAGGTAAAAGGAAGTGCAACTTTTGTAAGCAGAGTAAGAAATCTTGTGCTAGCCAATGTCTGAGGAGGCGGGTGCAGATATAAATGATTTATAGGTATGGGGCATTGATGTCACAGGGCCAGAAAAAAAAAGGAAGAGGCTGAGCTGTTTTTCAGAAAGGTCATTTGGAGCTCCTTGGTGTGCTGTAGCTTTTGAGAAGTGACCTCTGGGCTAATAATTGACTTTTTAGCCTCAAACTACTTTTCTGCCTCTTGAAAAGGTGGGATTGAGTGTAATTCAGCTCACTAGTTAATTGGTTATAGTAATGCATTGCGATTTCTGCCCAGAGAGCCAGCCAGACCCTGGCTGCAGGCAGCTTCAGCGCTTCATCCTGAAAGGGGCCTGCGGCATTCTGTAAATTTGCCCTGCATTGCAGGTTGTTTCCTATGTTTTCCTCTGGTCTTTCTTGAACTTCAGATTGATTGCACACTCCTCCCGAATTCCCTCCGGCATTTGTCAAAGTTCTGCTGAAGGAGTCCTAACACTTTAGGTAACCAGTTGATAATATCCCTTCCCCCTCTCTCCCCGTCCCCACCCCCTCCCTCTCCGACTGACACACACACAGCCTGTTCAGCCTCACCTCCCAGAGTTCCGAGGTGGCCTGGGCCATCTGTGGGAACCTGCCCAGATGATCTTGCTGGTCTGTGAATCTGTACTCCTTTTCCTAATGAGGGCAGTATTTGCTTTTTAGCCTGCCCTCTTGTTTATAAAATATGCCAAGAGAACTAAACAACCCTCAGTTCCCAGTACTTATTTACTTGCCCAAACCAAATGTTTATGTCCTTGAATACTAAACTTCAAGAAAAAGGATTCCTCCTCGTGGGAAAGCTGCAGTGATCACTGAAGGCTCCTTCTGAACAATAGAGCTGAAGGCCTGTGTGTCCAGAGCCTTTCGGCACTTTCATTTCAGACTCACTCCTGGGACCTGGAGTGGGGGGGGGGGGGGGCTCTAGGATTCTCAGTTTGCTGCTCCTCACAGCCCCTTTCCCTTCACTGAATGGGATCAAAAACCCCTCCAGAGCTTCACCTCACCGCTCTCCTCCCCACACAGCTGCCCCATGGAGAAATGAAACTCCCCGCCGTACCCCCTAGCCAGGTGCAACATTCTGAGCTTAGCTTGTTTTGAAACCATAATTGAAATACAATAGTCCCTCTCTATATCATGGTTCACTTATCGCAGCCTCACTGTATCATAGGATTTTAAAACATATTATATTTATTGATTGCAGATTTTTCACTGTATCACAGGATTTTGCGGTACTGTATATGTATGTTGTTAAAGTTACGTAGGTTTAAGAGTGCAGAATAAATGTAAGGTTCCTACGTGTACTACCTAGAACCTGAGGAAGAAGACAAAAGTCGTTTAAAGCAAGGTCACTGTGCCCGATGGTACTGGCTTTGCCTGGCCTGCTGTGGTATGGGGTTGGTGCCGAGGCAGAGTTTCTGGCTTCCAGCAGGTTCAGAATTACCTGGGGAGCTCCCAGAACACAGAACACAGGCAGCTCAACCTGGCACCTGTGTTTTCTGGATGCTGACCAGGTGAGTCTGATAGAACCAGGTTCCAGGGCCTGCCCAAGACAGCTACAGCTGATATATTTGGTTCCTCTCCAGTAGGATTTCCATCTGACATGAGTCCCATTATTCATCTTCTCCTGGCAAGTTTTTGCTGAATACATGTTTGTCACCTTTCCTTGTTTTTTCTTCTACAAGGAGAAACATTTTCCTGTTACTCTTGCCAGATTATTTAGAAGAGTGTAAATGGGAGCCATTTATCTTGAAATGTGCTGTAGGGTCACATTGTTTATACCAGTGAAAGAAATTTTAATAGCGATATCTGGTCTGGTCTATAAGGAAAAGGTGTCTCAGGTTTTCCAGGCCCCTTCCCACTTTATACATATGGTACCTTAGAAGGTGCCCAAAGCATGCACGCATCAGGTTTGCATGACATGGGCATTAGATTAGGTTTGTGTGTGACAGGGCAGTCCTTAATGGTTTTAGTCAGTATTTTTTATTTTTATTATTGGTAAAGTTAAACATCGCTAATAACAATAATGTGACTGTTATTCCTCAAACATCAGTCACACATCTTTATGACCAGAGTTTGTTTATCATGTGTCCTCTGCTTCTCAATGAGGTAGCAGATAAAACGTGGATTTGTTTGGAGATTTTGCTGTTCTAATTGAAACCTCTACGTGTTTGTCAGTTGGTGGACGAGTAAGTCGTGAATTAAATTATACGCGCCAGAAGATTGGAGAGGAGGCTATGTTTAATCCTCAACTCATGATTCAGACCCCGAAAGAAGAAGGTGCTAATGTCCTGACCACAGAAGCGCTCCGCCAACATCTGGACTCAGCACTCCAGGCCAGCCGGGTCCATGTGTATATGTACAACAGGTATGGTGGCGGGAGAGACTGCTGGCTTAGGGTCCTTTATTTTAGTAAATAAGGTTGCCCTGGAAATACACATGACATATTAGTTCAAATAATTTTTTAATGAAATGTTGTTGTTTTTTTAATCTTGATTTGTTTCTATAGTTCGGTAACCAATCAAATTTATGACTTTATAATGTATTTTCAGTAAGTATTTTGGCACTATACCCAAATGTATAGGATCCCTCAAGCAGCCCTTGGCTGCTGGCTATCTACCTATTCTGAAGACGTTTCATTTACTTGAGATGTTTTTAGGATGGTTAGATTTTGAATTGCCTTTGGTCAACTTGCAAGGAATAAGAGAAGAACAGATAGTGACAGTTGTTGGCTGTGTCAAAGAGCAAATAGAGGGTTGAGCCACTATGGTGAATTCCTGCTCACAGGTAGGTGGAATGATCGGTGGACTCATACACAGCTTTACAGAATATTACCCATTGACTTCATCGCTAATTTAACAACATGGTGGGTATAGTAAAAGCACAGAAAGAGTTCCAGGACAAAACTAACAGCACTTTTTCTTATCTATCTGACCTGTGAGATATCAGGGCAGGGTTCACACCTTGTCCTTTCCTGGACAGCATTTAGGTCAGGGCAGCATTTGGAATTTGTTGATTGACCAACTGCCATTGATGAATTTAACTGGATCTTCTCCCTGAACTGTTGAGATGACTTTCACTAAACCTCACTTCCAGGGGACCACTGAGTTGACATTTATATGTAACTCCATCCTGTCTCCATAGGCTTTCAACACGTCTTAACTGAGGGGTTGGCAAGTACGTTTTTTTTTTTTCTTTTCACAGAGGAGGTAAGGAAGTGGCAATGTAGACATATTCAGTGGCCTGGGAGAATAAGGGAGAATAAAATGAAAATCTGTGCTTGTCTCTTGTTTCCTCATCTGTAAACCAAGTTATGATCACGTTTGCTCTATTATCCTCAGGAGGTTCCCAGAACAAGATCAAGTACATGTATACAGGAAAGGATTTTGGAAAATGTAAGGGGGTGGTGTATTTTTAGCACTTTCATCAGGCAAACTTGGGTGGAGAGCATGTCTGGGCTGTTACCTGCACAGCCTCCCAATCTGTCAGGAGCTTTGTAGGGAAAGCAACTACCCAGTGCAATTTTGTCACATTTGCAAGTAGAAATGGGTGTCCCAGGGCCACTGTGAGCATGCCGGGTGTAACCAGAACCTACCTGGAAGGGGGGGTGGGGGGCTTGTCACTTACTTTAGGAGAAAGTGAAAGCATCTGCAATGAGGTAACACTCTTAAGCTGAGTTGGAACCAGAGAACTTTTATGCATGAACTTGAAAGACTCTTAGTTCATCCTATCTCATTTTTAGGTGAGAAAATTTAGAATTAGATTGATTAGAGCATCTGTCCAAGTTCATACAGTTATTAAATAGTACAGCCAGGTTTCATACCCTTTCTTATGTCCCCAAGCCCAGTGTTTTGTCCTAAACACAGCCATGCCCTTCTCAAGCAAGTGTAAATAAGAGTTAATTGATCAAGTGATATTAAGTGAGAACCTACTTGTGCTAGATGGTCTGTGTTGATGCTATATAAACATTTACATAGATCGGTGGGTGGATAGATAGGTGAATGAATGGATTGATAACTTGGGTCCTGCTCTCAGCAGCTGACAGTTCAATTAGGGAGAAAAAAGACATCAATACAGATAAACATGTACAAAGCCAAACACAGGCAGTCCCCACAGCAGGTGCTCCAGGTGTCTGACCAACCAGTGCTCAAGAGAAAGGGGTTGTTCTTTATAGCATTGGTCAAGGAAAGCTTAGCAGGAAGGTGGTGTTTTAGTGGGGTTCTGAGCAATGTATGGGCAGGTTCCACGGCGAAGAAGGCAAAGTCCAGAATGCTTCTTTGGGTGATCAATAGAAGAGCAGTTTGGAAAGAGTTTTTTATTTCTATTTTTTCCTCTCTTGAATTTCCCTCCCCTACCATTTCTAAATTTTCTTTTTTCCACTTAGACTTATCTCCCTTTTAAAGGCATGGACCTATATAACACTCTTCTAGAAATACCAGAGCTCTATAATAATACTTAGATGATAGCTAAAAGGTAACTGTAGGTCAGTATAGTTAATATTTCTATAGAACAAGAAGAGTTTACAGCATTGACTTATGGTTTAGAGTAGGAAAGCTCATTTTGAACACTGTTAATAAGGCCATTTATCTACCAGTTAAAAAAAAGTAATATTTTCTCACCTGCATATGTTAATATATTATAAGCCTTATCGATTTTTAGTCCCTAGTTATTTTAAATTTGTGATAATTGAACTCTGAATTATTGCCCTAAAGTTGTTCAATGTATGTGAAAAAGCAAATTAATGGTGCAAACAAGATTATTGGGAGAACACTTAAAAAAACAAGACTTCTCAAGTACTTTGGTAGCATTGATTTGCATAAACACCCACATGTTAATTACAATTGAGTATTCTCTACTCATTAAAACAGGCTTGTTGGTTCTCTACTTGGCAAAAGCTTTGCTCAATTTGACATACTTAAAAGTGATCGAAATCATGGTTCTGTATGTTCTATAGTTCTGATTTTGCACTGATTATCTTTATTGCAATGAGAAATTTTTGTCTGCTCTTTACTAGACAGTGGAAATTGGAACATTTATGTTACAAATCCGGAGAACTTATCACAGAAACAGGTTACATGGATCAGGTATATTTTCTTTTCGTTTACAAAGAAAATTCTCAGAAACACTCCAGTAGTATAAGCTAGCCTAATGCGTGGCCTATTCTTTCTAACTTTGACAGATAATAGAATACCTTTACCCCTGTTTAATCATTACACCTTTGGACTGCTTCTGGGAAGGGGCCAAGTTACAATCTGGGACAGCATACCTACTGTAAGTGTTATGTGATCCCGTTTTCTGATGTCTGTGATTTCTAAGCTCTAGAATGTTTCTGATGTTATTTTATCATTGTTTATTCTGTTTCAGTTTTGAACAAGAAATAAAACATTGAAATTCGTTGTGCATTTTTTGAGTGAATAGTTGATGGAGGGAGGGGACTTCAGCAGAGTATTTTTCCTCTTTTCAAAAAAAAGTTATGTAGGCATCATTAAATTTCATTCACTTTTACCAACCTATTTATATGCAAATAAAATGCAAATGATTTCAGAGTTTGTGTGATTCTTAACTCTTTAAAACGTTTGCAGTTTTGCAGATCGCACTCAAGCTTATTTTTAAGGAGGGGATTTTTATTGGTACATGTCAGAGCTAAATATTTTAAGTTGAAGTTCAAGATCTTCCTGTGAAGTAAAAATGTTAACCTCTCTTTGAATCACATTAATGACATTTAAGGGGGAAATCTGCTATCTTTCAAGGCCCTAGTAGTGGATGCTTCAGTTTAGCAGTTGGATATTATATACACCGCATCATTTTAAAAAGAATAATTGTTAATCAGTGTTGACATTTTCAGTTAATTATGTAAGAGTTAGTGCTTGGGTATTGTTTCTGTCCTAGCTTGCACATATCTGCAAAAGCAATTTGCAGTGGCCATACCCTGACCTTCAGTGTACAGTTTTAGATGGGAAATAAGGGGTTTTGTGTTTTCTGGTTGGGAGATTCTGAATAATGACTTCAGCCTGGTTAAGCAGCTACAGTGTGGTTTGAACCACATAACAGGCAGCCAAAAGCCTTTCTGGTCTGTCAACAGCACAAATTCAGAAGTGAGTGTGGGGGGAAGTGGCCTTGATGGTGGTGATGGCAGAGGCAGCAGGGGGCCTATGGGCTTGACTGCCAGACTGTCAGAGGGAGCTCATAAGTATGGGATTATTACAGGTAATGGAGATCAAATATTTTGATTGATGACATTTATGAAGGAGTTATTAGGCCAGCAAGTGCTAATTTGATATTGTGATTTCCTCTTTTTTTTCCTCTCTTAATTTTGAATCTCAGTCTTCTGTTTAGAAGCACTGCTGGGTAATTTTGTTTTTACATATTAAAATACAATATATCGGCAAGAAGAGATTCTTTGTACCTTCATTCATTTATTAGCTCTCTGCTTGCCACCTTTAGTCATGAATTATTTTCCTGACTTAGGTCTGCATACAGATAGACCTGAAAGGAGCATTTGGTTTTTATGGTGGGGTCCCAGAATGGCAGCATTACCGAAAAAGCCTCATGTAATTGCATGTAGTACATGCACTGTATGCAGTCTTGTTATTTTACTAAGGGTTTGGAAGCCACTTTTCATTGTCTTGCCTCCTGATTTCTTTCACAGAGGTAAGCCTCCTTTGCAGTGGACAAACTTTGACCCTTTGGAATTCCTAGAAGAGTTAAGGAAAATAAACTATCAAGTGGACAGCTGGGAGGAAATGCTGAATAAGGCGGAAGTTGGTCATGGTTACATGGACCGGCCCTGTCTCAATCCGGCTGATCCAGACTGCCCCGCCACAGCCCCCAACAAAAATGCAACCAAAGTGAGTACATCAGTGAGTCTTCTCTGGACAGTCAGGGAGAAGATATTGTGTGTGTGTCCTGTCCCCACCCCCGCCATTTTTCGTTTTATTATTTTCGTCTTAAAGATTTCATTCTCAATGACTTTTTTTTGTCTATAGAGCTAAGTTTGTTTATGGAGTGAAGTTTTGCTGTAAGATTTACTGTACGCCTCTCATTAGCCTTGTTTTTAGTGTTCTCTCTGAAACAAACAAGCCCTGAATGCACTAGATTTTAACAAGGCGTGTGACCTGCCTGCTAATTCCTGCAATTATGTGGCTGTCTTTCTATTTTAGCCTCTTGATATGGCCCTTGTTTTGAATGGCGGATGTCATGGGTTATCCAGGAAGTATATGCACTGGCAAGAGGAGCTGATTATTGGTGGCACAGTCAAGAACAGCACTGGGAAGCTTGTCAGGTAATGCGGTACACAGGGAAATTCAAGCCACCTCACTTTTGTCTTGTCCTGAGAAATCACTTCCCTTCTGACATCTGCAAGTGTATTTCTATTAATACACTGTTATCCTAGCTAGGAAATAATACCAGACCAGACCAGACTGAAAAGGTACCTTATGAAGAATTTTTTAGAACGTTTTGTCATTTTCTTCAAGACTATAGTTAGTGATTATAGGATTTTAGGTTGGGGCAGATGTAAAGCAGGCAAGAGACATTGTTCATAGCATATAGAGTTAAGTGGTATAAGTCAGACTCCATTTTAGCCTGTTAAAGAGAAAGACTAACAAATGACAGCTAACCGAGAATTATCCTCTGTGAGTTTGTGCGCTTTATTCCGTCAAGTGTCAGGCACTCCGTCTGAGATTTCTCCCCCAGGAAAGGCATTGTCTGGGATCTCTGCACAAGCAAGCGTGCAGGAGTGAGCCCAGCATATCTGGTCAAGCTATCCACTCCTCTACCCTTCCTGTTTCATTGAGTAGAACCTGAGAAAGGAAATTGCCTGTTAATTTAATTTTGGGGTCTATCTGTAAAAGGTTTGTAAGGTTACACCTTTAATATGGTACATCAATCTATTAAATAAAATAACCATCCAGGTCCAGTTTTAATGGAAACATGTGCGCATGTAGAAGGATAGAACGACTGCAAGTGAGTTGGGGGCATTCGCTTGGAATTTGACACAGTGAGAGCTGCTTCCTGGGGGTGCTGATCTGTGCCTTCTCCCCCCACCCCCGCCTCGTTGTAGTGCCCATGCCTTGCAGACCATGTTTCAGTTAATGACTCCCAAGCAGATGTACGAACACTTCAAGGGGTATGAGTATGTCTCACACATCAACTGGAATGAGGACAAAGCAGCAGCCATCCTGGAGGCTTGGCAGAGGACCTACGTGGAGGTAAATCACCAGCTTTCCTACACCTACCTTTGAGTCTGGGTACAAGCCCCTTAGTTCCTAAACACTTCATTTGAACGACGTTTTAAAACATTTTTTTTTTATTATTAGAATTTATTTTTAAAAAAGACTGTAATTCTGGGAACTTGTGGGATGAAAACTTTTTTCCCTTTTCTTGATACTGAGAATCTTAATATCTGGGTGACACCAATGCTAATTGGGGTGCCCTGAACCATTTTGAACATTTAGGCATAACAGTGTTTTAAAAAGAACTTGGTTAGCAAGGAAAGGTGTCTGGAAAACATTAGCGAGGCATAGAATCTGTTCACAGCTGCTGTTCCCTTGGTTAGGTCATGTGACAGGAGTTGGCCTTTGTTTCCCAAGCAGTGACCTCTACTGAGCTGCATGTGACCTTTTAAAGGTGGCCAGCAAATGAACAGGGGAGAGGTGCCCATAAGAATGAGTTGCTTTGGATTAGGGGAAACTGATCAGTCGTAGAGTTACAGAGAGGGGAATAGCAGTCTTCCACGCTCTAGAACAGAACTTCAGTGACACTGGCTCCCCATAGCCCCACACTCTCACTCGATTCACGGTCACCGTCACTGTCCCAGGCCAGGGTCATTTAATGTTAGTACAAGTTCAAACCTGAATTATGTAGAATTCTATAATAAATCAGGAAAAAGTAAGGGTGGGATGAGGGGACGTGTCCCCTGACATCTGTTGAAGCTTGTTGAGGCTTTCATTTCATCTATGACTTATCCTTATGTTGTGACCACAGGTGGTTCATCAAAGTGTCGCCCAAAACTCCACTCAGAAGGTGCTTTCCTTTACCACAACGACCCTGGAAGACATCCTCAAGTCCTTCTCAGATGTCAGCGTTATTCGAGTGGCCAGTGGCTACTTACTGATGGTGATGATCAATTCAGTCCCCCTGGGTGTTTGGGTTTCTTTTGAGCTTTGGTTTTTACCTTTCCAGGATGGCTCCTGCTTTTTAACTGCTCTTAACACACATGTGCATTTAAGAAAGCAAGAGCTTGGGCTTCGTAACAGTTTGAGAAGTGGTCGTGTAAAGCAGTTTGCCCATCTGATTTGTATCATTTAGTGTGATGTCTGTAATGTAAATTTTTGTTGTTGTATTTCATAAGTTTTAAGTTTTACCTTTTGATTTGGGGTGATGGGTGGGGAAAAACATTAGAATCCTTACACATTCTAATGCTTGGCTTTTGTTTTGTGTCCCCCCTCCCTCTCCTCCCTCTTCCTCCCTGTCCCCTTCATCCCCACTGCCCCGTTCTGCTTGCAGCTTGCCTATGCCTGCTTAACCATGCTGCGCTGGGACTGCTCCAAGTCCCAGGGTGCCGTGGGGCTGGCTGGCGTCCTGTTGGTTGCACTGTCAGTGGCTGCAGGATTGGGCCTGTGCTCATTGATCGGGATTTCCTTTAATGCTGCAACAACTCAGGTACTAAAGGAGCTATCCATCGATTTGTTGCCCAACACCCCTCCCCAGGCCCGGTCTCCTGTGTGTCCCTGTCACCTAAAGGGTCTTCCAGCTTTTTCTGCCAGGAGCTACATTTCTCAGGGGAGTGAGGTCTCGAAATGGGCAACTCCCACTCATCAGTGGGCAGAAGATCTGAATGGGCTTGATGATTAGTAGAAATGCTTCACTTATCAGAGGGACTTAGGTCAATTATTAGAGCAGTGGTTCTCAAACTTTAGTGTGCGTTAGAATCACCTGGTGGGCCTGTACAAAGTCAGGTGGCCGGGTCCTACTCTAGAGCTTCTGATTCAGTTTTGGGGGGATGGGAGTGGAGAATTTGCATTTCTGACCAGTTCCTGATGATGCTGGTCCAAGGATCATGCTCTGAGAACCACTGCTTCAGCTGAGTTACATTCCTTCTCATTTATTAACTATAAAAAAATCATTGTGTGTAGCACTTAGAAATAGAAACGTGTAAGATCTACTGTGAGCTAAAACCACTAGACTTTGGGGGCTTAACTATCAGATAAAACTAAATTATTCACCATGAGTGATATAAGCTGTCCTTTGGGTGGCTATTGGGGTGATGTTTTAAATAGCCCTAGAATGATCAGAATTGAAGCTCACCTGTCTAATTCACTGTCCTCTGTTTTCACTGTAGGTTTTGCCATTTCTTGCTCTTGGTGTTGGTGTGGATGATGTTTTCCTTCTGGCACATGCATTTAGTGAAACAGGACAGAATAAAAGAATCCCTTTTGAGGTAATAAAGAAAAAAAAAGGAATAAAGCTTTGAGGACAGCCAAAGTCCCCTCTATTCCTGAGTATTTGCCCTTTCATTTTTCACCGTCTGCCCCAATAAATGAGTCCCAAGTCACATGACATGTTACAGGCTCTAATAAGTAAAGCAAGTTAGAAGAATCTTAGAAAATGTATTTCAAAGTGCACACTTGTTTCTCTGAGGGGTTTTTTTGGGTGGAAGGGGGTTACTTTGTCCTCACCATCTTTTAAATCATATTATCTTGCAGCTTTGTGTTTTGGATGACAAAAACTACAAATAACACATGGCTATGTAGATAGTACAGAAAATGCTTTCCATGCCTGCATTAGAAGGAAAGGCAGGGATAACCCTTTCTTATTCCCTGACGTCAGCATTATAAACTCCCACCTGTCTTAATTCTTTGTGTATTTGGATTGTTCACACAATCTGCGCTCTGAGGAAACCCTGCCCTGTGCAGCTGTGAGCGCTGTGGTTTCTCATTCTCAGGACAGGACCGGGGAGTGCCTCAAGCGCACGGGAGCCAGCGTGGCCCTCACATCCATCAGCAACGTCACAGCCTTTTTTATGGCCGCACTGATCCCCATTCCTGCTCTGCGGGCCTTCTCCCTCCAGGTGAGTTTCCAGTGATTAACTCTGCTGCACTGACACAGAGTGCCACCGCTGCTGTGCTGATGCTGCTGTTGCAGCGAATGAAACAGCGTGCCAGCCTGTGGCGCTCTTCCTTCTGAGCAGATGCTTCTTTAAGCAATAACTCTTGACAGTCCTTCTAAAAAGAGTTCTAGGGTTTTTTCCTTTCTTTTATGTCCTATATCCCAGATGCCTGCAGCCTGGGTATCTTCAAGGCCCGGTGCCTTAGGGAGTTGCCCTTTCTTCTGTAGTTAAACTAAAATAGTACCAGGGTCATTCCATGTGGGACGCCGGTAAGCCCCTACTCCAGACAAGCAGGAGTCCTCTGCATTCGTCTATGGTAAAGCCTATTTCTTGGCCATCTGCTTCTAAATCCCTCTCCAAGTTTCCACGTTTATTCTCCAAGCATACCACCATCTCCTGACTTCCCTAAAGCAGCCCAACACGAGGCAGCTGACAATAAAGAGAAGGTTGACAATAAGGAGGAGCTTGCTGTGTAGCCCAGGCTAGGTGATAACTTATTATTGAGTTATTAGTCCCACTGTGTGAGAATTGCCATTGTCTGCCTGCCGGAGGGTTCGTTAATGGCCCCTTGCCAACTTCTTTCCTTAGCTAGCTTCCACAAACTGTCCTGTCCCCTTTTCTCTTTCCTTTTGATCCCTGACTCCCTTCTTAGGCTACCCCCAAAAACTCAAAATTTCTCTCCTTTCTTCAGTTTGACTCCCGCAGTATTCTGCCCTGTCCTTCCAAGGCAGCCCTTTCATACCTAGAGGCCATCAAGATACTTTTTTATAAACAAAGAGCCGGCTTATGTGAATTGTGAGTATGGAGAGTTCTGCAGACCGGGGCTGCAGCTGTAGTCAGCTCTGAGCTCAGCCTCAAGGATGGGCATTTCTCTGCCTCTGTGGGAGCTCCCAGGAGTCCTGATGTGGGTGGTACAGCAGAAAAAGATGACTACTTGACCACTTAGGTCTTCCTAAGCCTGAAGTAGTGCAATGTTTTGCTATCTCAAGGGTATTGTTGAAGTTTGTGAACTGTATTTAAAATTTTTTTTTAAGATTTTATTTATTTTTAGATAGAGCAGAGGGAAAAAGAGAGGGAGAGAAACATCAATGTGAGAGAGAAGCATTGATCAGTTGCCTCTTGTACTCACCCTGACTTTGGACTGAACCTGCAACCTAGCCATGTGCCCTAACTGGGAATCGAACCGGGGACCTATTACTTTGCGGAATGACACCCAACCAAGCCACACTGGTCAGGGCTACATTTAAATTTTAAACCTTCAACTGTTTTCCAAAAAAGATAAAAGGAGCAATGGCTTTCCTTTTCTTTCTTTCTTCCCTTTTTCCTTACAGTGTGATGTGTAATTCATGAGATGGCCATTTGTTTAAAGGAAACCGCTTTTGATGTCACTTTTTAAACTGTCACTACACCCAGCTTATTCATTATGCCTTTACTCTCTTTAATCACCAAAAGGTGCTAAGGATTGTGACCAAGAAGAGAAATTGACAAATCATAAATTAGGTTTCTATTTATATTTTTGTCAACGTAATTAGCTCTTTTATCAGCCTTCATTTTTGAATTTCATTTTACTAATTACTGATAAAGCAACTAAGGATCCTGCTGTGATTGGAACACCAGACTTGTTTTAATATTTAGTGTTTGCTTGTACCAATCACTATGACCACCTGCTCCCAAAAGAAAAAAAAAACTTAAAACAATAGAAAAAAAGCTTATTTTTGTTATAAATACATATAAAAATGGAGGTAATAAGTGTTAAATGGATAGAATTAAATCTGAAACTGAGGTGAAAGCTCAGGGAAAAGAAAATATATCTAGCTGCTTAAGGAAGATAAGTAAAGGCAACTAAAAGATGCCCGCTGAGTTACTGGTGCAGCTAAAGCTTTCAGACGCCTTTTTGCACAGGTGTGCATCTGTGCAGCTCCGCTCCCTTTGACGTCCCTTTCTTGTTTCATATGCAGCAGCTTCTGGAACTGAGAAATTGTTCTAGAGTCTTTAGTAGTGGGGTCCTCTCTCCCACCTCTGCTTCCTGCTTGCCTTCTCCCTCACTGTTCTTTATCTGCTTTGCCTCATACTCCTGCTTGTGTTCTTGTCCTCTCTCTCATTTTCTCTTCTCCTCTCTCAGTACACACTGGTGATTCATCAAGGCATACTCTCCTTTAATGGTATCCTATGCTGTGGTGGTCTGAAACGCTACATGAGTTTTCCTAACGTCTTTTAGAAAATCGAGTATGCTAAGTTCTTCCAAGGTAAGCACCTGACTGAGATGAAATGAGTACTCTGGGTTTTGCATTTCTATCCCAGGGCACTTGGAGTATGACTTCAGAAAATTGAATCTGCAGCTTCCATCAGTCCTCGTATATTAAAGAATGGCTTCACATGACACCTGCTCATTCTCTGTCAAACAAACAAATTTTTTTGAAAAGAAGAAAATGTAAGGAAAAAAGGGAGGGAGACTGTGCCATGAGTTTTATAGTAATCATCAGAAACTTGAATGCGGGTTCCCTTTTAAATGTATTGACATTTGAAATTAACCATCATGTAGCTTCTCTTTCCTTCAGTGACTGGTGTTAAGTTGTGACTCTGGGCATTCATTTGTGTTTATATTTTTAGGATGCTACGGATTAAGCATCAAAAGGGAGAGAAACCCAAAGTGGTTCTGTCCAATAATAACTTATGTTAACTTAGGAATTTTCCCGGTGGAATTTTTCTAATTTTGTAGCATTACCAAAATATATAGATTTTTTCCCCTCAAAGGAACTGTCTCATACCTTCTTATCAATCTTCCTCCATCTGTCCAAATGCCTCCTCTGTACCAGAAAGCAGTGGCACCAGCTATAACTCTTGGGAACCAGTGCTCTGCACTGGGGCTCTGCTGGTAACTGAATGGTGTGTGTTCTTCAATGGAACTCCCCAAAAAAGAATGCCTTACTGTTCCACATGGTCAGAGGGTTTAGACGAGGGTGCCTCTAGGCAGAGCCAGTTTGTCTCTGCTCTGCAACTATCTCAGTAGGGCCACCATAGATGCTTTACAGGGACATTGCCTTTAAGCACAATTGGAATTGATTGACAGTGCACAATCCTCCTCATCATTTTTTAGAATTGCAATTTCTTAAACTTGCCTTTGCTCCAGAAATGATACTTCTTTTTTCTTTACTGAGAAATCCTTGCTGTTCATTTTTACTGTTTTGGTGTACTTTAGGGAATATTGAAGTTCTGTTATTTTCTCATCAGACAATGAGAAAATAACACTTGATGGTGAGGGAGCCCAGATGAGATGCTACTTTGGGTTTCTTCTCTCATTGCTCCATGTCCACCAAGAGACAGAGCAAGATGCTCAACGCATTTCTTCAGTGGATGAGGCTGGTATCAGATACATTCCCTGGCCCTTACGGAAGTATCAGTGTGGTCCTGGCTGCGTACCTGGGCCCTGTGTGTGTGCCAGCACAGCTTATCTTCTGTCTCTGCCCTTGTCCTTAGGAACTTTGCTCAAACTGAGATACCCAGAGTTTCTTGTCTACGTTATACTCCTGAATTCTAAAAATGACTACAATAAAAAAGAAAAGCTGAAAGGATTCCACCTCGTTCTTCCCAACATCTCTATTGTCTGGGTGGCCAGGAGTCCTCCCCCAACCCATGTCCCTCCCCTCAGTAGGTAGCCAGATCTAACAAGAACTCCCAGTTCTCAGTTGGGCTGAGTGCATAGGCATCAAGCCCACACTGGAACCTGATTTACTGGGTAGCCTCAGGCAGGTGACCACCCTCTGCACCACCAGGCCTTTATCAGATAATAGCGTCAGAAGCAATGCTAATGTCTGCCTCCTGGTTGCTGCAGGAATCCAGTGAATCATGTATAACTACCTGATCTCCCATGGCTTCTCCTTTCCCCTTTGGCTTCCCCTAATAAGTTTTAAACCCACCAGTGTTTGTGCCAGGTGTGTCCCTCTCAGATTCCACCTTTCGGATTCCCTCCACATGGCCTATCCTTCCTCCTGGGTCTTGCCAGAGTCCTTTTTTGTCTTTTACACTTCCCTGAAAATTCCTCCTTGACTCTACCCATTCCATCCCACACGCACCCCCACCTGCATGTGCTCCCTCCTTTTTCTGAGCTGCTATGGAACCCGGTACACACTTTAGTTAGAATAATAGCCCAAATTGTAATTTATTTAAAGGTCTGGCTATATCAGTCCCGAAGAGCAAGATTTTGTCTTATTTATCTTTATTTCTCCAGTCAGTACCCAGCATAGTGCCCCGGCTTTTCTTTTTAAAGTACTTACCTATTAGGTGACTCTTAGTGAAAATAGTGATTTGCTTATTAACATAAGCCTATCCTGCAGGTCTTTAAAGTACCTTATATATGTTAGAGTGCCAAGTTGGCACGTTCATATATTTTGAACTGATGAGGTATCTTCACAACAGACGAAGAAGAGAGGGGTCATGTCATTTTAGAAGAAGCCTGGTTATTTTTTGGGTTTGTGCACTTGACAGGGAATTAATATTGAAAGGCATCTCTAGAACTTGGGTTTGCCATAATTGAGCATAAATTCACAATTACCACCCAAAGCCCTTTGCAGAGTTCTTATGATTTTGGTAGGTATCAGTTTTCTTCTCTCACTTTGAGATATATATACCCAGCCTAAGAAGGTTTTGGAACAGAGCAGTTCTTTGAACAACCTCCTGAGAAGTTATAATTGTCAAAAAAAAAAAATGTTCTGATGATTTCTTGGTTGCTTAGCATTGCAGTTGCATTTCTTTATTGTGCTGCTTCTCACCATGCCTTTCTGAACTGGAGAGCCTTTCAGCTGTCCTCTGTTGACTTTCTTCTATTAACAGCCCAATTGTGTAATTTTTACTAGGTCAGCAGGAGATTTGCCAAAGCACTACACAATCTACCCCATGTTTATTCTAGGTTATGGAGTGACTTTTGAATCTGCACTTATTTATTCTGCATACTATAATCACACACAGGAATTTCTTTCTGCTTAACTCTCCTTGACCTTTTATGTTACTGCACTCACACACCCCACAGGCTGCTCCAGGGACTATTTGGAATGTGCCTGTTAAAAACCTCAGGGGACATGTTTGAAATTTTATTTCATGTTTTAAAGGTGACATTTTGATATACTCGATCCATCTTATATATAAATTTTCTAAGTAAGTGTAAAATCAGGGCTGCATGAACTCTTAGAAATATTGTGAAAGGGAAGTGTTCCCTTTTGTTTTAAATTAAAACATGTCAAGTATCTTCTCTGTTCTGCCTTTGTAGATTTGGTCTAGTTCGGTTGCTACCAAGATGCTAGTTTAGTTCCTGCAGTTGTTACCTTACAGGTTCGTGGAATTATTAATAGTGGAAAGGACCAGGATGATGGAGGTCTAGTCTATTCAAATAGTCTTTTAATGATGAAGGAGAAGCAAAGTGATGAGAAACTTTTAACATCTATTTCAGATTTAAACACTTGAGTAGGAAAGTGAAAGAAAGATGTTTATGTAAAACATCTTTATTTTCAAAGCAGTCCTCTGACTGGGAGGAGACGTACTGGTGACCTCTAAATGTTTTTTCTGCTCCCAGGCAGCCGTAGTGGTGGTCTTCAATTTTGCTATGGTTCTCCTCATTTTTCCTGCAATTCTCAGCATGGATTTGTACCGACGTGAGGACAGGCGATTGGATATTTTCTGCTGTTTTACAAGGTACATTTCCTGGCTACAGCAGCCTTATTTCTTAGGCATAGAGTCATAGTGTGTAGAGAACACTTTAGTCTGAGGTTTTGGAAGGAAACACACTTCCCAGGGCTTGTACCAGAGCACTGGGGTCAGTGGAGATAATGGACAGAGGGCCCTACTTTGGGGAGATAGCAGAGTCACTGGGGTTCTCCACCCCTCAGACTGAATATTCTCGCAGCCCCGAGGTTATGATACACACATGATTATTTATTTCTGTCAAGAATCAGTATTGCTTATTGTTAGGAGTGCGTCATATCTCTATGGAGTAGGGCAGAACAAAGGTTGAAAACCACGCATATGGAGAAAAGAGAGCCTTTTTAAAGGAATTATGTTTTGAGGGTTCATCAGCATGTAACTAGATTTTGTGAGCCAAATTCGGGATCAGCCAAGCATTTGGCCTCCCCTGATTTGTTCGTGTCTGTGACCAGATAGAGAAATCAGGGGATGTTCGTGGAGTTCAGCAGTATGCTGTTTCTCTCCTAAATCAGAGCTGTGTAAAGTGGGTATTATCTGTCACTGGCAGAAATGCAAACATCGCTTCCCTGTTTCAGTAATCTTTGCAATACATTTTCCCTTCTTCAGTCCCTGTGTCAGCAGAGTGATTCAGGTTGAACCTCAGGCCTACACAGAGACTCACGATGGTACCCACTCCAGCCCACCGCCCCCCTACAGCAGCCACAGCTTCGCCCACGAGACGCAGATCACCATGCAGTCCACGGTGCAGCTTCGCACGGAGTACGACCCCCACACACACGTGTACTACACGACTGCCGAGCCTCTCTCCGAGATCTCGGTGCAGCCCATCACCGTGACACAGGACACCCTCAGCTGCCAGAGCCCTGAGAGCACCAGCTCCACGAGGGACCTGCTCTCCCAGTTCTCTGACTCCAGCCTCCACTGCCTGGAGCCCCCTTGTACCAAGTGGACACTCTCATCTTTTGCTGAGAAACACTATGCTCCTTTCCTCTTGAAACCAAAAGCCAAGGTAATCTACCAAACAGGCGACTCTTCCTGTCTTTGAAAAGTAACAGTCAGGTTCCTTGGGAAATCTTTGGGTGTGATAGAGTTCAGCCCTCCTGAGGAGCCGATCCACTGACAACATAGGGCCATTTCAGTGAGCTTATCTTCTACAGGAGTGAATCTGTAGGTAGCAAGTGTTACTTGTGAATGTTGATCAGCTTACCTTTTAAACATTTTATTCTTCATGAGGTTGTTTAAAAATGTGATTATTATGCTTTTTTCTTTTTCTCTTGGGGAGAGTGACTCTTGCGCGCTGCCTCGGGGACTGTGTGATGGTGAAAGTGACGCATAAACCCAACAACTTCTTCGTTGAGGATGGTCAGTGACATCCCTTGCAGTCTGACCTCATGGCTCTGTACTCTGTTGCAGGTTGTGGTGATCTTTCTTTTCCTGGGCTTGCTGGGGGTCAGCCTCTATGGGACCACCCGAGTGCGTGACGGACTGGACCTGACAGACATTGTGCCTCGGGAAACCAGAGAATATGACTTTATTGCTGCACAGTTCAAATACTTTTCTTTCTACAACATGTATATAGTCACCCAGAAAGCAGACTACCCGAATATCCAGCACTTACTCTATGACCTTCACAAGAGTTTCAGTAATGTGAAGTATGTCATGTTGGAAGAAAATAAACAGCTTCCCAAAATGTGGCTGCACTACTTCCGAGACTGGCTCCAAGGTAAGATGCTGCTGGAGGGTATCGTCCTTTCTAAACACTTGGTCTGTGGTATGTTCAGCTCCCACCAGCTCCTTTTGTTCACTTCATTCAAGCGCTAGATTATAATGTAACACTGACACGTTTCATAAGTGTTGCTCAAAATTCCTATGTAGACTGTTTCTGGGGCAGCCTCCCCAAACTGGCTTCTACCTATAAAACAATGCCAACAGTTCTCTGGTTGACTGGGGAACTTCTGTAACAGTTTATGAGTGCACACTAGGAGATGGGAAAGTCCATTATAAACTGTGGAGCTGGATACCTCTAGTGTTCTTTTTGGGGGAATGGTTGCTAGTTTGGGTGACCAAGTGGAAACAGAGTGTTGATGGAATTTCTAGGCTGATTCACTGCCAAATTATAGCTACTGTACCAGGAGATTTTGAATCATTACAGAATATAATTTAAAATTCCATATTTTGACCATCTTTTGACTTGGCATAAAATGCTATGAAATAAACTTACAAATGCTTAATCACATCTCACAGCATTTCACAAAAATGGGCTAGGTGGAAGCAGGCAAAGCGGGGAGAATGGGGACGGAAAGAGACTGCTTGGGGAGATGGGGTACGGTGCATGTGCAGATGACATGTTATTTAGTTGTGCACTTGAAACCTGTATGGTTTTGTGAACCAATGTTACCCCAGTACACTCAATTAAAAAATATAAAATAAAATGTCTTGCTCTTAGAAGAATCTCTAGGAAATAGTTGTCAACTGGAGGGAAAAAAAAGATTAAATTTGCTAACTGATCACTGAATATGAATGTATTCATTAATTCCAAGAACATCTGTTCATTTATTCTGTGTTGACACATGGAAAGTGAAGTGGAGAATCAAGATAATTATCCACACAATTCAAGCAAAAATACTATTACTGACATACTCAGATAATTATGGCCCCCAACATTTTTGACTTACGTTATCCAGATGATTGTCTTAATTTCCCACTTAATTAGACTTGTTTAAACACAGATTTAAGTGCCTCTTTTTGGTCTTAAGTCAGTATACTTGCATGTAAAAATTAAGCAGCCATTTTTCCAGCTTGAGTTTGACTGAAAATTGTTCAATGCAGTTTCTGGCTTTGACTTGTGTTCCTAGAATGTTGTTCATTACATGTATACCAGATTTGATCTATGTTTTTTTGTTTTGTTTTGTTTTGTTTTGTTTTTGAGGAAGGCAAAGAAAACTACATGATATTAATATTTTTTAAACATGCTCATGAGATTAACTTGAATTTGTTTCTAGTCTTATCTTTCACAGTCTTATCTTTCACAGTAGTTTGGGAAGCAGTGTTTTGGGGTTAATGACACTAAAGAGGATCAGACATTGGGGAGATTCCCTGCTTTTCATTTTTTCCCCTCCATTGGCCAGAGATGCAAATAACTTGCCACAAATGACAGAGATCTGCAGTGCACTGCCAGTATCTGAGCAAAGAAGGGTTGTTGTGGAATTGATGTCAGTGTCTCCAGCCATTCCTTTGGATGCTCAATAAGGCATATTAGGGGGAGTTCGGGAAAGGGGCCGAGAGATATTGTCTCCAGGTAGTGCAGAGGACTAACGTTTTTATAGTATATTGTAAAGTATCTCTGTGCTTTCATACCTTTAAAGACCTAAAGCAGTTGGACTTGAAAATCTTTTTTAAAAGTGCATTTGAATTATGTTTTGATTGCTAAGTAAGCCATACCGACCTAGATAGAGTGAGATCCATTTAATGCTCCCAAGCCAGGCCCAGGCAGCTTTTAGAACTCACTGTATCCAGCTGTCAGGAGGTCCAACAGAGCACTGTATATAGAATGGCCAGATACTAGGACCCTTGCTACCTAGAGGTACTTCAGGCCTATCCAGTGGTTGATTTGTTCTTTGAACATGTCCTGCAAGGAAGCAGTTATCCTTGTATCAGCTTTCCACCAAACTATTTTGTGTGGTTGTTAAGTGATAGGACCCTCGCGGGTTGTCAGTGGAATTATCATTGAAAACCATGTCATCTTGTGGTCTTTATCAATATTTCAATAGTGGGGGGAGTGAATTCATAAAAGTATAAAATGGCAATACAGAAATTATCCCACATGTCATCTTTAAACACACATGCAAATAAGGTAAAGTTGGAATAAAAACCACATTGTACATCATCTACAAATGGTGTCTGTTTATATTTCACACTGAATTATGCAAATAAAATTTAAATTAATGTTTTCATTTTAGAGTCCCATATCAAAGAAAAATTGGCAATTGGGGTAATTAGCTCAGAACTTTTTGCCAGAAAATAATTAGTATAAACAATTTAAAATGAGAGAAGTTTTAGCTAAAACTTCTCATGTTTTGCTGTAAAATGTCACAGTTTTTTTCTGCAGTGTGCATGTGTTGGAATATAAAATGTTACTGGGAGGGTGGGGGGCAGTGGAAGGAAATCCTTGTCCCTTGTTTCGTGTCCAGAATCATGGGTTGTGCGTGCACTTAGGTCAACCCATTGTTACTTGAGCTTTTGGTGATTAGTCAGAAAGTAATATACTAATTATAAGGAGTTAACTTTTCCATTAAGTCAGTGACTGTTTCTCATTCCAAGTAGAATGAGTGCCACATGGGGGCCACCAGCATGGGTAATGAGTTGAAACTGTATTGCCAGCAGGGTGGACCTCCCCACCCGGATTTTTCTCCTGTTTCACTCTATGTTGCCCCAAAATTCTTCGTGCATAAGTATCTTTAAACTACACTCCCCCTATTTGCCACCAGACATTGTTGGTGCCCATGTTAACTGCTAATCTTATTCACATTTTCAGCAAATACTTCCTGGCCACCATAATGTGTTCAGAGTAATTCAGAGCATCAGTGGTTCAAGTCAACTATGCAGTCAGGCTGCCTAGGTCCAGAGCTTAGCTCTAACACGTGCCTGCTAGTGGCCTTCCTCAAGTCGTTTTACCCTTGCAAGGCTCAATTTCCTCATCTGTAAAGTGGTACTAATACAGCCATCTCACAAGGCTGCTGTAGGAATTAAACTAGGGGTAATCCGCATGACATGCTTACATAGCCCAGGTCTCACTAAGCATGAGCTGCTCCTTAGGATTAACAGGTCAAGAGGGAAAGGGTTAAAGTACCATACATGCCTTGAAGTGATGAAAATTCTGTTATGGTGAGGAAAACAGATCAGGCCTCTCTTGTTAGGATGTAGGGTTGGTTTTCCTCTCCTGTTTATTTTTTCGAAAACAGAAAAAAGGCATTAGGTAATAAAATGACATCTGTTTCATACAGCTTGTTGTGTGCACGCCTTGCTATGAAAACCAGCCTGTATGAACATTGGGAGCCTGCCGACCCGGTGGTCTCGCTGTCGCCGCCCTCCACGATCCCCCTAACAGGGCCTTCTTTCACCACTGAGCCCACAGTCCTCATCCCCAAATTGTTCACATAAAAACAATGCCCACAGCAATGTCGGAAGGAAGGTTTCGTTTAAAGAGAGAGACAGAGGCAGGATCCTGTGCTCCCTTTTCCCCCGACTTCAAATCCCAGGAGCTTAACCACTTGGAGCACCAATAGAACCCACTTTTCAGGGGGTGTCTTTGAAGTCACTCAAGGCATGTCATGAAATGAAATAAACCCTTCTTCTTACTGGCCATGTCTAACCCATGCATGTACAGCTTGTTCAAACGATGTGGTTTTCTGAGCTGCTGGGGCACAGAGCTCTACTTGGGAGGTGATTTGAGGGGGGCGGGGTGTGGGAATGTCAGAGGAGAGTGTGTGCACACAGGGATGGCTCAGACCCCAGGGCTGGGTCACCAGGGCCCTGTTTTCTCTTCCAACACGCTTATCTCTTTACAGCTGTAGCCAGACCGTCAGTTCTGTAATGATGGTTTTGATTACAGAGGCCAAGCGCAGCTGTGTGTTGTGGGCTGGTGGGCTCGCCCATCCCCCAACCCAGAACTCTCTTTCCTTCCCCTCCCTGGGCTTGCGGTTTGTCATCTGCTCTCACAGAGCCCCCTTGTATTGGCCTGTGGCTTCCTGTTCTCAATCTGATCCAAATTTACCCTGTAAGGTATTTCCAGGCACATACACTCGCGCACAAGCTCCCTGCCTACTCTCTCGTCCACACCCCCTCTTCTAAGGAAGGGTGGCAAAGAGGAAGAGAACAGTCGAGAGTGAATAGGTGTTGGCTGTGATCTTTACACAACCTGGCAGCGGATCCCACAGCTTGTATTAGCTCCACAAGTCGAACAGATGGAACAAATTGACAGAATCGTGTTCACTCACCCTGAGCTAGAAGCAGCTGAGTTGCTGTTTGAAGTTGGGAGTTTGAATGTGTTTTTCCCCCTCCCAGTGGAATTTCTGGTTGTATTGAAGAACCCATGGCTCAGCACCAGACAGTGGCATGAAACAGTTAATGAGCCTGGTGTGTCTTCCTTGTTCTCTCTCTCTCCCTCTCACCCTCCCTACTCCTTCCCTCCCTGTCTCTCCCCTACCCCTCTCTCCCACACTCCCACTTTCTTTTGGAGTAGTCATGGAGGAAAAGGAGTTGTTGGTTTTTTTAAGATAAAACATATTTCCTAGAAATAAATATTTCCCTCTTCCACCTAAAGTTCACTCATGAAAAATCTAATATCATCATCTGAACATGAAGATGAATATAAGTATAACACAGAATGTGCTGGTGATGGTCCCGCAGCACCCTATCCTGCTCTCAGTCCTCAGCCACCCCGTTAGGACCAGGGTCGTTCTGCTGAAGGGTTCTAACGTATTTCACACATTTGCCTTTTCCAGGACTTCAGGATGCATTTGACAGTGATTGGGAGACTGGGAAAATCATGCCAAACAATTACAAAAATGGATCAGATGATGGGGTCCTTGCCTATAAGCTCCTGGTGCAAACCGGCAGCCGTGATAAACCCATCGATGTCAGTCAGGTACTCTCACTGCCTGACACCGGGGAGGGGGTGGGGGCGGGGGTTGGAGGGCACAGATGAGACAGCTGTGGCTCACAGCCTGTCATGCCAGCCTGTGCTTCCTGGGAACTTGAAGCATCAGGGGCTGGGAGAACATTGACTTGGATCTGACTCACTTAATCCTACCAGCTAATTATGTCGCCACAGGCAAGCCAGAGAGACTCACTTTGCTTGTCTGTCAAGTGGGGCCAAGTGTTTACCTACCTCCAGAGCATTTGTCAGAACAAAGGACAGTTGAGGCAGTACAGAGCTTTTTGATGTTAGAAATGCTGTGTTGTATTGTTTGCTTTGAATGCTAATCTTTGTTACCTCATTGATCTTAATTGTATTCACATCTGAAAAGATGGAGTGGGTGGATAGCGGTCCCTTGAATGGGCAGAATTTGGGAGGGAGGGACGGATGGGTTAGGAGATCGGAGAGGTTACTAGAAGGATGAGAAGATTTGTGGCATTTGATTCCCTGGGGTCAGCCTGGCCCTAGGCATAGAGGAGGAGGACAGATTGCTCTGTCCTTGGTGAGACATACGGAAATGCAAATCCTTGGAAAATAATTGGATTCAGGCCTCTTGGTAACAAGAGCTGTTGCTGTTTGGTAATCATACTCCAACCGCGTTTGTTCCTTCACTATGACACTTTGATTTCAGCATATCCCTTTTGATTCCCATGCATGTTGGGGAGTGTATTTCGACCCTTCAGATTTCAAATGACTCTGACACTACTACTGGCTTTCCCAGATCCCGTTTCCTCTGCTCTTTGTAGCTTACTTGCTTCACCTTCAGGCAGAAAACCGTCATGCTAATGATCTTCCCAGCAGCTCTGTTTATTGTCTCCCCTTTTTTGCTGGCATTAAAGGTGACAGATTTACAAAGTACATTGTTCAGAGTTATTATGGAGTGTGAACTCGGTTCTTTATGGCCGCATGCGGCTGTCAGGTTTGACAAGGATGTGGGCATAGGAGCCTGTCTGAGAGATAGAGGGAATGATGCCCTGTGGCTGGGTTGGGCTTTAGGGACTAGGGACACCGTGGGACAAAAGTGATTGGGCCAGCCATTTTCCCCCTCTGCCCCCCCCCCACACACACACACATCATTTCCTCTGCCTGGGAGGCAAAAAAGGGTGCTGCGTGCACGGAGGCCGTGAGCTGTACTATGTAATTCCAGAGACGGCTTGAAGACATGCAGTTGTTATATATCCTGTGGATTAATTGAATCCAGATCTCTGAAATTTAGTTAGTTCTCTTATTCTCCTCCACTCTCTTTCTTCATTCTTTCTCTGTTAAGTGCTCTCACTGGTGTTTTTATTTTGTTAAAAAGAGACCAAAAACATTGGAACCAGGCCTGAATCTAAAGTAAACAGGAAAAAATACACGTGTACATGTGTATATATATTTCTCATGGCATTTTTCACCTAAGCAAAGCCCACAAGACCTTCCTTAGGGGAGCATAGTATTTGGCCAGCTTAGGAGGTGGCATCCTGCTTGTGACCACCTCTCGCAGAAATAAGATTACCCAGAGAGACCGTAGCTATGCGCCAGTCCCCTCCACTTTCTGGCGATGGGCATTTTTTGAATACACAGGTCATAGGAGGCTAGTGTTAGCAAAATTTATACAGATGTTGTTTTATTTTTATAGCTCTCCTCCATTTACTGGGTGGCATTTCCTTCAGTGTTAACAGCAGAGGTTAACTGCACACAGACGTGTATAGGGATTCTTGCCAGGTTTCGCCCCCCCTTCCCCTCCTATAAATATGTTTCTCCAGATTGTTCGTTCTCCGCCTTGGCTGCAGACAGTCTTTTAGCATTCAGATTTAATTGGTTCAGTTGATTCCTGGGCCATCTGCAGAACTGTGTGTGTGTTATAAACACTCCAGTTTTTGCATCCTCTGTTCAGTGCATTTGGAAAGAAACCCAAAGTGTTCAGATAGGATTTTTTTTTACACTTGCAAAGAGTGGGCATTCTAGTCTTTGCTATAAATTCTGGTGCTGGGCTCTGCCTCTTCTCGCCCTAGGCAGGAGTGTGATTACCCCAAAACCCCTTCTGAAAGGCCTCTGCTCTTCCCATTTGCAGTTGACTAAACGGCGCCTGGTGGATGCAGATGGCATCATTAACCCCAGCGCTTTCTACATCTACCTGACCGCTTGGGTCAGCAATGACCCAGTGGCTTACGCCGCCTCCCAGGCCAACATCCGGCCTCACCGTCCTGAGTGGGTCCACGACAAAGCCGACTACATGCCAGAAACCAGGCTGAGAAGTAAGTAGCCTCCATCCAGGGCCTGCGAGCTTATGGAGCCGTCTTACCCTGTTCTTCCAAGTTCAGTCATAGCCTTCATCCTCTGATGCTGCCCAGGGTTCAAAAGTGTAAACAGGACCATCTATTTCTTTTAGTTTTAAGCTCTAGGAGGCAGATGAGGATGTGTAATAGAATACAACCCGTGTTCTTTCACGTTGAGAAATAAGCCTCTAATCTCCGTTTGTAGCTTTAACGCTAAGACATCTACCAGGCAGAGCTCTTCCATGCCAGCTGTTCCCTGTGAAAGCTGGGGACGCCTCCAGGTTGAGTGTTATTTTACTATTGCAAAGTTTTATCACTGAGGATTATGTGTTTATCTTAACTTTGTCAACTCTGGTGTTGAAGGGATTTTTGGCAAGTTGGGTCATTCCTATAAGCCACCAAGCACCTGTACTCTGTCAAAGCTGTTTAAACCAGAGCGGGAAAGTCTGTCTATATACAGCAGAGTCCTCTTCCTTCCCCCTCTCTGCTCTGACTTTGAAAAGTGGTTCTGTGTGGATTTAATTTGCATTTATGTTAGAGATATTAGTAGCTTATACCTTGGACATGAAGTCGAGGGAGGACGTGAGGGTTCCTTTGCAAACATGGCTGAGGAGCGAGCGGGCTATGCGACCCTGCATCTAAACCCAGAGCCCTGTGGCAAGCAGCCAAGGCTTGTCTTAATGAAAATTTATAGTTGAGATTATAATAGGGCAAATCATGTTTAGCAAGTCAACTGAATGACCCCAAAGGGTCTGGAACACACAACGGCAGTAACTAAATGCTTGTTGTGTAAGGATTTCTTCCCCTGCTGCTGAAGACTTAGCATTACATTAGAAAAGAAGCATGGAGGGTTTAAGTGTATTAGATCACTAAAAGGATAAGAAAGTTAAGCATTTTTCTCTGTAAAGCATGACTTTCAAGTTATTTTGTTCTCCTAAGTGATTGAGAGAAACAGTTTGAACTTAGTATTTTCACTTGTGTCAGTTGAACAAAAAACATTCCTACAATTGAATTCTTAAGTTGTTTAGACCCAGTACAAAAGTGACCGCTTCTAGAACATTGAAATCACAAGTTAAATAAATGCACATACGGGTCACTGGCTCCCCCCCAGAAAAACAATCAAAGGTTGATTATTGCTTTAAAAATTTTAAGCTAAACGCTAAAATTCTATGGAGCTAAAGGCTATCATTGGTATTGTTTGCCCTTCATGTTGCAAGAAGTGCAGTAAGGGGACTTTTCTTACAGAGTTCTTTCTCTATTCATTGTAATTATGGAAAATATGGGGATGCATATCCAGTATGGCCAACAATAAGAATTTGTCACATCTCTTCCTTGCCTGGATCACATCCGTTTGCCTTTCACAGTATTATAAGGAGCCCTTTACCCATGGCGCTCTCTCTCTCTCTCTCTCTCTCTCTCTCTCTCTCTTTCTCTTGCCTTCACTGTCCAGTCCCAGCTGCAGAGCCCATCGAATATGCTCAGTTTCCTTTCTACCTCAATGGTTTGCATGACACCTCAGACTTCGTGGAAGCGATCGAAAAAGTCAGAACCATCTGCAACAACTACACAAGCCTGGGGCTCTCCAGCTACCCCAATGGCTACCCCTTCCTCTTCTGGGAGCAGTACATCGGCCTCCGCCACTGGCTCCTGCTGTCCATCAGCGTGGTGCTGGCCTGCACGTTTCTTGTGTGTGCTCTCTTCCTCCTGAACCCCTGGACGGCCGGGATCATTGTGAGTTTATTCTAAGGGTCTTTGTGGAAGTCAAATTCCTTTCAGCATAGCTCTTTTTGCAGCCGGGCAGTTTTGTTTATGTCTGGGCCTCTGGAGGAGAGGGTATAGATTGCATCATCCATACTATATTTATTTTGCCAGAGGTGGCGAGGTTCATGGTTAGGTAGAGCCTTTAATGGCCTTAATCCTGTGTCCCCTTTCCTTAACAGCTTTAAACTTTTTGTTTAAGCACACTTTCCATAACAGCTCTGAGCATTTATGAAATACAAACACTCAAAGCATTACTAATTATTAAAATTTGTGTCATTTTGGGATAATACCAGACCTAATATAGGGAAGGTTGTGCTAAATAGAGGGATAATTAGAGAAGTTAGGACAGTGATACATGAACAAAATGGTTGTATGTGTTGCATGTGTTTTAATTCTTGGGGGAAAGCAGTAACTTGTATTGCTCACCTATTTTTTGGCATTCTTTCTCCACATATAATATGCAGGTTTGAAAAAAGTGTTAATTAGAGTTTAATAAAATCATGAACTGTGGTATAGACTTAAAAATGCCAAAATTATGAAAGTACAGACAAGGTCTCATTTCTGCACCATAAGTCTGTGCAGCAGGTATGTTAAAAGGTACATGTTTAGACTGTAGGACTGTTCATGGTACTTAAGCAATTGATGTTGTCCACCTTTTGTTAGCTTATTGAAAGAAAGCAAAGCAGACTTTCATTATACTTGCCCTTCCCCTGTCACCGTAGCCCACTGCCCACTGCCCTACGCCCGAGAAGGGAAGATCCGTTCTCTCCTCCCCTGTGCACTGAACTGAGGCCACATCAGGACTTTACACTTCCATTGTTTTCCATACCTAGAGTGTGTTTGTGTTCAGCCACTCACCCCTGTGCCCTCTTGCAGGTGACAGTCCTGGCTTTGATGACAGTCGAACTCTTTGGCATGATGGGCCTCATTGGAATCAAGCTGAGCGCCGTCCCTGTGGTTATTCTGATCGCCTCTGTCGGCATCGGCGTGGAATTCACTGTGCATGTGGCTTTGGTACGGGAGACGTTGCCAACTTACAACACTGTGAAAAACCAGTATACCTCCTCTAGCTCTCGTAGTCTCCAAGTTGGGAACCTTTTCATTTTCTCCAATATCAAGGAACACATTCCATACACACACTGTGAACAGGCTTCAGAGTGGCACGTGCATTCCCTAGGAGTGGCTTGAATGTGGCTGGACTCCCTTCCCTCTTAAGGAATCTAGGGAGAAGGTCATCGAAGGTGAACTTGTTCTGGGCCATAGGCAGTGTTGGCAGAGTGTTTGTGCCGGCCAGGATGAATCCTGATTGTGTGGTGTTGTCATTGCTGTCACCATGGGTCCTGAAGTTCCCAAGACAGATGGTGTGTGTGTGCACGACTACACACTGTGTTAAAAACCACAGTACTGAAGCAGGAGTAAAATGAGATCACACCCAAAGGCTTATTGGGATGGCATAAGTGAAGTTGAGACGAGCTAGCAGCTGCAGAGACAGCCTGGGGCCGATGAGTGAAGGCGTGGGTGCTCTGTGTGGAGGGGCTGTTCTCTCCCTCAGCTCGTTCACCTTCTAGCCTCTAAGCCGAGAACTAGGGCTGCTCTCCACAGGAGGGTTTTCCCCTCTCTTCCTGTGCCCAGTCCTGTGAGTGCTTTGTTACAAGAAATTAAGCTTAAGAAGTCTTAAATCAGAGAGACAAGCCCATCATCTGTATTTATCAGAATTATTCAAAAGCCTCATAGCAGTTCGTAAGTTGTGTTCCATGTGCTTATAGGCCAAGCCCTTGGGTTGTTGGTAGGCATTCGGTGACTTCATTGACTGAATAAGTCCTGATGTTTGGAATGCCCGAGCTAGGAAGCCAAGCATTGGAATTTATCTGGGTTTGTACTCTCTAGCATTGATTTTCTTTGGGCTCAACACATGGCACATGTGCGTTGGTGCACGTGTTTCTGCCTTGTACCCTCCGCAGTCCTTACGCACAAATCTCTCAGGGCCGCTCTTATTGTGCACTTTTTGTGTTTCAGGAGGAATGTTTCATCATTCCAATGTATAATGAAAAAAGCCAGTAATACAGAAACAGTATTCTTTGGATTTTGGGCCTGCCCAAATTACTTTCCTCCATTGACTGGGAGGAGGGACAGTAGAAGGGCCCAACAGCCTAGAGCTTAGAAACACATAATTCTAATATCGTTTCTTCAAAAAGGAGAAAGCGCTGTGTGTGAATTAAGAATTCACAAGTCCTTTTATTGTGATGCAAATGAAATTTTGGTAGCTTATATTGCAAACACTGTCAGACCTGTCCTGGAACAGATTCTTACAGTGGGAATGTACACCACAGTCTTAAAGCTGCAGTCACACCCAGGTCTCTGCCCATGAGGTGGTATAAACACACCAGGGTTGAATAAACAGTTGAGGAATGTCTCTGCTGCTCATGTAAGATTTAAGTCCAAGAGCCGACTTGGCTTAGTGAGCAGCAACCACTGCTCAGTACTTCAAGCCCAAATCTTCATCAGGAAACTGTCTACATGCAGGACACAGCGATCTGATCCTAGCCTGTATGTGAACGTCTATTTAAAGTGGGCAGTTACTGCTGTTGGTGGAAGATATTCTTACGTGAATGTCTTCAAGGAATCGGGGTTCCTGTCAGTTGCTCTTTCTGTAACACACCTTGAATGTGGAAGGATAAACCATCTTGGCCCTTTTGGCCTCCTGGTCCAAGTACAGCGCAAAGTAACATTGTTCTGAACGTCTTGGTGCTTTCCTCACAAGGGAAAAAAGGCATCTGGTTGACCCTGAAGTCTCCTAACTATGCGTGTGTAGAACCCACTTAAGAGAAAAGTTTGAGACTTGTAGCACACCTTGGTATTCTTTTGCTTCTTGATCCATTAAAGAAAAGTACCTTCCTGTCCCTCCACAGGGTGGATAAGCAATGGGAACGCACCCTGAGGTGCGTTGTGGCCCTGGGTATCTAAGGAGATGCAGCCCGCAGAAGCTCCTAACCCTCTCTTTTCAGCATATCTTAGAACAGCCTGAACTTTCAGGCAGAGAGAACTTGTGCCAGGTCCAGCCTTCCCTGTTGGGATCCTGCCGTAGGACCAGGCGGGGTGTAACAGTAACTGACTCACATTAAATCAGTCCTACATCACACTCTAAAGCCAACAGTCTGAAGCTTGACGGCCTGATACACTGGGACTTTATAAAGTTGCCATTTAGTAAAACAGTGTTCTTGACCTACACAGAGGAGAAAGGAGGTGTCTGTCTGTGTAGTCAGAACAGGATTAATTTGAATTTACAATTCTGTATTTCTCTTTTCATACCTCTGTGGTGCTTAGATTGTACTACAAGCACATGAGTTTGAACACAGTGACAGAAATTCTAACCTAAGCATAATCATGAGGAAATAAGTATTTAGCACCTAGTTGTACGCGACAGAATTAAAGCCCATTCAGAAGTAAGAGCTTGACCATCCAAAATTCAGGCAGAATGCTGTCACTTTCACAACCGAAGGTCTCCCATGTGAATGGTGTGGGAGAATTTGAGTGGAGGAGAGAACTCAAGGGAGAATAGCAGTGAAAAGGGAATGTTTTGCTCATTTTTGTATAGTTTTTGCTTTGGTTTTTAATTTTAGGTAAGTATGCTTTCCATCTTGTTTTATTGTTGTTATTCGGGGTTTACATCAACACCAAATAGGACCCAGTAGCATGAACAGGTCACTTTAATGTAAGCCCAGATTTAGCTAATTGAGTAACCCCGATTAAACATTCCAAGAGCTAAACAAGAAGATCTGAGAGGTTCTGTAGAGGCAGATTAAAGCAGCTTGCAGAATTGAAGACAAAGCTGACCACTGATCAAGTCGAGTCCAGGATTCTGATGACCTCAACCCTTCTCATTGCACAGGCCTTTCTCACAGCCATTGGCGATAAGAACCGCAGGGCTGTACTTGCCCTGGAGCACATGTTTGCGCCTGTTCTTGATGGGGCCGTTTCTACGCTGCTGGGAGTACTGATGCTTGCAGGATCGGAGTTTGATTTCATTGTCAGGTAAGCAGCAGTAGCACAGAAGACTTGATTTAAAAATCATTATTATTTGCTTATGTGATCTCCTTTGCTTATTTCCTTCTATATGTGGTAGATGAAAGCATTTCTTCTTCATTAGGCTCAGCTTCCCCCCATCTTTATTGAGGCATAATTTATAATTGACAAATAAAACATCAGGTGTATTTATGGTATACAACGTATTTTGATTACCACAATCCATGACAGCACCTTCCTTTGAGTTTATTAACTCAGATATATGCTGAGAGGCATAAAGACAAGCTCTATGCTAGGGCCATCTTCAGGAGAAAAGCTGGAGGGTTTAGAGCCAGCAGCAGAGACAACTCCACAGCTCCAGGCTGAAGGATTGCCCAACACTCCATTTATTGGTATTCCAGGTTAGAAATATCTACAGAAAGAGATGATTGTGGTTCCCACTAATTGACTTCAAGACTGTATCGAGGAAAACATACAAATACCTAAAGTTGTCACCAAGGTTTATCCTTTTCAGAAGATAATGTGCCCAGATTTCAGATTCAAGTTCCCACTAAGATTTAGGATGCTTTTAACATGTGACTTCGGTGTCAGATTTTGGAAATCCAAGCCTAGTTTGGATACTTCTCTTTAGATCTCAAGGCAAGGAGTTTCTGGTGGATTTAATGAAGAATAAGACTTTATTAAGTATGACACGAGAGCATGTTTTCCTTTTGAAGGGGATCTGAGAACAGCAGGGTTAGTCAGACTGTTTGCTTCTCTGAACAACCTCTGCTCCTTTGTGAAGCAGCTGCTCTCGGAGGGAGCACTGCTGCTCCAGGGAGGGGAGGGCCAGGAGCATCACTAAGTAAATGGTAGTACAGAGTTAGAACCCAATGTGAGCAACGGCTGGGTTGTTTGCAGTGCTTCAGAAACCTGCAGAGAGAGTCCAAAGAGGCTTTCTTGGCATGCGCACGCTTGTGTCTTTGATAGACCTTTCATTTTCAAGTACAAAAAAGAGGGTTTTCAGTTTTAGCTTGTTGATTATGGAAAAAAACATCAATCCTCTGGCATAGGCCATTGGACCATTCAGCATCTTGGAGCTTTAGCCTTCCTAGAATGAAAACCAGAGTTTGCTCCATGTCATTCTGGCGTAGGGTGAGTGAAGAGGTGAGATACCTATTGTAGTGTAGACCACACTCCTCAAACTGTAATGTGCCCAAGAATCATCCACAGCTCTCTGGCAGTGCAGACTGGATCTCGTTGGGTCTGGGAGGGTGGGGAGAAGACTGCGTTTCTAACCAGATCCCAGGTGATGCTCCTACCACTGGTGTCAGCATAGACTTATTGATCACTTAACAAGCCAATTAGTATAGTCTTGTTTGCCAATACCAAATAGATCTATGCCTAAACTAGAATAAGGTTTTGGTTTGGGTTTTAAGCTCTTAATTTGACTTTCCTTTATTTATTTTGCATATATTTATTTATTCATCAATTAGTAGTCGTTTATTTATGGTATGAATAGTTCTATGTCAGAAGTTTTTTTGTGTGTAACTTCTCATTCAACACAATATGAAAAGCACCTCCTAAGTGCATTTCACACAACAGCAAGTCATATGGACCCCATCCCCCTCCATGTAACTTACAAGAGAGGCGTTCACAGGCCATTCAGAACCATGAGAAATGCAGGGTATGACGGGATCTCAGAGCCAAGTGAGCCACGCAGAGGAGACTTAGCCTGAACCTGAGTAACCAGCTGGCACCTGGATGGAGGGACAGAATCCCGGCTCTTCATCTAATGCCGGACTTCTTGTTCTCTCCCAGAGATATCGGAGTTCTTACTTCAAGCACTTAAAAAGGCTTCCCATTTTCTAGAACTGGATGGATTAACCTGATAAAGCCCTCACTGGGGTCGACTAGATGAGCAGACATTGTATACACCAAGCGTCAGAAATCTAATTGGTCTGTTTATTCTACAGTTAGATGGATGGGATGCAAATGTCTTAATGCCTGCTGCTGATATATGCCTCTGCCTAAAGTTCCCGCAGTTTACATTAAAGAAAGACATTGGCCGCTTGGCTTTTACTAATGCAGCTCAGAAGTTTCTAGTGTTTACAATAGCTGCGAGGTATTTGTATTTTTATAGGGATTCTCTCTCCTTTCATCTAATGTCGAAACATATATAGAAATGGCAGCGTTTGGAGCCTGTTCTGTTTTATGATCAAGAGGACCATTAACAGATAGCTATCTTGCCCTCCCTCTTCCCAGAACATGCTGAGCTCTCCCCAACCCCGGCCCACTTCCAGCAAAATTGCCCTAGAAATCATTAGTTACAGAAACACACACTTGCATGGAATCTGTCCCTGTCCCACCCCCTCCCCCTGTGTCCACCCCTGGCTGTCCCTGGCTGACAGGTTTACCTTGGTATTCATGAACGATCCCAGACCTTAGCCCTCAGCAATGGGAAAGCAGGGCCACTTGCACACGCTCCTCTTCTTCATGGTGCTGTGGCCTTTATATTTGAATTGGCTGACGTAAAACAAGAGTATTCAGAGATGCTAAATTGTCCAACGAAAGATTGGCCACAGAGCAGCCCCATTACTGTGGACTGCCCTCCCCTCACAAATGCCCCAGCAACCACAGAATGGGCAATGTTTTCTTTGCAGAAAGCTGGTTCCCCTGTTCTAAAAAAGGTTGCAGTTGGAGCTATTTGGTTAAACTGGAACTCACAGAATTCTAGACAAAAAGTCATGATTAATGAAAGCCCAGGGAAAGCCCTACCTGATACACTGGAGACTTAGAGATTCTGCTCTCAGATGCAGAAGCATTTCACAGTGGATTAGCTGCTGCACAAGTGGGCTGCTTTTCCTCCTGTGCTAAATTGTTTAAATTCTACTCCCTTCACTTCATTTGTTTGCTTCTGCTGGGTTTTCATGAACGGGGCCCCTCAGCATTGTATTTGTGCTTTCAGTCTGCACAGCCATTCAGTTCACATTCCATATTTTTGTGTTTGTGTAACACATCCACAAATAACATTACATGCCATGAGATTTCAGCAAATTAACAAATGAATTTTTTTTTCTCCCTTCATAAACTAACACTTCAGGTTGTGGAATGCAACCCTCAAAATCTTAAGGTTAAAAAACTATATATATATATATATATATATATAGGTGAATTTGAACTGCAGTTTTGTAACAAGCTTTTCACCTGTGTGGGTCTTGCTAATTTTTGGTTTATGATGTGCTGTAATATTTGGGCATGTGAATGGTAGCTTAATTTATCCTTGCCGCAGTGAATAATTGTTTCCCTTTTATCTTCAAGGTATTTCTTTGCCGTCCTGGCAATCCTAACAATCCTGGGTGTTCTCAATGGGCTGGTTTTGCTTCCAGTCCTATTGTCCTTCTTCGGACCATACCCAGAGGTAAGTAACTATGGCGGGTGTCATGTGCAGTCTGCAGGCTGCCTGAATGCTGTTTTTCCTGGGGCCACTCTTCATGTAGCTATTTAGGTATATCTGCATTACTAATGATTTACTTTTTCAGTAAGTATCTCAACAACTATGAATTTTTTCTCTTCAGTGTGATAGTTTTGGGGTTGCAGTACTGGGTTTTTTGTTTTGTTTTGTTTTTTAAACCAAATGATTGGCAGCCTGAGTCCCATAGGTCTATATCAATGAAGTATTTTCCACTCAAGTTGACTATCTGGGCTTGAGCAAGAGTAAAAAGGGCCCTGCCTGCCTTTCCATTGTGTGAGAGCAGAGGGCACTTCTTTTGCTCCAGCTGTCTGACCTTCAAGTCTTCCTCGAGGTAGCAGAGAGGGGGAGGGGGATACCGCTTAATTGTAGGGGGAGGGCAGAGACCCCTGAATAGCACTGTTCTTTGAACTTTGAGTGTAGCCAACAAGTAAATGGATGATAGCACTTTTAATATGAAATCCTCTTAAACAGGTGTCTCCAGCCAGCGGTCTGAATCGGCTGCCCACCCCTTCCCCTGAGCCGCCCCCCAGCGTGGTCCGGTTTGCCGTGCCCCCTAGTCATGCAAACAATGGATCTGATTCCTCTGACTCAGAGTACAGTTCTCAGACAACAGTGTCAGGCATCAGCGAGGAGCTTCAGCACTACGAGACCCAGCAGGGCGCTGGGGGCCCTGCCCACCAGGTGATCGTGGAAGCCACAGAAAACCCTGTCTTCGCCCGCTCCACTGTAAGTCACCATCACGGGCCACCTCTCCCTGCTCTTAACAGCAGATCTCACAGACAAGATGTGAAGGCAAAAATAGAGGTTAGGTGGGATCATTTGAAATTGCCAGTATTTGACTCTTCTTAAACTGTGAAAGTGTTGTTTTCGTGTAGTTGGATCTTATGGATCAAAAAGGGCAGAGGCCAGTAATAAAGTACACAGAGCAGCAGCATGTACCTTGTTTGGGCTAAGTACAATTTATCTGAAGGGCCAAAGTTAGAGCAGGCCTTGCCTTGTTTTGTTTTTTTTTTAAGCTGCATATTGTTTTAGCATGATACTTTTAAAAAACGGACTGGGGTTTTTATTGCTAGCAGAAGCGATATATTTTTTCTCCTACTTCTGGTTACTTTTAATTGCCCTTGGTACAAAATTATTTCCGTGATTATTGTTTAAGATTTTACCAGATGCTTTTGTGGCTCCAAGTATGTATTCTGGGTGACTGAGAAGATTAGGCTACGGTAATTTGGGAAAGCTGTGCGATTGGGAGCCCCAGACTCATCCTCCGTTCTGTGCTCCCCACGTTGTGCTTGGGCCCCCAGCCCTAGAGCACAGCCCACAAAACCCAGGGAAGGTTCTAAGGCTCAGATTCCTCTATCCGTCGGCCTCCTGCTGTCGCTCCAGGAAATGGGTATTCCAGGCCCGGGCCAGAGAGGGCCTTCCTTGAAAGAGAGAAGGGACAACCAAATAACCTAAATTTTCCTCCTCTTACCCCCAGGGGTGAAGCCTGCTGGGCTGCAGTGTGAATCTGGTTTTGTTCAGCAGGAGTCTAAAAATAGGTACAAGCTGAACGACTTTGAAGTTGGTCACGGTCCTTTTGATTGATGTGGCCACTGTGTTGCTCCATGCTTTGTATAGAGACCCAGAAACCAGATTCCTAACAACCAGACAGAGCAGTGCTGCCCTGTAGAACTTTCTGTAATGATGTAAATGCTGTCTGTAGGCACATGTGGCTGCTGAGCACTTGAAATGTGGCTAGTGAGACTGAGAAGCTGAATTTTGAATTTTAAATTAGTTAAGTTAATTAATTTAAATGTAAATAAGTAAGTATGCATCCCTAATGGCTACTATATTCAACAGCGTGGGTATAGACAGTTCTGCCAATGTTTGGCATTTGGATGAGCCAGGGCCAGGTGCTTAGCAATTTTAAGAGAGGGGTTCAGATCTGACCTTACTGAGCAGGGTAGGGTGGTGGACCGTGGGAGGGAGGCAGCTCAGATCATCTCTGACCACAGCCCTGCACTCATGGGCAGTAGCTATGGGTCCAGCCAGCTGTGTTGGTGAAAGCCTGGACTTAGGGTTCAAATGTGGCACTCTTCTGCCACGTCGTGGAGGATCTGAGAGAAGGGGTTTTTCTTTTGTGAGTGGAAGGCCCCTCGTGGCTCTCCTGGGCCTGTCCCAGCCATCATGGGGTTGACTGAGTTCTTGGTTAAGAAGAGCTGTGTGGGTGGTCAGGTGGGAACTATAGCTGATAAGCGGGGCTGGGAGTAGCAGAGTGACGCCCACCCTGGAATTAGCACCCAGCCTGCTTTAACCTGCCTTCACTCTCTGCAGGTGGTCCATCCCGAAGCAAGGTATCACCCATCCTCCAACTCTCGACAGCAGCCCCACGTGGACTCAGGGTCCCTGCCACCTGGACGGCCGGGCCAGCAGCCCCAGAGGGAAGCTCCCAGAGAAGGCTCGCGGCCACCTCCCTACAGACCGCGCAGAGACGCTTTCGAAATGTCTACTGAAGGGCATTCTGGCCCTAGCAATAGG